>NW_027103979.1:376522-844874 GCF_902728285.1 Clytia hemisphaerica
TGTTAGTGTCCATAAAATACCGCTGTGTCTGTTAATTAATGACAGGAAAGAAGAGCCGCCGCGTTGACCAAATTAGGTGCTGCTTTGCTTTTTCGCGAGCCCTAGAATTAGCATTCTTCATCGAAAATAAGAAATATTTTATATTTTTACTTTGAAGATCCAAACTTCAAGAATTCTCCTTAGTTTGTCCCATAGTGATTATAACCCATCCGTACTGCCGGTATCACAGACCTTGTGGGACCCACTACAAAATTGGCTGAAAATTTTGTCTCGGCTTGGAAAATGCCATGTATAAACTTTAATCCCCACAGTGGTAGAAGCTCCACCGGGGCTGTGGCAATGTGACAGGGGTATGATTAGCTCTTTTTGTACACCTTCACCAGATTTTCAACAACTAGACTAATTGAAGATGTTTAAAAACCAAGATTGAAACTGGACGTGCTCAAATCAATCTTCTTCAAAGACATTGTACATGACTTAAAGCTTTCATTTCATTCCATTTTGAGATTATTTTCAAAATTTTGAGTTTTTATAAAACTTGCAAACTCAAAGTTATCCAAAGTTTTTTTCGAATGTCCAGCAACAATGGCTAGCCATTATGCCTACGAAGGTCTTTTAATTAGTGCTAATCTCGATTAGGCATGAGTTGAAAAATGTAATGCAAGGCAACTTTTTGTTCCTTGATTTGAATCAAGTGCAAAGGCGTTTTTTAGAAGGAAAGAAGAACAATTTGTTTGAGGCATTCTTTCATAAAATGAAGATAGTATAATCCTTCGGCAGCTACTTTTGTTTCGTTTGAGTATTCTAAATGTAAAGTGATTCACTGTTTTGGGCCACGCAACGCTGCACTTACGGCTAGTAGGTAAGCCTGTATTTTACATGATAGATTGCATAAAAATGTTGGGAATTAGATATTTCGCAAATCATCCGAAAATAATTTTATTGGTCAGCGAGTTTGACGAGTTTTACATATATAACGAACCAGGAAAGTATATAAAAAGAAATCACTTTGATATTTCATGATTACGCGTTTTTTTTATAAGAACATCCAAAAATTTTGAAGCTTTCGGGTGTTCTTGCCTTTTCAGCCTAAAAATGTTCTTAACATGTTATTATTTTCCCGCACATTATTTCCTAAGAAATCGGGTGTTTCGAGTCCCCAAAGCCTTAAAATGTTCCCGAGTCGATACTTTCGCTTTTGCGGCGCTATTCAAAGGCTGAAAAATTTGTTAGGCGGTTTCATCAAAAAAATACATTAATGTTTGACTAAACAACACCATTCCCTTTGGGAACCCTGTGTTAACACGTTTATAACTGTGGAAAAATTACGATATATTCAATGCAGTCCAATTAATCTCTCATAGAAAATGTTAATAAAGATTAATTGCAGAAATAAAGAGGGAAAGAAAAGCCTTGATTTGTCACGAAATTATGTAACATGTTTTCACACGGACTTTACAGTAAGCCAAAGAGTGAAACAAATGTAAGAAGTAAAGACTTTGCGATGAATATTTGCGTCAATAATGCTAAAGAGGCCCTGCAATGATCATGTAAGGACACTTTTTTAGTTATTTTTGGAATAGCCTGTCTAAAACACATAATTTCTTTCTTGCTATTATATTTTTTTTGTAATCTTCAAGTCATTTTGGATTTCCACTGATTATTTTCAATTTGAAATAAAGATAAAAGGGCAATTAATTTGTTTAAGAAGTAGAGTATAATTTTATCATTTTCTCTCGACAGAAAATCGAAAAACGTATTGCGAGCCCAGCGGAGAGAGCCGAAACATCATTTTGCTGCAATGTCAAAGAGGTGTGGAGAAAACTTATCACAGAATGAATCGTCTCATCAGAAGACAAAGATATGAATATTATGGTTATAAGAAAAGGAAGTAAATATCATTGTTCGACAACACAACCAAAGAAACATCTTCAATGAAAGGGATATACAGATCGTTTGAACGGAAAATAGGAGAAAGTAATTGAAGAAGTAATTGTCCGACTTCTTTTGTTAGTTGGTTCAACCTTTTTTATACGAAAACAATTTTTTTAACCGCAACCTAATTCTCATTTCTTAAATTCGAATAATGCTTTACAATGTAAAGTTTTGTCAGAAATAGCCCCCCCCCCCTAACCCTATACCGAAGTTTCTACTATACCACATCAATTTTTGTCATTTTTTACAAGAAAAATTAGATATTATAATTTATTATTTTATTAATTTAAGTCATTTTGTGTAAACAAGGTATACATTAGATTTTTAGCACAAGAATTATGAGTACATATATATTAACTTCACCATATATATTAATATGAATTTATTTAATATTGACTTTAATTTTAAAAAAGAAAATCATCCAAGTAGAATATTATATCGAATTTAATGTATCGTCTAATTTCATTAAAACGGCAGTAATGTCGGTTGATGAAAACTACGTATTTAAAATACGTCAGAAAATTAGTTCTTTTTTTTACACTTTCCTGTTCTGATAGTATTTCTTTTCGGAAGGTTTGATGAAATTTTTCTTTCTATATAAATTTACAAGCAAAATATTTTTTCTTTTCGTGAATTTTCGTCGTCTAGCAGAAGTATTTTTCGTACACCAAATAAATTGTTTAGTCATTCCATCAAAAAAGATCAAAAAATCAATTCTTCCTGTACAATATCGAATTTAGAAAGCTTTCCTATGCAAGAGCTTTGATGAAAACCTATTCCTTTAACAAATATTTTATCAGAAAATTAGTTCTTTTCGTACACTTTCTTGTTCTGATAGCTTTTCTTTTCGGAAGATTTGATTAAATTTTTCTTTTTATACAAATTTACCAGCAGAATATCTTTTCTTTCCGTGAATTTCCAACGTCTGATAGTAGTTCTTTTCGGAAAATCATAAAATAATTTAGTCTTTCCATTAAAGTGTATCAGAAAATTAATCCTTTCCCTGCAATTTCAAGATCGAAAAGATATCCTTTTCGTAAATTGAAAAGAAACAGGTATTCTTTCCGGTACTTTTCGAGACAGAAAATGATAACTTTTCGGTTACAGAAGAGAATGGAAATATATTCTTTTCGGAAAGCTTCAAAAGGAAACTTTTCGTCCTTATCGTGCACTCGAAAAGAAATCCTTTACGGTGCACGTAAATACGAAGAAAGAAATCCTTTTCACCGTCTATCGGACAGTCGGAAAGATCATTTTTCATGCAGTGACACATAATCAACTTACCATAAAAACTCTTTCACAAGTTCTAAAGACTTTCAAAACTACTAAAAACCACATCAAAACACCAGCCACGTGTATTTAGACTTTCAGTCAACAGCCATTTTGTTTCTAAATGAATCTATGTTTTCATTTTCCTTTGTTTTCCTTTTTTCTGCAGAGTCAGCTTTTTCCATAAATTATGCGCGCGCATCGAAATTATCAAAATGCGCGCGAAAGTACTGCTAAGTAATACGCTGAAAGCTCGCAAATCAGACCGAACTTGCATTGCAGGGAAAAATCTCCCTGCAGGCGAGTTACCTGCGCCAAGCGTTAAACAAGCAGCAAAAATAACATAAACTAGACTGTGAACAAAGTTTAACGCTTGGATTCCTAGGCTAACATCATTCAGGCAAATGATTTCTGTAAAACAATAAAATGACTAATTAGAATGCTGTAAAACTAGAAAATAGATACAAATCTCTTGAGACTTTAACCCTTTAAGACTTTGCGTCCCCGATGAGTGTCCCCAGGGCAAAAATGCAAAAAAAGTCTATGTCGTCGAATTCTAATGAAATTACGAATATAACACAATTAAATGGCGTAGAATTGAATGGCAATATTATTTTTTGTGTATTTGGGTCTTATAGGGGGTAAAATTGGGGGCTTTGGGCCCAATTCTGGGCTTTTGGGGCAAAAAATGACCCAAAAATCAAGTTTATCCAATTTCGATGAAACTTTCCACTTTTATCCAATTTTTCATGTAGAACACGAATATGAAACTCAAAGTTCTTCAAAAGTCCTGAAATACCCTCAAAAAGGGGGTTTTGGGCCCAATTCTGGGCTTTTAGGGCGAAAAATGACCCAAAAATCAAGTTTATCCAATTTCGATGAAACTTTCCACTTTTATCCAATTTTTCATGTAGAACACGAATATGAAACTCAAAATTCTTCAAAAGTCCTGAAATACCCTCAAAAAGGGGGTTTTGGGCCCAATTCTGGGCTTTTAGTAGGGCGAAAAATGACCCAAAAATCAAGCTTATCCAGTTTCGATGAAACTTTCCACTTTTATCCAATTTTTCATGTAGAACACGAATATGAAACTCAAAATTCTTCAAAAGTCCTGAAATACCCTCAAAAAGGGGGTTTTGGGCCCCCAACTTTTTCCTGTAAAATATAAAAATCACTCAGAAAATTTTTCCAGAAAAGGAAAATCAGAGGGGTTTCAGAGAAATAGTCCGAAAGAAGCCAGCGAGGCGAAATTTTTTTCCGATGTGTTCTGAGAGCATATTTCAGCTAGAAATTTAATCTGTTCTGATCCGAACTTCGAAAATCAATCAGCTAGAAATAATGTGTTCTGGCGAGACAGGGGTATAATCAAGTCTTTCTAACGTGTTCTTGTTGCCTAGTGACTCTTAGAAAGCTATGTAACATAATTTGATTGAACAGAGAAGTATGAAATAACACTGATGAAAATGATAGTTAAATTCCTATCACACATGAATAAACAACTTTACAACAATACCAGTTCACAGTCATATATCAATCATATATTCCGTATATAATATGAAAATCAACTACAAGTTATGTATTTAGAAATTATATAAAGAAGCATACGATAGAAAATCGTTATATAAACCAATGATACGGAGAATCTCAACCTTTGTCAAATGAAAACACTGTCATACGCGTTTTTTGACGCTTTTTGACGCCAATATTGCACTTTGGCTTGAGCATGGACATTATTTAGTTCTATAGACCAATATCGTTCTAAACCAAAAAAATCTCACCCTGATATTCTCATAGAATCTATTCCTTTAAAACCAAAAGGTGAAGAGAAACGATAAATTACTTTAAAAGCTTCAACAAAATATTTTAGGATTCTCAATATCAAATTCAAACGTCATCTTGAGACTGGCTGCTCGCAACATCAAATTCTCGCTTTTTGTGGTATTCATTCCAACAATCTCGTTGATTGAATGAGCAAAGAGCAAGTGGTTCGTTCGGTTGTGAGCACTTGTCACATTTTGTGCGGGTTTTTGCTCCGCAAATCCGGCAGCGCAATTTTTGCTCTTTATTTGGAGCGTCGTCTTTTGTGAGCTTAGCTTCTGAATGTCGACCTTGAATATGAATTAGTGTAAAAATTGTTTAAATATTCACTTCTTCTAAATAATGTGACACACTGAAACACTATTTGACAAGCTAAACAGATTTAAAATTCAGTTTAAAAATCTAAAAAGTAATTGTGTGACTGTAGTTCAAACAAGCAAGAGGGAAAGATGAAACCTTTTAACGCTTTTCAAGAATTTAGGAGAAACTAACTTTTACCTTTACGAGGTGATAACACGCTCATTTCAACTTTTCTTCGTTTTGAGACATTTGATGATGGTTGGTTTCGTAACAGTTTGTCTTTATTATTGTGCATTCTGCATTTTGCGTACCAGTTACGAATAACAGCAAATCTGAACTCGCTGCTCGAATATAGCCGTTGCTTTTCACTATTCAAAATAGTCTGATAAATGGAATATTCTTTTAATAAAAGAAGCAATTTATATCAAAAGGGCACTCTGCTATTTTAAATAGTGGCCTTAAAGCCTCAAGAGATTTGTATCTATGTTCTTAGTTTTACAGCATTCTAATTAATTATTTTATTGTTTTAGATTTTGAAACCATTTTTAAGCTCAACTTTGTTTTACAGAAATCGTTTGCCTGAATGATGTATATGATACTATTATACGAAATATAGCTGTTTTTAAATCAAAAATTTCATCTTTTCCTTTGAATATCTTGGCTTGATTGATTTTCTCGGACTTACTTTTATCCTTTATTGGTCTAAATTATCAAGTGGTTATGGAGTTTGGAAAAACAAGGGTAAAACGAAAGCCCAGAACAACTTCGACCAGTAGTCATGACAAAACCCTCGTCCCAAATGAAGAACGAAAAGAAAAACTAGTATCGCTTGGTTTCGATGAAAATGAGTGTGACGTCATCATTGAAACCAAAGACAAAGAAGTTCACTTACCGTTGAATTTCTTGGAAATGGTTTCCAATGACCAAAATATCCAAATGGCAGATGGGAAACTATACATTGATGTTTTTTCAGAGAAGCTTATCAAAGCTTTATTATTTTACCGCCAAAAGTATTATACAGACAACTTTGAACGTAAGTATTGAGGACTGGAAAACACGAGTTAAAAAAACCCGAGCTATGAAAACCGAGCTATAACGTCATAACTCGGGTTTCTCACAACTCGGGTTTTAAGGTGTACCTAAAAAACCCGAGTTATATAACTCAAAAATTTAAAGTGCACCTCAAATGACCGAGTTAAAATTAACTTGGAAAATTAAGGTGCACCTTTAAAAACCGAGTTATGACGTCATAACTCGGGATTTTCATAACTTGGGTTTTTTAAGCTCGGGTTTTCCAGGCCTCTGTAAGTTTTTAAAACTTTCCGATTCTTTGAGGTTAGGTTGTAATTCTATTTGTAAGATCTTTTTGTAAGCATATCTAGGCTCAGATAGGGCAAAAATTTAAGCCTGTTCTTTTTATTATTATTATTATTATTATTACCTTGGGCCTAAAATGTTCCGATTTTGATTGTTTTTGAGTTTTACAGATTTCTAAAATTTTGCTTAAGATATAAGCATCAAGTATTTGTCAAACCTTGTCCACCCCTCGATCTAAGCATCTCCGAGCCAAGTTTGGCTCTTTGTAGTATGCTTATAAAAATGCATGTAAATGCTTGCAAATGACCTCATAAAACGTTTCAATTGTTTTCAAATTGTCTGCAACCAAGCATTTGTACTGTACTCTTAGGTTTCAAATAAACAGTGGGTTCGAATAAACGGGGGATTGGAAAATTTTCGAGATTTTAATAAACGGGGGGTTGAAAATTGTACTTCTGAAAACCAAAAAAAAACAAGACGACTTGAAGTCGAAAATTTCGCCTAGAATTTGAACTGCATGGGAAAAACAATAAGTAGAGATTGAAGCTAATCTGAAATCTACTTTACATCGAGCCTTGATGAAACAAATTTACAAGAACAACGAGGCTTAAAATCGCTAAAAAAATTAAGACCGATTTAAGAAGAATTGTTGCTTAAAATTTTTTAAGAACTCTTATGAAGTATATGCTTATAAAAGATAAATATGCTCATATTGTGCGCCATTCCCTGTTTACATTGTAAGAACTAATTACCGAAAGATATATCACCGTTTATCAAGAGTTATTGATTTGATTCTTATAAAGTATATGCTTATAAGAAAAATAAATATGCTCATATTGTGCGCCATCCCTTGTTTACTTTGTAAGAAGTAATTACCGAAAGGTATATCACCGTCTATCAAGAGTTATTGATTTGATTCTTATAAAGTATATGCTTATAAGAAAAATAAATATGCTCATATTGTGCACCGTCCTTTGTTTACTTTGTAAGAACTAATTACCGAAAGGTATATCACCGTCTATCAAGAGTTATTGATTTGATTCTTATAAAGTATATGCTTATAAAAAATAAATATGCTCATTTTGTGCGTCATCCCTTGTTTACTTTGAAGAACTAATTACCGAAAGGTATATCACCGTCTATCAAGAGTTATTGGTTTGAATCTTATAAAGTATATGCTTATAAGAAAATAAAGAAAAAATCAAAACTGTGAAGCTAAAGACACAAAGATATATGACGCAATCCAAATTGTCCGTGGTTATAAGAGCGTGTAATTTGTAAATTAAATTTAGTGAGTTCGTCCACCGTATCAAGTACTTTCGTTTTCTAATTTTTTTTCCGATGACACCAACACCGCGAAAGGCTATCGTAATACTTTCGCTAGGTGAAATTAATATAGGCTAAAACTAGGTCACAGTGTGGATGTAAACCACACTGAAACGACCGCCTTCCATCACGCATCACGCTCGCAAAAGAGCGCGCGCACATTATTAACGCTTACATGTCATCTGCAGTACATTTTAGATTATTCATTGAAAACAGATTACAATATAGTCATTTTTCTTGTCTCGATTATTCAATTCCGAATAAAAGACATTCAAGCAAAAAAAAGAGAAACACCTGGGTAATCTAGTTAAAAAAACCGAAAGTAAATTGTAGACAAAGTAACGAGCCAAGGCAAAACGAGATTAGCGTACCACTATGAAAGAAACCGCCTCCGGCGGTCGATCAGGTTATTTAGAGAAAAATAAGGAGCCTTCTCTTTGACAGTTGAAAATATTCTTAAAAATTAATATATGGGGGGGGGTCCTAATAAGGTCCGGGGGTTGGAAAACTTTCGAGAAATTAAAGAGTGGGGGGGGGTGTTTATTTGGAACCTAAGAGTAATTGATTCTGGTCAAATTGAGGATGCTCATATTTGGAATTTAAATGCTACTAAGCTTGAAAACCCGTATTATTCTAGTACTAATATGAATCCTATTTGAAACATTTTTTATTTTGTTCTTTTTTTAGTTGAAAATATTGCAGAAATTGAAGAGCTAATCAAAGTGTGTACGACTTTTAAATTGAAAGTATTTCAAAACTATTTGATCGCACGTTTGGACAAGAAGTACATCGACAATGCAGAATATTTGAATAACGATAGTCTTCTCATTTTGAACATCTACCGGAAAAATGGTTTCAAAGAAAATGTTCAAAAAATGATGTGCAAAGGGCTTGGTTTACGCTCGCTTGATCAATTACTGTTACCTAATTATCTTGCTCTTGATAAAAACCTACGATTTGAACTACTAAAAGATAAAGTTATGGAGTGTTATAAGTCAAAATGTTTAGCTGACAACGGTGGTCTTCGTGATTTACGTTTTATCTTCAATTTTCTTGACTTGATCTTCTATGAAAACCGTGTCCCCAATCTTGCGGTAAAGAATGAATTCACGGAACCTATACCATTTAAAGTGCCGCCTGTTGATTTAGGTTCAATATCATGTAAGAAAGATGCAAAAAGCTGTGTCACTTTGATCGTTGAGAACAAGGAAATTCATATCAATTCATTTGTTTTGACCGATAATTCACCTGTCTTCAAAGCTATGCTGAATTCTACATTTAAAGAAGGACAAACCCAGACGATCGAACTCCCCGGAAAAAAGTTTGAAGACTTTGTATACTTTCTTCAGTTCTTGTCACCGTTATGTAGACGTTCGATCAAAAGTAAGGATTCTTGACTTTTCATTTTAGTATTTTGCAGACCAGAATGTAAATTTGGCTAAAGTTACATATTGATCGATTTACTCGTTCAATTTGATTGAAATCTGTTTCTGAGAGGTGCTTTGTCAAATAAACGAGACTAGTAGTGCAGAATTTGGTCCCATGGCGAGTACCTTGCAGGTCTGTGAAATCGACCCCCTGCAGGAACGCAGTAACTAATTCTTGAACTTTTGACTTGAAATTTTTACCAGTGGTAGATATTGACCATATATAAGACAGTGTATAAAATTTCAGTTTAGTCACGTGCGTGGTTAGTATTTTACAGACCGGTCCGTTTTTAACTAAAGTACTCACTTTCTGCATAACCGCTCGTCTGATTTTGTTGAATTTGTCGCTGCAAGCTTGTATTATTCAATATCAATACCTAACTTTTGTCAAAATTTCAAGTCAATAGTATTTTTCCTTCCCTAGACACAGTAACCTAGGGACTGACTTAGACAAGAAGGGCAATTTTGGGCCGGTCTGTAAAATACACGATACCAGCCGGTGGCGAAAAATTGAAACTGTGCCCCAGAAATAGATGTCACGTAGAGTTTCCTCACAAAATTTGAGCAAAAGAATGTAAAGTAAAAAAAATCAGGGGTCCTAATTTTTTAAAAGATTATAACGTTATCAGGTGGCAATGACGTCATAAATGATGGCGAAATTTTCACCAAAGATGCCAATTCATAATTGGTGCTAATTTGCAAAATTTCAAGCAATTCATTTGCATTATCATAATTTTTATATACATTTCGCATTTCAGATGAAACAGACGTTGTAATTTTGGCACCGCTCTGCCAAGAGTACCAAATCGATTGGCTGGCAGATAAAATCAAAACGTTTATTTGTAGTCCAATCTCTAATACAAAGACCATACTCAAATATCTCTCCATAACTGAGACAATGAACTTTGGACATGGTATCGAAGAAAGTGTAATTAACCTGATAAAAGAGCCTTTCCAGAATGTTCACATGGAATCAGAATTTCTACGACTCAACCAACGTTTGCAAATATTAATTGCTCGTAAGCTGCTTTGGAAAATATATTTGGTAAATATCGATCGTAGAAAAGGTCCTTTAAGCAGTATCATCGACCATACCATATTATCGATCTTTGATAATCAACAACAAAAATATTTGCTTGAAACACGTGATAAAGCTCATTGTGATTACGTCATCCGCAAACAAGCAAGGCCGAAGGAGAAAGTTGCCACCAGCAAAAGGATAAAATTTGATTCTCCTCGAGAATTGTTTTCTTTTAGCAGTGACGATGATAATGATAATAATCTTTAAAAACTAAATTATCTGTGACGATTTGTTAAGAGTATTTGATGGTCCAGCTGACGTTTTTGACCTTACAATATTTTTAGACCTACCTCGGAGGTCCTTTAAATTAACCTGTGTCTTTCCATCCGTCCGTCTGATGCAAGGTTTTCTCAGGATTTGCTCATTAGATTTTTCTGATTTTTTTTTCACAATGATGCAAAATGATAATGCCCAAAATGTGACGGAGCCCGATTTTCGAAAAAAAAAACCGTTTTTTGGCATTTTCTCGAGGTTTTATCATTACCTTTTTTGATTTATTTGCACAAAGATGCCTATTAGCATCGCTTTCATTGGAGAAAGAGTTTTTACGGAAATCGCCGTTTTTGCAGATTTTCAGTAGATTTTTTCCTTTATATTTCGTTGTTTTTTTCACACAAAAACATTATTAATAGCAATACCCACCATCAAGCATGTTTCAATTGTCAAAAAGACTGATTTTTGTCTTTTTAAAAATTTGTTTAAAAATTTCTTGAAAAAATCGGGTAGCACATAACTCACCCCCCCCCTGCGTAAGATTCTTTTCCTGTAAGTAGTTTACGTACTATGAAATTGTCAAATCTTAATACACCCCTGTCTCAGTCCCCCGGTGAAACTTTTTCCCTCAGTGGGGATGAAAATTTCTATCGAAATTCCAATGGGATAGAAAATCAATTGTTTCCAGCTAAAAAAATCCAGTGGGGATGGTTTTGAAGTGCAATTTTTTTCATTCAACTTCCAATGGGGACAAAATCATAGATCGATTTCCTAGTGGGGATAGAATTTTAGGGATTTTTCAATTTTGCTTGAAACCCCTTAAAACTTTAAAAGTTGAGAACATCCGAAAATTTTTGTATGTTCTTATGTTTTATGACTGAAATGTTATGTTTTATTGTACGATAACTTTAGATTTGGATTTTCAAATGTAACATAGTCTACTTTAAAATTTTTGAGGGCTGTAAATTTTTATGCAAGAACAAAATATCTGACAACATGAAATCAGTGAAGTCCAAAGTTTCAGAAAAGTATGAATTCAATTTTTGGTCCAATAGAAAAAATAATTAATTTTTTCGCCTTCAATTTTTTCACTTTCACTTTTCATTTTGATATTACAGTTGACTCTCGCTAATTCGAATTGAAACGGGGAATCTTATTTGTTCGAATTACAGAGAGATTCGAATTATGTAAAGTATTTTAAAAGGGTTTATCCTAGAGAGGGGGGGTTTCAGGGGTACCCGATTCCGCAATTCCGCCAATTTTTTCTCCAATTTCCGTCAAACCGTCTTAAATTGAACCAAAATTCCGTCACCGAAAATTCCTTTGAAATTCAATATTTTTGTCGAAAATCCCGCAAATTTTGAATATCTTTTACCAATTCCGAAATTCCGCAAATTTTTTGCTAAATTCCGTTTTTCCGCACTAAAATTGTCTAATTTTCCGTCTCCATCAGAGAACCCAATTTCCGTAATTCCGTCTAAATTTTTGCCAAATTCCGCCACTCCGTCCGAAAAAAGGGCCGATTCCGCTCCTCCGCCAACCATGAAACCCCCCCTAGACAGGGACTTGACACAAGTTCGAATAATAGAAAGTTCGAATAAAGAAAATTCCAATTAGCGGGAGCGTTCACTGTATCTTTATGTATCATATTTTCATAGTTTATTTCTTGAAAAGCTTGAACAATTGTAGTTCTAGTTATCTTTTCATTTCCCTCAGTAACAAGACAATGAAATTTCCAGGAGTTTATCATTTTATAGTAAGATATGTAGGTGAATACATAGGGATTGTCGTATATTTTGTAACCCGGTCTCTATTCTATGTCAGTTGCCCACTCGGCGCTTTTTGTACTTATTATGTACGTGTTTATTATTAGAAAGATCAGTTCATGATTATACTTTATACAACAGGGATCACTATAAAGCAAATGAACTGTAGAGGTTTTGTCTCCGTTTCATATCAGACACATGTTTCATAATCAAGTCGCAGTGTCTCTGCATTTTGTTCGATTTCGTGCTGAATAATCAAAATATAGTTTTCCTTTCATTCTTTCTTTTAACAAATATTGCTCCACATCCGTGTCAATTCAAAGTAACAAAGCTTGTGAATTAAGATTGATGAGTAAGCAAACGATATCAAGTTAGTTTAAAACAAAACTTTTCTCTTTAGATTCAAATAAGAAACTCTAAAAATTATAAATGGAAGACTGGCGTTGTGAAAGTAAAGTAAAAGAAAAATCGATACCGTTCGAATTTGATGAAAATGATTGTGACGTCATCATTATTACGAAAGACATAAATCCATTTACCGTCAAGTTTCTTGGTTTCAAATGATGGGGGTCAAATTTTCAGCACAGGAGCCGAAACAGAAGAATTTTCATCTGAAGACGTTTTAAGGGCGTTATCGTTTTACTACCCGAAATATTGGACATCCCACATTGAATGTATGTACCCTCAATTAACATACCCCTATCGCTTCTTAAGTTTTTTATTTTCCTTCCACCCCCTTGACCTTAGGATCAGTAATGTTTAAAAATGTTTTTAGATGTCAAAATATAAAAAACTTGTTATAATTGGTCCAAACAACCTGATTTTAATAATAATAATAATAATAATGTTTTACAGATTTCCAGGCCACCGTGCAAGCACATGGGCCTCTATAAATCGCTCATACATTGGTTTGGTTTATTACAAAGGTTAACTTCAAACAGATATGCAACAATAGTGACAATTTCAATCATACTCAAACATTTTCTCTTTCCAAGCTAGACCGAGGTTTTCTTTAAACTCTTGTATTGTAGATGATTTAACTACTTTTTCAGGTAGGCTATTCCACTGTTGAATGCCCCGATAGTAAAGGGAGTTGCTCTGGGGTCCACGGACACCATCGTTCCCGAAAATTCTTACCAGTTCAGAATTATGTGTTCTCATTGGTCTTATTCGTTGGTTAAATTTCTTAGGAACACACGATTTTTCATAGTGATTTAAATGTTTAAAGATCTCAACCATATCACTTACCGCACGCCTATATTTTAGACTTGGGATTCCAATTCTTTGTAGTCTGCTTTCATAACATAGTCGTCCACATGTTTCAACCGTTTTTGTAGCGCGCCGCTGAACACCTTCTATAAGTTTTTTGTGTTTTTTTAGTTTTGGTGACCAAATGACTTGTGCATATTCTAGGTGGGGCCTGACAAATGTTATGTAAAGTTTACGGAATAATTCAGGAGTGAGATACGTGAAGGTTCTTCTAATTAGACCAGCCATTGAGTTTGCCTTTTTTACTTGGTTTGATATATGTTGGTCGAATGATAGATTTTGGTCAAAGATAACTCCGAGATCCTTTTCGAATTGTACATGTTTCAGTAAATTTCCTCCGAGTGTTAGTCAGGTAGAATTAGCCTGAGACCTGGACAAAATTGCCATCAAGCTGAAAATTGGCACAGTTGTTCTTTAGGGTATACTGAGTTACCAAAAAAAAAGCCCCATCAATCCGGACAGGGGAGACCACTTTTTCGGACAGTTTAAAACCGGACATGTCCGGAAAATATGTCCGAAAAAAAGTTGTTCAAATATACAAGTATTATATATCAAAAGAAAGATAATTTCCAGACGAACAAAAAATTTGCTTACAAGAAGTCATGAAAATAAACACAGAAAGAGTTGTGAGTATCAGAAAAGACCCTACTGTCCAACTATTTTTGAATTATGTAGTAGTATTCCCTATTCTCAATGGCAGCGAATCTCCTTACAGCTTCAAGCCATGTGTTTTTAGACCAGCTCCTGAGTGCCGGGTAGCGCCAACCTAGAGGGGTAGTAACTTTATATACGATTTTTGTGCTCCTCAACATCCAGTTTATGGAATGAAGAGATAAATAGCATTTTAAGGGGGCTTTTGAATTAGGGGGTCCTAAAAGAGCTCGGGTAAGGAATTACTATTGAGAAGCCGTTTTATGTCAGTAACATCAGCTCATATCTTTTTATCTTAGCCATGGAAATGTCTTGAAACTTGGTAAATATACTCAAAAGAAGTAGTAAAAAAAAAACTTCGAAAAATGTTTCCCAGGGCCTCGCAAGGAGAAAAACGGGTAAAAAGTATCCAATTTTGCCTATTTTTAGCCTGTTTTCACCCTCATTAACAAATTACACGCTTTAAAATATTCAAAAATTTAACAAAAACATAGAAAACGTTGGACTTAATCGAAATCGCTAAGAAAATTAAGGTTACGTTGTCATTACTGGCAATTTTCAACGTTTCAGGGGGTAAAAATGCTATTTTTTGCTATATTTCGCCTATTTTGCTTAACTAAGCTAGTTGGAAAGCTTAAGAATTCTCACAAACCTCATAGAAGTGTGGATAATATTGAACTTCAAAACTTTTGCCTATTTTTCACCAATTTTGCTTACCTAACTTAGCTAGTTTAAAAACCTCATAGAAGTGCGGCCAATGTAAAAATCATATAAATCTCAACCAGGATGTGGCATTGTTGCTAGCACTTTTTGACTTTTCAGGGGGTAATAATGCGCACATCATCTTTTTTCGCCTATATTGGCTACATAACTTAATTGAATAATGAAGAGCTCAAATATGTTTACAATCCTGGACAGAAGTGAGGAAGGTTTGACCAATATAAAACTCGTACTACAATTTCACGACACATTTATTTGCACTTTTTGGCTTCTCAGGGGGCAAAATTCGGGGCATTCTCCGACCTCCATGTTTTACCCTGAGTATCAACCTCAGGACGACCAAGTATAGAAATTTTATCGCGCATGTGTCAATCTATTCACTATAGAGAGAATCAAAGATGAAGAGCAAATATTGCCGTATTAATGTCTAGCAGATTGTATCAGTATGCATGCTTACTATTGCCGAATTCCCCCAGAAACCTCCAAATTTAATTTTTTGAAATGTGTTTCTTTCAAAAGAAATCCTCTACATCATTCCAAATGTATAACAGTAATTGCACTAAACTATTAATTATACTTTAATGGAATCGAAATAATGCGCAGATCTTTATGTTATCATTCTCTATCACTGACTCTTTTTTAAAAGCGTCGATGATATTTTTGAGATATGCTTTCCACGACGTGAGTAAAAGTATCAACTTTAAACTTAATCCAAGATCTTAGATTTTCGTCATGCTTACTTTTCACAGCGTTGAATGCGCGCTGAATAGAATTGATATTCGCTGTCACAGGTCGGAATATGATTTCGACATGTGATTTTCACGGTAGTCATGTTCTGATCGAGGTAATGTTTTGGTGTCAGTATTCCCTCTACCGGTAAGTAGGTACCTCCAACATTGAACATATTATCTGTTTTTTTTCTCACGTTCGCTAATTTCGTTGTCTGGTCATTTATTTTCAACAATTCTTTCTTAATGATATAAAGATCTAGGTTATTTTTAATGACCTGCATGAGTTCAACACAATGTTTGTCGAATTGAAAAAAAATGTGTCATCATAGTAATTACTCTTACAAGAATATGATTTATTTATTTGTTACGATATGCACTTGTATTAATAGACCATGGCTGCATTCGAATGCGACCCGAAAGCTTGGATATCAACCCAGAGGTGGGGGAAGGTGCCACTTTTTCTCCCTGGACTACTCCACTTACCCTTTATCTTTTTCTCTAATACTGAGCATTAAGCAGTGAGTATCAAGTACAAATGACCCGACCAGGGATTGAACCTACGACCTCGCGCATCGTAGCCAAGTATTCCATATTTACACTATGGTTCGGTTCAACGTTTTGTTTTCAGGGTTCGCAATTGACCGTATAGCAAGTTGATTTTTATCGGGCGGAAAAGTTGGGTCCAAATTAATTATTTCATGTCTAAGGAACTGTATCGTACGGGGCTGTTCGACAATATATCATCCAAGCAGATCTCTGGGAAATTTCTTGTAACGGACTTTTTTTGCTTTAATGCTTAGGTCGTAAGGTGTTGTTTTACCTTGCTCCTCATTACTAAGTCTTAGCGATTGTGGCGGTCAAAGCTGTTTCGAATGACGAATGACGATGCGCTCTCGAACTAAGTTAAGTGAACAAAATAGGAGAAATATAGGTAAAAATAGCATTTTTACCACCCGAAACGTTAAAAAGTGCCAATAATGACAACGTAACCTTAACGATTTCGATTAAGTCCAACATTTTCTATGTTTTTGTCGAGTTTTTGAGTATTTTAAAGCGTGTAATATGTTAAAGAGGGTCAAAACAGGCCAAAAATAGGCAAAAACGGCTTCTTTTTACCCGTTTTTTCTCCTTGCGAGCACCTGGAAAACATCTTTCGAAGCTTTTTGTTTTACTACTTCTTTTGAGTATATTTAACAAGTTTCAAGACATTTCCATGGCTAAGATAAAAAGATATGGACTGATGTTACTGACATAAAACGGCTTCTCAATAGTAATTCCTTACCCAAGCTCTTTTAAGACACCCTAATTCAAAAGTCCCCTTAAAACGCTATTTTACTCTTCATTCCATAAACTGGATGTTGAGCAGCACGAAAATCGTATATAAAGTTACTACCCCTCTAGGTTGGCGCTACCCGGCACTCAGGAGCTGGTCTAAGAACACTTGGCTTGAAGCTGTAACAGATTCGCTGCCATTGAGAATAGGGAATACTACTACATAATTCAAAAATAATTGGACAGTAGGGTTTTTTCTGATACTCCTAACTTTTTCTGTGTTTATTTCCATGACTTCTTGTAAGCAAATTTTTGTTCGTCTTGAAATTATCTTTCTTTTGATATATAATACTTGTATATTTGAACAACTTTTTTTCGGACATATTTTCCGGACATGTCCGGTTTTAAACTGTCCGAAAAAGTGGTTTCCCCTGTCCGGATTGATGGGGCTTTTTTTTTGGTAACTCAGTATACCCTAAAGAACATCTGTGCCAATTTTCAGCTTGATGGCAATTTTGTCCGGGTTGTGGTGAAATTTCAACTAATTCTACCTGACTATGTGTATTGATGTACATGTTTAATTATATTCGGCTTACCTAACGTTAGTACATGACATTTGTCGGGATGAAATTTTAAAAGCCACGTATCTGACCACTGCTGTAGTCGATCGATGTCCTCCTGGATTATAAGTGCATCTTCAATTGATTCTACTTTATTGACAAGTTTAGTGTCGTCAGCAAATAGAAAGAGTTGTGATTTAATTGAATCTGGTAAATCGTTGATGTATAGAACAAAAAGGGTAGGCCCTAGGACACTACCTTGGGGTACTCCACTAAGAACTAATTGTTTTTCGGATTCAGCTCCATTTACTTTAACTATCTGAAATCGATCCTTCAGGAAGTATCTGATCCATTCAAGCAACTTATTTCTTATTCCGTAGGCTTCTAATTTGATTAAGAGCCTTTGGTGGGGAACTGAGTCGAATGCCTTTGCAAAGTCAAAGTATACTGCGTCAACAGCTTTGCCGTTAGCAATGTCTTCGGTACACACATCTAGATAGTTTAGCAGTTGTGTTACTGTTGATCGGCGATTGATAAAACCATGTTGCTTGTTAGAAAGCAGTTTCTCTTGCTCTAGATGTGACATAATATGTCTTTTCCATCATTCGACACACAATGGATGTCAGGCTAATCGGACGGTAGTTTTCAGCTATATTTTTGTTTCCTTTTTTGTAAACAGGTGATACATTAGCATGCTTCCAGTCGTTTGGGAGACAACTTTCGTTGAGAGATTTTGTCATTATAAGGAAGAGCGGTTCTGCAATATATTCAGCGAGCTCCTTGAGCATCCTTGGGTGAAGTTCATCTGGCCCCATGGATTTGTTTGGATTTAACGCCTTGAGCTCCTTTTTAATAGTTTCAGTTAGTATATTTATCTCTACTTCTTTATCCGTCCTGGAATGGAATTCAGGGAGTTGTTCAAGTGGCTCACGTGTAAAGACACTACAGAATTGGCTCTGGAGTATGTTGGCTTTACTTTTATCATCATATTTGATCGAATTTTCATTATTAGGGTTTTCGAGGAGAGGATGTTTTCCCGTTCTTGCTTTCAGATTGCTGCGTACATATTTCCAGAATCTTTTTGGATTTGTTTTTGATTGTTCGCTGATCTTTTTTTCGAACTCTCTCTTGGAGCGAGTCAGGGCACTATTAGCGGCGTTGCGCCATCTTACGTACTCCCTTCTACGTCTCTCAGTGTCGTCATTTTGAAGTGAGATGATCCATTTTCTATGCGCCTTACGTTTCTCTTTAATTATCTGACAAATTTTTGGATCTAAGGGATGCTTCCCTTTCCTTCTTTGATTTGACAGGTTGTTCTTATTGTGGGTAAGTGGCACATAGAGGTTTCGGAGCTCGATCATTTGTTTTAGGAATAGGTCCCAACTCTCATTCACATCTAATTCAATCGAATTTTGGATGAATTCGATAGACCAATTGATATGGCTTAGATGAGATCTCATAAACTGGTAGTTGGCTTTGCTGTATTGATATCTATCAAGCTCATTTTTAATTGTGAAATAACCATAGAATTTAAAGGAGAGGACACTGTGATCACTGAGATGGAGTGGGGCAAGGTATTTTATCTCGGAAATTTGATTTTCTTCCCCTGTAAGGATGAGATCGAGTATTGATGGTTTGTCGGTGCCTCGTCGCCGTGTCGGCTCAAGGACATGTTGGTATAAAAAACAGTCTCTTAAAGCATCAAGGAATTTCTCCTCGTCGCTATCTTCTTCACAAGGTGAGGACCAATGGACCCAATCGATTTTCTTATAGTTAAAGTCACCTATAAGACATATATGAGTGTATTTCGGATTTAGGCAGAGATCTTTTATGAGCTTATTCATGTTCTTGTTATTTTCATCGAAGATATTTGTTTCAGTTTTTGTCGGGCTTCTATAAAGGCATCCGAGTAACATGGTGTCTTTGTTCTCCATTGCAATTTCTAATAGACAAGTCTCTTCAAATTCAACTTTCGTTTGTATTTGTAGGATGAGGTGATCAATAGACTTGTGGACTAGAATGATGATTCCTCTCTTTTTTTGTATTCCTATGTTAGTTTTATATGGTGTAGAATAATTCTCAATTGAGTAGTCTTGATCTTTTCTCTCAGAGATCCGTTTGGTGTTGACTTCGGTGATCGCAATTATATGAGGTTGTTCAGCAGCAACGTGCTTTAAAAGTTCGTTTTTCTTCTTAGATGTCATTTGGTCTGCATTTGTGTAGATGATAGTAAGTTCACTAATTGTTGTGGTTGTGTTTTTTGAATCGTTTTTGTTAGGTGGGTTTTCATTCAAGCTGTCGTTATCGTTATCGATCGGTTTTATTGATTGATAGGGTTGTTGTATCGTTTTTGTGTTTTGTTGTACACCTTCTTTATGTCGAAGCCGTTTTTTGACGATCCTCGAACCCGATAAATAAATTCATCGGTTTCTAGGTCATCATTTAGGTCTTTCGCCTGCTGTGATAGCTCTTTATACTTTTCACGTTGGGACCTACATAGATCTTCTGTGATACTTATGCCTTTATAAGTATCGTTACCTTTAAGTGATGGGAGATTTCCCATGATCTTAAGTTTATCATCTTCACTATCGAGGCAAATTAACAGTGGACGATTTGGTTTCTTACCTATTCTAAATATTTTTTTGATCTTAGAAGAAACATGTAAATCCTTAACTAATTGATCAGCCCATTCGCAGTCCCTAGTATGATTATTTTTGTCACTATTATCGCATACCTGTTCTTCTTCTTTTATTCCGTGAACGATGATGTTCGTGGCTCTCTCTCCTCTTCTCCATCTCAAGAGCGATCTCTTCGTCTCTGGCTTGTTTAATAGCAAGTTTGATTCCGCTCGTGTCACTCGTCGGTTGTTGAGGGAGACCAGATTTTGTGGCTTCTGAATACGATTTCATAGCTTGTTGGCATTCGTTCTTTATTGTTGACAGGATACTGTCCTTGAATTCGTCAAGCTTTCGTTCGAATTTCTTTTCAGCAAACTCGAGTGTATGCAGGCCGGGGTCAGCTTTCAAATCATTTTTCAAGAGTTGGAGATCTGCGTCCTTATCTTCAAGCTGTTTCTTAAGGTGATCCTCAAAGTCACGACTACTTTTTATAATTCCTTCGCATGCGTCGATTTCTCTGCGAAGGCGTTTAATTTCATTTTGGGTTTGAAGCGATGGTTGAGCCTTTTCCTTCTTGGGGACCAGTTCGAGCAGCTTGGGTTCAACTTCAACGCAGTTGATACAAATGTATTTCTGGGTTCTGTTGGCTTTGAGTGTTTGAATATGGAATGCAGGAAGCATACAACATCTGTAGTGAATGGATCTCTTACATTTTCCACAGGTTAGCGAATCTGAATCCCTGTCGTCAACACATCGATTTTCGGTGCATATAATGATATCTTCTTTCATTGAGATTTTCTTAGAAGCAGTAGATTGTTTTGGCCTTACGGATGATGTAGCCGATGCCATTTGGTCAACTAGTTGGTTGTAGTAGTTGAATTTGTTGGAAAAAGCAGCTTTTTAAGTGTTTTTTATAAGATTTTCCATTGCAAGTTTTTATTTTAGTTTACATATTTTACATGATGTAATAGTTATCGGACAGTTGCGAGTAGAATATGAGAAATATTTTACGAGTTCCGAGATTTTTCCGTACAATAATTCCCGAACCTTCAGGCGAGGAAAATATACGGAAAATCCGGAACGAGTGAAATATTTCCATATTTTACGAGCGGTGACCCAAAAAATACACTTTTTGTGTCGAAAAAAAGCGCTGGGCACTTCTGTAGCAAAGTGACATTGAATTGCTTCTACCGCTAAAATGCAACAACATCTATTCGTCAATTTATATTTTTTATATGTAAAGTACAGGATATATTGTACTCTTTTTAACCAATCAGATTGCAGAAATTTTTCGGATCGCCCTTGTTCAGCCCTTTTCCCTGACTGGGAGTCCCCCCTTGATTAGAGTTTAAAAGATTTTTCCAGTCCCCATACACTTATCAAATTTGTGTACTGTACTGTTATTTTTTAAATACCAAGTTTGGTTCAATGACACTCATATTTATTCAGCTTAATTTCATATCAAATTTCTTCAATTATTAGCTGTAAACTTTCTTGTAGGTGACGATTTGGACAACCTGCTTTCGATTGCAACTACCTTCAAAATGACAAAATTTCAAGTCTTTCTAGAGAAACACATACAATCTGACTACTTGAATACTGTACTGACACTGAGTTTATCAATGATTCCCTGTTAACAGTAGTATTTATTGCTCAAAACACGGTCTTGATAGCCTTTTTAGAAAGATTTTAGCTAAAAAGTTACCTTTAAAGAATCTATCTCAATTAAAGCAGTTTTCTTACAAGATGTTAACAAAGGATGTGCAATTTGAAATTCTAACGTTTACTGTTTTAAAAGAAGTATTAAGAATGGACAAAACAAAGCTAATGGAAGCTCAAGTCATTTGTCATTTTCTTAAATTGGTCCAGAACCATGAATTACGCCTGATTGATGTTAATGGTGATGCTGCAAATATGTCTTTTGATGTCAATTTACCGTTGGAAGTCGTTGATCTAGATTCAATATCATGCAGCAAAGATTCGAAAGATTGTATCACTTTGGTTATCGGGGAAAAAGAAGTCCATGTCAACTCATTTATTCTTACCAATAATTCTCCTGTATTCAAAGCAATGTTGAGTTCGACAGATTTCAAAGAAGGTCAAAACAAAAAGATTGAATTTCCTGGCAAGAAATTCAATGAAGTTGTCTACTTTCTTCATTTTCTTCGTTCGTTTCGCCAGATCCAAGGTAAAAATAGTTTTTCACAAAAATTTTACCAAACTTTTAATCTGGATATTAACGATTTAGCACTTCGGTCAAATTTTTTTTCGAGACGTCGATCATTCCAAAGCTCTAATCTGATGTTTCTACTGGGTGTGTGTCACGACTGAGTTTATCCCTTTGAATTCGATTTTTGCAATCGTTCTTATTTTCAAAACAAAAGAAAATTGAATTCAAAGTGTTAAACTTTTTCGTTTCGCAACCGGTACACGTTTTTTTTTTTAAGAAACTAGTTTTACCAAGCAGCCTCAATGTTTCTTAAGAAATCAGCCTTTTGAGCCTTAAATGTTTTTTACATGTTTCTAAACTTTTTGACATAATCAGCCTATTTTTCATGCAAATATTGGAAGGTTCTAAAAAAAACGAGTTAAAAAATGTTATTTTCTCATTCTCAGCATGTTTCTTAGATGTTTCTTAGTTTTTAGGCATTCTGAGCCTCATGTTTCTTAAAAGTGTGTTTCTTAAAAAAAAAACGTGTATATGCCTTAGATTCAGAGATTGGATCTTGAAAGAATTGAAACTTAGAAGATCAATTTGTCTATTTTAGATTCAACTGATGTCTTGGTACTTGCCCCGCTATGTCAAGAATATCAAGTGGACTGGATCTCCAATAAAATCAAATCGTTTCTCTTACAAGATGCTACAAAAGATACAGAAACAATCCTCAGACATTTAGTTGTGACTGAGAAAATAGATTTTGGCTCGAAAGTTGAGAAAAAACTAAAGTCTGTCCAGATATAATTGGCAGTGGAAACAAGAATGCCTGTAACTTTTGATAGTCAAATATAATTATGGAAATTTTTTTTGCTTGTTTTAGAGAATCAAAAGCGCTATATTTGAATGTATTTTTGGTTGAAAAATTCGCGATTTTTAGCGGTTTAATTTGCGATTGTAAAAATTGAGCTATTTTTCTACTTATGCTATAACGTTCATTTTTACACCAGTGGTAGTTCAACCTTAGGTTAAGAAGTTTGTTAAATTTCAAGGCAAACAGAAAAGTCCTTCGGAAGATATGGGACCCGAAATACCCCTTGGTAGCACTTTTCTGTGAAATATCAAATCTCCAACTTATTACTAAAAACGGGGGTAAGTAGTGATATGATTGATGAAACAGTTTTTCGATCATAACACATTTTACAATCTCTTTAATGACCTAATAGCCAAACTGTGTTTAGTGTTTTGGGAATTAGCAAAGTTCTTTAATGACTTAAAAATAACAAAGGCAATATAAGTTCATGCTTATCCTTTCAATAAAAACAATTATACTGTATGATTTCACTTCTTTTCGAAATATCAATGATACCAATAATACCAATAATGCACCAACACTTAACATTTTCCAACTTCTAATTGCATGCACTGTTCAAAAAAGACAACATAACCCCCGTTTTTAGTAATAAGTTGGAGATTTGATATTTCACAGAAAAGTGCTACCAAGGGGTATTTCGGGTCCCATATCTTCCGAAGGACTTTTCTGTTTGCCTTGAAATTTAACAAACTTCTTAACCTAAGGTTGAACTACCACTGGTGTAAAAATGAACGTTATAGCATAAGTAGAAAAATAGCTCAATTTTTACAATCGCAAATTAAACCGCTAAAAATCGCGAATTTTTCAACCAAAAATACATTCAAATATAGCGCTTTTGATTTCTAAAACAAGCAAAAAAAATTTCCATAATTATATTTGACTATCAAAAGTTACAGGCATTCTTGTTTCCACTGCCAATTATATCTGGACAGACTTTAGTTGGAAATTTGTCTGAACCTTTCCCTTATATTCATTTGCGCAGTCACTTTCTGTTGTTAAGTCGACGTTTGCAGATATGGATAGCCAGGAAATGTTTGGAGCGGCTAACAATGTACAATTTTAGGAAGCTCCACAGCGAATTAGCTTCCATTTTCGTAAATTGACCTCACTTAGACGGGAATCTTATTGCTTTCTTTTACATGATATTATTGTGAACTTTCAGGTTATGGGATAACCGACCCCACATTGTCGCTGTTAACTGAACATGCTTTATTTACGTAATTTTGGATTTTCCTCTAATGCACGTATTTTTAAGAATCAGTAAATTTTGGTTTAGGCTGGGTTTTTTTGAAAATTTCAGGTTTATATGCTCTTTCTTAATACGCATAATTTCTTTATTTAAAAACTTAAAACAATGCCGTAGCTACCGGGGGGGGGGGGGGCTGGGCTAGGATGCGTGCTAGCCCCCCCCCCCCCTCGAATGTAATCGAATCTGAATCGAACTGGAAATATGGTCGAAATTCGATTGCAGATTCGATTATCCTTTCGGGCTCATGCGAAGTTAATTCGTTTTCTTCTGTTTGACTCGATTAAAATTATCTGGAATTTTATCTTAGCAAAAGGGTAATTTTCTCATTTAAGCTGTAAATCTTGCGACCGCAATCGAATGTAATATGAAAGACTACTCCACCCTTGATCTCTCTTTAGTTGCGGGCATCAAGTATAATACACAGGCTGCAAAATTGTATATCAGTGCAGTCAAAACATGTGATTACTCGAAAAAGTTCATGTGATTTTATTCCCATGTTATTTGCTTTGCAACTTACAGCTGATAAATTTAATTAGTGTCAATAAATTCGAACCAATCAGAAATAAATATCATGTAACAAGCACATAGAAATTTCGAGTGAAAGCATGATTTGTCTTCAGACTTTAATTTTGCAACCTGTGTATTTTGGGAATGTTTAGTATGAACAGGCCAAGGGACCCAATGACCTTGACAATGCTCTATCTTTACACAACAGCATTTTTTCTTATTGAATTTTACCTCTAATTACAATTACGATATAACAATTAAATTAATTAAAGTTCCCCATTCGAGTGATTTATTTTATCAAAATAATAATTTTTTGTTTCAAAATAATTTTTTAATTGTATTGATTTATAATGGCATCAAATTATAATCTATTATTTTTTAAACTAAATTTTTATTAAATTTTGATTTTATTGTCTATTTTTTTATTCTTTTATGACTATTCATATTTTTACTTATTTTTCTTATTAAAAAATCAAAACAAAGACTGCAATTTGGTATTTTATTCCGTAACAATTTAAATGTTAAAAGCTCAATTCTTTGAAATTTATTTTCTACTATATATTTTCAGTGAAAAAAAAAACAATCCAAAAAAATGAGTAAAAGGAAAAACAAAGACCTTTCGGCGTTTACTCCAAAGCTTGAAGGCGATGGAAAACATCCTAAGATGTTGAAAGGAGTAACAAACGAGAAACGAAAAGAAAAATTGATTCCGTTCGATTTTGATGAAAATGATTGTGACGTCATCATCGAAGCAAAAGACAAAGAAGTTCACTTACCGTCCAGTTTCTTGGAGATGGTATCTGGTGGACGGACTTTGCCAATGATTTCTAAAACAGATGTTACTTCGGAACGATTGATCAAAGTTTTGTCATTTTATTGTCCAAAGATCTCTACCAACAAGCTTGAGTGTAAGCATTAAACTCTTTTTTATAAGGAACCTTAACTTGGTTCCAAGCCTGGAGTTCCTTATTTTTCAGATAATTCCAGCCTCAAAGTTCCTTATTGAATTTCTTGGCTGTTAAGATTGGATTTGCTAAGTATGTGACTTATATATAAGTATAACAAAGGACTGCAGTACAGAAAAAGACGTTTATTGAATGTTGCTTCGTCAATATTTTGTCATCTTTTTGTTTAGGCTTTTGTAAATGCGTGCAAGTTCAAGTTTAACTCTTTGTTCTTTAACAAAGCCTGAGCAGTTCCTTAACAATTCCTTATTTTTCGATCCATTTTTCGCCTCAAGTTCTTTATAACTTGTAATTTACAGTTTCTTGGTTTACCATCAATATTTAAATTTTGCTGAGATTTTAAGAAGCTCAGTCGAAATCTTTGGCATAAATGTGTGGCCCTGAATGAAATCTCCCACGGTTCCTACGGAACAATTTCATTCTTTGAGAAATAATGTATTCTTTTACATTTTACAGTTTGCAATGTAGCGGAAGTTGACGATTTATTCAAAATCAGCACAACACTCCATTTGAAAATGTTTCAAGATTATTTGTTGGAGCAAATCGATGTAAAGTATATTGAAAGTTGTCAGAATTTCAACGAGGATCTGCTCGTAATATTAAATGTTTTTCACAAGTATGACATCCAGGGGTATGTTCGTCAAATCATGATAAAAGAAATGATCTTGGAAACTTTAAACCATTCACTGAAACCATCTTTTAAAACTCTGGATAAAAAACTACAAATGGAAATTATCAAAAATTCTGTTCTCAAAGTTTATCATAGTAAATTCAAGAGCGGGTTTACTGATGCCAGCATGATTTTCAATTTCTTCGAATTGATTTTACACGAGGATCGAGTTGTTGATTTATCAGTGAAAAAAGACTTTCTTGAACCTTTGAAAAGTCCCAACATTGACATTGACTTAGAATCAATTACTTGTCCAAAAAATTCTCCAAATTGTATCACTTTGGTTGTAGAGGAAAGGAGATTCACGTCAATTCTTTTATACTTACCAATAATTCTCCAGTGTTCAAAGCAATGTTGAGTTCAACACATTTCATAGAAGGTCAGAGTAGAAGAATCGACTTGCCTGGCAAGAAATTGACACATGTTGCATGCCTTTTGCACCATTTAGCCTCACTTTGTCACTCTTTTAACTGTAAGTACTTTTGCAACATTTAGCCTCGCTTGTCTCTCTTTTAACTGTTTTTTTTATAAGCATTGCACTTATAAGCATATCTAGGCTCAGATATGCGGAAAAATTAAGCATATGGCAAGCATTACTTGAGCCTACGAAAAATGTTTTTTTCCTGATTTTGGCTTTTTTTGGCTGGAATTTTACGGATTTTCAGTATTTCCCTGAATTTATGCTTTAGATTTAAGCATCCCCTCAAGCATTTTCAGCCTTATTAAGCTTTCGAACTAAGCATCTCTGAGCCTGTTTTCGGATTTTTGTATGCTTATAAAAAAAAACATGTAGTACAAATAAAGCAAAAAATAATGGAGGGAACAAATTTTAGTTTATACAAACTATAAATCTTCGGCCTTCACAAACCATGGTTTCACTTGGAAATTAGATCGTTCTTTTGATATACTGAGCTAATAACAGTTGAAAAAGAAGTTTTCAGCAGGGTATCCCTTACTCCTTATTTCATCAACAATTCTTGCAGTTGAAATACACGTTTTTTTTTAAGAAACTAGTTTTACCAAGCAGCCTCAATGTTTCTTAAGAAATCGGTCTTTTGAGCCTTAAATGTTTCTTGCATGTTTCTAAACTTTTTGACATAATCAGCCTATTTTTCATGCAAAGATTGGAAGGTTCTAAAAAAACCGTGTTAAAAATGTTATTTTCTCATTCTCAGTCTCAGCATGTTTCTTAGATGTTTCTTAGTTTTTAGGCATTCTGAGCTTCATGTTTCTTAAAAGTGTGTTTCTTAAAAAAAAAAAAAACGTGTACCTTTCCTGACGAAATAGGCCCAAAATGAAATGTAAAAATTTTCGGTGACGGTATTTGGACCATTGAAACCCCCCCTTCAATCATGCTATCGTGGCTTTCGCCTTAGGGGATGGAGTTAGCAAGGCTGGCGTCCTTACCTCCCCATCTACCTATGTTTTTTTTTGCATCTTTGCATCTTTCAGAGTATTAATGATTACTTTTCAGATGAAAAAGACATGCTCATTTTGTCACCACTCTGCCAAGAATATCAAATCGATTGGCTGACAGATAAGATTGAATCGTACATTTCGACCATTTCAACGTCAAAAAGCAAATCCTTACTCGAGTACCTTGTGATATCAGAGAAGATGGGTTTTAATAAACTGGAAGAGGGACTGACCAATCAAATTTCTGAGCCATTTCCGGTTCTACAAATGTGTGTGGAATTTTCGAAGCTCAATCGACGAATTCAAATCTTAATTGCCAGAAAATGTCTTTGGAAACTCTTGAAGGGTAATAAGGTTGATGCGAGCATCATAGACCATGCTTTGGTATCAATCTTCAGTGAATTCGAACAAAATCTCTTGGAAGAAACACTCAGTCAAGTTGCAATAATGTCGGAAATTAATCTTGTGAAGATAACTCCAATACCATATACCTTGATGAAAAGTACTTTCAGAAAGAGTAGATAAAGAATAGACTGATTCTTATTTTATTGTCACTGATGGTACACAAGCATCCAGTGACGACCTTTTTTTTTGAATATCTGCTGTTCACGTATATTCAACCTAGAAATTTTGATTTGTTGGTCTCGATGCTGGAAAAATCCTACTCCTAGAAATTCACATCTGTTATTCTTCGATTCCTGAGACCCTAGTTTTGTACCCTGTCCCATAGATAATTTGATCTGCTGTTCTTAGGTTTTTACCTTATCTAAGTGTCTCAAAAATTTTGATCTGCTGTTCTTTGTCTGCACACCTGTCTCACTGTCTCAAAAAATTGATCTGCTAGTCACTGATAACATTTCTCCTGTAATAGAACAACAGATATTTTGAAGTAAGATTGACCCTCCTAGAAAATGAGACCTGCTGCTCACTTTTTCATTAAAAAACCGTCTCCTAGCAAAGAACAGCAGATAATTCGTAAAAATGGCTCGTCGTCGAATGCTGGTACTGGTGAAACTGATGGTACCCAGAGATTGAATCAATGTTCGAGAACAAGACTCTCAATTTGATCTATATTTAGGCCGTCCACATAGTACGTACGCACTAAAATGTTGAACAAACTCCCTCCCCCCTGTACGCAAATGGCTATACCCCCTCTGGTAAGTACGTACTTTTTCATTCACCCCCCCCCCCTCGGTTGAAGAAAATTTCGAATTCAAATCGTTTGGTTCGGACCTTTATTTCATACAACTCAATGTTTATCAAGAAACTTTTTCTTTTCCTTGATGTGTATAACAAGCGTAAAAGTAGACAAAAAAACAAGCGTACGTACATTTTCCTTTGACCCCTCTCCCCTCCCCTTAGTGCGTACGTACTATGTGGACGGCCCCTAGGCTAATACACCCCTGTCTCAGTGTCCCGGTGAAACTTTCTGCCACGCTGAGGATGACAATGTATATCGAAATTCAAATGTGGATAAAAATTATTTTGTTACCAGCTCCAAAAATCCAATGCAAATGGTTTTGGAGTACATTTTTTTTCGTTGCACATCGAAGTCATTTTCCCAGTGGGGGTTGATTATGTTAGTGTCTTTTTTTTTCTAACAGGGAACAAGATTTCGGTCAGAATTTCCAGTTTAGTGGAGGTCACACCGGGTCTATGACACGGGGTATGGCTAAACACCGTATTCGAGTTCAGATGTTATGTGCTTGAAACGAGATTTTATATTCCAAATTCTTAGAATATCATTTCCTTAGAATGTTTTCCTTTTCCTTTAGCTTGGATACCCAAAACATTGTATACTGTAGATTGTTAACCTTTTTCTCTCGGATTTATTTTCAAACGGGAAACCATAAAGATATCACTTTCTTCCTTGATTATTTTATTCTCGAGTTTAAAGCCTTAAATATCGCAATTTTACCTTGAAAATAGAACAATTATAGGCTCAAAGGGAAATAAAAAATAAAAATAACTCGATAAAAATTTATTGGTTCTTATAAAGAATCTTTAGTCATTTTAAATAATATCGAAACGCTTTTATTTGTGGATTATTTAAGTACTTTTGTTTTTTCTATTTCTATTGTAGACAAAAATGGTCAAACAGAAACAGAAAACTCTAACAGGTCGGCTAGCTAGCTCAAAAACTTGTAATGGTGACGGATAATCTATGTGTTCCTGGCGAAGAACGAAAAGAGAAATTGATGATCGATACCTTTTTTGGCTGAAACTCAAGACAAAGAATTTGTACTTATTCAACAGTTTTCATAAAGATGCTTTGCAAATTATCAGTGGTGGAAATGGGGATATCATATTGATTATGTATTATGCTCTTAAAAGAATTGGTCAAAATTATAGTAAGTCTATGAAGACTTTTTCTTTGTATTTTTTATCACTTTAGGTGGCTCCCCAAGCAGTTTTCGCGATGGCATGATAGGGACCTTTTTTTTGCGTTATTACGTGATTTGGGATTTTTTTTCGTGATTGCGGGATCAGAGGTCAAAGCGTGATTGTGATTTGAAAGGTTTTTGAGCCGTGATGTGTGATTTGGACGTTTGCAAAGGGATACGTGATTATCTAAATCTTTTGCTGATTTTCGTGATTGCGATAGGCTTCTGCTCATCCTCTAGCGAAAAAAGTTTCTTATATAGGAGATATATCTATAGAGGTTTGCGAATCAAACTATGATTGCGATTGAATATTGAAGATAAAAAAATGCGTGATATCGTGATCAGACTTACCGCTGGCTACTCTTTTAGCCTTGAATTTTAAGTACTTGGTTTTCCATATTGATCTTTATTTTTTTAATTTCAAGGAAAATTATGAAATTATCTTTAAAATCAAAATCTTTGTTGTGTATTCGCATGGACGAAGAAGTTATTTTCAGTCTACTAAGAGGGGTACAAATTGATTATTAGGGCTTTTACAGGTTGAGTTGAAACATTTAAAATGCTAAAATAGCTCTACGCTCCACCACAGAGACCTGCAAAGACTTTTGAAAAATAATACAGACACAGGATTACTACCTACCTAACCGTAGCAAGCTGTACTTCGTGGTACTGTTTTTAGGAGTAGAGATTGGTGCAGGCTAAGGCGATTTCGGTTTATTTCTTCATAAGTACGAACTGACGTCAAATAAAAAAATATGTATTTTGATAAAACTTCGAGTTCTTTAAAAGCAAACTTTTAATAATCATTCATTCAGCAACCACCAAGTGGTCATTTGTGGAAATAATATTGCCAATTCTTGGTTTCAAATATGATAGTCATTAAATATTTCAAGAAATTTTGCTGTTTTGTTGCCGCTGCTATATCCAATGAGACTGATGGTAAGTTTTCATTTTCTTTCTGTCCCGGGGGGGGGGTCCCTTTTTTAGGTTTTTTAGGGTCTGACAGGGTCATAAACCAGGGTCCACTTTTTGTTATTTGGACAATTTCTCAAGTTAAAATTTTTCTAATTTTTCATTTTTTCGTCTACTTTTAGTCATTTTTGCCACTTGTTAGGGTGAAATTGGAAAAATCTTCAATCAGGGTCACCTTTTTACCAAAAGTTCATATCTGACAGAGTCAACTTTTCGAACTTCAGCGGCACCGGCCGGGGGGGGGGGTTCTGTATGATAAAACTAGACGAGCAATTTCCGCCGGTTCCAAATTAAAAAAGAGCAATGGAAAAGGAGCCCTTTTTGAAATTTGTTCTCTTTCCGCACGACTTTCATTCTTCTGACGACATTGCCATTGTATTTTGCGAGAGAAAAGGATTGTGTTTTATCGATAATGCATGTGTTACACCAGTCAGTAGAGATACCTATCTCAATGAACTGTTGAAATTTTGAAGTTCACCGGGGGTGGCTCTGAAAAAGGTTGAATTTCAACTAGTTTACTATGAGCAAGAAAGTTTTCTATGAGATCTAAAAAACTTACCTTTTTCTCTCAATTTTTACCGGGGTAGGGAACCATGGAATTATTATAGACACTGGAAAAACAATGAGCTGAATTTTGGCAATTTCTTGTGTACTAGCTATGTCCGCAGTAATGATATTATTGTTCACTCTCCTTCCCTCATTAAATGATTTTTCGAAGCATTTTTATTACATTTCTTATCGAAAATCACTCATCCAATTCCCAAAAGAGACTTAAAACTGTCCTTTGAGAGTCAGATTCTTCCACCTTATTGATAATTATAAGTCGTTATGACGTTTCAAGCTGTGAGAAAGATGCAAAAGACGTGTTGTGTATAAGAAATTTAATGTTTACACCGGAAATTTTCAAACTTCAACCTCAAAAAAACCACCTTGCCACCACGTGCCTCCAAAGGATTTTCATACCACAGTGGAGCCAAGAGACTCAAGTCTTATTATTTATGTTAATTTCAGCTCTTCTGGAGACAGTCTTGTAAAGATATTTCCAATTGAAAATTTTGTTACATTATAAGCATTTTGTCTGAATTTCTTGTCTAATGATGGTTTTCTCACATTAGATTTCACAAATGTATCCAGCTTGGTATGCTAGCCTTACTTTCAAACTTTTATTCTGCAAATGTACAAAAAGAAAGAGCTATAGAGAAATTTTTAAACATAAGACTGATAAACGTTTTTTTAAATCAGACATCTTCGAGCCGCCATGACAGTTGTCCTTTGCGGACAAAGCTAGAACATCAATTGTTTTCTGAAACAATAGAAAGACAATACTTCGCTCTCCACCGTTGCATTCGATGTTTATCCAGAGTCTCTATAATAAATCCATGAGGGAAAAAATTAGATTTGAAGGATTAGCGAATTCCTAGAATTTACTTTTTTATTTAACCGTATCTTTTAGCTGACGATGTCTACGGGAGCAGTGCTCGAATGACAAATGATGAGCTCAGTGAAAATTTTTATGCTGCAGAAGAGAAAAATTCAAATTCTGTCAATCATTTCCCTGGTAAAATCGTCAATAATGAGAAGGAAATTATCCCCAGTGAAGATTTTCTTGTTCAGCAAGGTATATTATTAATTTGAATCCTAGATTAGTGTTACTCAGGAAGTCATTATTGAAAAATTAGTACGGTGGACTTAAAGGCATCTATATACGCCCCCTTCATAGCTATGTATCTTCAGAGTGAATTTTATTTTATCAAAGAAACTTTGGTTCCACTCACGGATAAAATTCTTTGCTTTGCAAAAGTTTTATTTTGACTAAATCTGTACAATGAAACAATACACCGCTATTTTATAGGCCAGCACAACGCTCATCACGTTAACGACCAATTGGAAATCGCTGATCATCGCAAATTCGAGGAAAAATACAGGATTGAAGGATACCAGGTACTAATTCAAAAACTCAGGGAAATGAAAGATAAGATTAATAGAATCTCCCGCCGACGTCGAACACGTGACGAAAATGAACGTATGAACGAGGAAGATTATAAACTTAACCAATTCTTCCAAACATCTGAAGAAGAATGGTATTCGAAAAATGTCTTTGAATATCAATATCGATCAACAATCGTAGAAGAAGACCCTGACGAAAATATGTGGTGCGAAGAATTATACCGTTTAGTGCACGGTTTTGAACTCGATACTGACTCTATTGACTATGATTATGAGGAATCTGAAGTCGATGACCACGAATATGAAGTCGATGACGACGAATATGAAGTCGATGACGACGAATATGAGGAATTCGACGTCGATTCCGATGACGGTGAAGATGTCGGCGACTTGGATGATGACGAGGAGGATGACGATGAAGAAGAATTTCAACCATTTGGAATGGGATCGTTCTTGATCGGGGATGACAAAGTGATCAAAATGGTCTTTGTCTTCAACTTCTCCTTACTCTTATTCATCATCCAACCTCGAAAAGAGAAGAACGAAAGCGATAATATCTTCATTTTCAAACAAAACTCTTCTCCCTCGTGTCCCTTGTTGCTCAGTAAGCCTACAGTGGGGTCCACGTTACTTCACACCAGCGTGAGCACGGGACATGAAAACCTTGATAAAAAAGAGCCACATCGATAGTAATACCATTTCGAACGGTCGAAAAATACACAAGTTGAAATGAACGAATAGAAAGCAGCAGAATATGACAATAAATGGGTCGACATGTATCATCAACAATAACATCGAATAAAACCATCCTTTTGAGATTCCGAGCAGCAGGCGAACTAAAATAAACGAGGTTTTGGGGGCTAAACTTCGTTCCTGTGACGGAGGAAAAAGATGAACTTGGCTGCAATGTTAATTGTAATACCTACGTTGTCATATCAATAGAAAGATTTTCATCATGATACCTTCCTTTTGAGATTTCGAGCGGGTATCGGTACTAAATTAAGCTAAACGTGATTCAATCAATGTACTACATTATCATATCAAGAGAGGATTACCAGCAAAACTTGTTTTTTAAATAACTTCAGTTTGGCTGATGGTAGAAAAAATTGGTCTAATTTGCACATCATAAAAAGGATCATTTTGCAAAAAAAAAATTAAAAATTTTGTTGTTGTCAGGAGAAATCAGCAAAGTTTTGTGCAAAAGTGCAAGAGACCAGAAACATAAAAATCAATAGTTCATAAAACCCAGGTTAGATGACAGTTGATGTCTTCAATGACAGCGCTTGGACTGAATGAGTTTATAACAATGCATCTTTCGCGTAATGTTTCAGACCATATCGAACCCAGATTCCCAATAAAATTGATGAAATTGTCATAGTAGGTACCATGATTTGTCTGACCACGGTTAAACATTTGTGATTTGTTGTCTCGTTTAGTATAGAATTTGAAGTGAAGTTGACGTCTCTCTTAGTTTGGGTGATCGAGGTAATATCACTTTCGGATCTTGTATCTCCACAAAAATGGGTCCAAAATCTACAAAATGAAAAAAACTGGTAATATTATATTCTTCATATCGTTTATTTTAATGTCTGGAAAGATTTGTTATCCAACCGTCTCAATTTTAGATCTATATAGATGTATATGCGTCAACTTGTTCGAGTCCTCTCTGTTGAGGGTTTATTATTGATATGGAATATCAGGTTATTCCTTTTTATATCCATACATGGAGTTGGACGAAGAATTCCAGGAAAAAGCCGTGGTCGTCTGGTACAGGCAAGATTTTACCTAACTAGTATCCCAACTCTAAATCTCGCGCGAAAAGTAATAACAGACGTGTTCACAAGTCTAGGGAGTTGACTTTGATTTCACCCCATTCGAAATTCAATGCTTAAAAATTGCACTCCAAAACCATCCCCACTGGATTTTTTAATCTTGGAACAATAGAATTTCTATCCCCATTGAGATTTCAATAGAAATTTTTGTCCCCGCTGTGGGGAAAAGTTTCACCGGGGCTGTGAGACAGGGGTGTAATATTAAATAGATTTTGTGTGCTATATGGAATAATAAACACTTCTATCTCAGTGATCCGGTGGAAATATTAAATTCTGAGGATTCACAAAAAATCAGTCACTTCCCCCCGAATTCAGGGTGTTTTTCTCGACAAACCTTTTCATAGTGGGGAAGGGTCCCACCGAGTCTGTGATAAGGTTTCTAAAAAACGAAAATTATTACAATTGTTTCTTAATCCTTCAAGGTAATCATAGCTCTGAAAAATAAAATATTCCGCACAATAAAGACTAAAAGGCCTTAAAAAGGTTTACCTCTGTTGGATTTGTGTTTGATTGCATTTTTCTTCTACATTCTTTTGTGATTTCCTGACGTCTCTCCAAACATTGAAGTTCGGGATAACCAAGTCCTCGAATGTTTCTCGCGTGGTATGTATCTAAAAAACGGAAGAGGAGTTTGGTTGGAAAATTCCTTTTTCGGGAACGAATCGTACCTATCCTGAGTATCAGAGGTTAAGTTTTCAAAGAATATATTAACCTCTGAAGACCAATAATAGAAATTTTATCGCGCATGTGTCAATCTAATCACTGTAGAAAGAATCAAATATGAAGAGCAAATATTACCTTATTAATGTCTAGCAGACTGTATCAGTATGCAGTTTACTATTTACGAATTCCCCAGAATATATTCCCCAGCTATTCACGTACCTTGAAGAAAGAATGTGTTCGACTGGGGCGTTCTTTTATGCAATTAGAGTCTTGAAAGTCAATTAGAATGGATGATTCGTTTGACCTTGATGAGTTAGTCTTTTCGACGACGACAAACTGAAATAGAAGTTAAAAGTGAGATAATTTAAATCAATTTACCTAGGTACCAAATATCATCTGCACATTTTTTATGAAGATTTCCAATTTTTGGGTTTCGGAGTTGCTTACTTAGTTTTCTAGCTACCTATTATTATTCTTGCTTAGTATTTTTTGTACTACTTTACTAGATAGTGAAAAAAATCGGCAAATTTGAGGCTTAGACTGTTAGATACCTGGTTGCTTATACAATAATATGTATTAAGCTTAGTACTCATTCCTACTTAGATCGAAATTTTGTTAGGAAAGTTCATTCGTGATGAACCGCTCTTTATAAAATGATATGTCGGCTACGCGCATGTCTTGGGAATAGTTATTGTCATAACCAAACAACTCAGAGGGATGCTGGCAAACTAGAATAACATGATAAATAAACCCCTGTGTCACGACCCGGTGGGACCCCTACCCTCTGGAAAATTTACTTTGTTTCCGTCCCCATCGAAACTCAATGGAAATAAAAATTGCAGACTGGATTTTTTAACTGGGGAAACAATAGAATTTCTATCCCCATTGGGATTTCTATAGTAATTTTCATCTCCATTGTGGGAAGAAGTTCCATCGGGGCTGTTGGGCAGGGGAATATAAATGTTTCAATACCTCAACGACCAAATTTGCTCTGAAACTTGTCAATCCAAGAACTCTTCCTTCGATGCAAGCCATTTTCTTCAATGACGTTCAAAACGCAATAATTTTTATTATGATCCCCTATAAGACTATAACAATAGAAAATCAAGTTGAATTGGTTAATCCGTGGAGCCCACAATAGCAGAGTCTCCCTCTGCACAGCGAGCTCCAATATCTTTCAGGAATTTTCTACGTGGTAACGGGCTGTTCCATTAAATTTTCATATAGGGAGTGGACGAACATTTTCAAGGTAAAAAAAGATTCCTAGAAAATTGTGGACATTTCCTGGAAAATGGCAAAATTTTAAAAAGAATCCTTGGAAAAAAATTTTCATACCTTAAAAGTGAGGGTGGACGTACTAAAACCCGTCTTTTGCCCCCTGAAAATTTTAGAACAACCTTTTACCTTCTGGAAAAATGAAATAATACTCCTTTAGACCCCCTGGAAATTCTTCTCCGAATACCCCTTGGAAATGTTCCTCCACACCCCTGTATGGATATAAAATGGAATGGCCCAATGAACGGTACGACTATTTTTGGACTTATTTAAAGAGATTTTGAACTCCCTCTACACCCTTACATAATATTAGCCACAAAATTAAAAAGTGTTGCAGAAGTATTGAATTGAAGCTAATCTTTGCTGATGCTAAAGATCCACCCTCCAGTAGAAGATAGTTATAATTACAAGACATAGTTTCATACATAAAATATCATACCTTATAGATATTTCGAAAATCTTTTTTTCAATGTTTGAAAATTGGCGGGTGCAAAATTGGAACAGATGTATAGTTACACTTGCAATTAAATCTGATGAATTTTAATTGATTTATGATAAATTTGAACCACGTAAACTTCAAACAAATTGAAATAAAAAGATTCAATATTTACTTATTTTTAGAAATTAAATATTTTCTAAAATGGGGACTTTTCTTTATTTTCAACACACTCATATAGTGACTATAATTTAACAAGGAAAAATCCAAAAAATTATTTAAACCCAATCCGGTTTGGTAGAAGTGCGAGAAAATGCCAAAATCTTTGTATTTCAATTGCAATGATGTGAAATAAAAAATGTCTTATCCAATGGACAAAAAGATATCCTACCAGGGATATAGAAATCAATGGATTTTAGAATTGACGAGATCTTACTCGTAGCAAATTTGACTTCAAGTCAATATTTTGTAAACATGGTAATGTAAAATCACTTAAATTTCACTTTAACAATGCTGTAATAATATAAAAATATGAAAAATGCAAATTTTAAGGTGACTAGCAGGTATATATACATCGTCAAGTATCAAAAAATATTTGTCTAAATGTCTAAATTATCCGGCTAAAACTGTTTTGAACTATTTTGTAATAATATATTAATAAAAGTTATTGTTTACGAAGAATATATATTTTAGCTGTTGTTTTTCGGATGACCAGAAAGTATTCGAATGGAATATTAGGAAAAGGCTTTAATTGTATTAATCGCAAAAATAATACTTTCACGGGTCGAAAATCGCAAAAAATCACAGGATGCAAAATATTTCGTGAAATGAAAATTTCGACACAAGAATAGAATTTAAGTAAAGTTGTTTGTGCTTTAGAACAAAAATATTTATCATTTCTGATCCTAGTGCAGCTAAATCTAAAAATGTCATCTAAATTTCATCAATCTCGTCCCCAGAGCTACTTGTACCACTCCCAGGAGGGGGGTTGGGCACTCGATTCCTAAGCCAGAGACAGTATATACTGCCAAAAAAAATGGCTATCAAAATCGGACCCTTACAGTACAGCCCTTCAGAAGTGAAAAGATACCCTTACAATGCATTTTACCTAACTTTTCTGACCCTTACAGTGTAGTTTGATTTCATATCTTATTTTGCTGAAGCCACCTGAAAATGAGCCTACGATGCCGAAACAATGTGGAAAACAATTCAATATAGGTTTGAGTCAAAACTAATACATGAGAATTTTACTGCCAGACTTGCAATTCAGCAGTCCGCAACCACACCCTTACAGTGTATCAAGCTAAAAGAAGAGTCTTGTAGTGCACTCTATCAAAAGTACACCCTTACAATGCATTAAGGGCGGCACATGCCGTAGGTCAAACCATATGAGTGCCCCCTCCCCCGGTACCACTTTCGGACTGATGAACATGATATAATATTTTTTAGTGAGCATCATCGGAATCATAAAAAACGAGTTAATAAACTGGGAATATAAATTAAAGAGAACTAAAATTAAAACTAGGTCAACTAGTTTTTCCAATTTGTATACCATTTCTGACAGATTGTCTGCCCCGGCAAGTTAGTCATTTTAGCTTTGAGTGTTCAATGAATTTTGAACTTTGCCAGGTGTTGGGATCGACAAGAACAGATCTTCCTCCCATACAAAATGTTTACATGATTACAGTATCAATAGCTGAACTATAAAATTGTTCTCGGTTTTAAATCAGTTTGAATGGCCAGTGTTGTAGTTTCACCAAAAATGAAGATACCAACAGCAATATACATGATCGCTACCACAACTAGTGCCCAATCTTTTTTGGTTAATCTAATTTTGTCCAGATTGATAGTCTTCAATAAACAGAAACCTGCCAAAATAAGAAAGAGAGACTTTTAGAAAGTCCAAAGTCCAAACTTTTTATTTAAAAATTATATTTTCATACTTAGCCTTTTTGGTTTCGTAAACCCCATTCGAACCTTGCAAATTTTAACTCAATCCCGTCATATTTTGATATATATGCGATGACCTAGTGAGTTTGGTCAATCACGTACCTAGCCAGTTACATCTTCCGCTTTCCCGACGAGTTATCTACCCATACTTGACCTGGACGTACTTACCTATAACAATCCAAAATTTCCCTTAACAATAAACGCTTTTTATCAGCACTGATTGGTTCATTTAGGTCAATTACATCATCTTTTTAAGTTTCAATCAATCAGACCCATTTGATTTTTAAGAGCGAACTTTTGAATTGTTATAGGTAAGTGTAGTACTAATAGAGGTTTTCTTCATCCTTGGTTTAGTTACGTAATTTCTGCCATAATCTGTACGATGGGATCACTTACGCAAATCGAATGTTTGCTTTCATAATGGCGGAAGTTACATGACTTAACAACAATAGAACACATACCTGGAAAAACAAAGATGAAGAAAGCAGCTAAACCACCAATCATGGAGATGGCAGCTCCAATATCAGGAACAACCAAAGCTAACAGCAATGAGAATGCAAACCATAACAATGTCTCGATCACTCGTCGTCGTCGCTCTGTCCTTATTTGGTCATGCTCGTTATATTTACGAATCTTGACAACTATATCATCAATAACAGTCCTGTAAACGGATAAAAATCATGGAAAGTAATAAAAGTGTTAGTAGCCTGGTGGAGAATACTTTGGTATGAGTGGTTCTTTGACCTTTCCAAGTCTCTCTAAGGGTTACGAATACAACAAAAAGACAAAAACTGAGGATCTAGATTTCCCCCTTTTTAGGTCTAATCAAGGGTTCGAAAAAAGTCAAGAAAATCTTTCTAAGGTTAGGAACTTTTCGAAAGTTTTTTTCAGGGGATCTCTGGGATTTGGTGAAAGAAAAGTCAATCAACTCATCCTGAGATAGGATACCATCAAAGTAAGAAAATGAGGACTTTTAATTGTTTATTTTCGTTACATAGACAAACTATAATAATGATTTATTCTCGACTTAAAGTCTTGAATGAATGAACCTTGATAAAAAAGACTAGCCTCAAAAATGATGGAATTGCAAAAATAAAGAAAGTCACCTGGCGCAGAAAGTGATGATAGCAAATGAAGAAAGCAAGATGAAGACAACAGCCAATCGAGCTACATTCACCAGTGTGTCATCGTCGTCATAATTTTGAAGAATATCAGCTTTGGTCTTACGACCAAACGTCATGAAACCAAACGCTCCACACAGCGAGTAAGTGAGGACACACACTAACATTGCAAAACAAGCACATATGAAAAAACGTTTGGTACTTCGGTTCTTTAATTCAGCATAAACTGCCACAGAAGACACGTGACACTGAAAGAGAAAAGTTAGTAAGTCGTTTCTTTGCTTAAAACAATATTTCAGACTTTTTTTAGAAAGTATTTAGTAATTTCAATCCTAATGCACAGAGCGATACGTAAGATTCCCTTCATTCATTCATTCATTCATTCATTCATTTATTCATTCATTCATTAAATGAAATAATTTTTTTATTTGTTCTAAAAAAGTTTTAAGACTTACTCTGTTCTTGAAAAAAGTTTTAGTCATTTCTACTATCAAGAAAATTTTAGAGTTACAAGAAGCAAGAAGGCTGAATGCCTCTTGTAATGAATGAAACGGAGCATCATTATAAATTAGCAAATAAATTGTTAGAATTTATCATAATCAAAATTAATAATTACAGTAGAGCTAACTATCACTATCAGTTGAAACAAACCTGAAATCCAAAGCAAATGACGGGTACGACACCCAAACAGGATTTCCAGTCGGATTTTACTTCAGTACTGAAAATAAAAACAGTTACTAGTAAATAAAAGTCAAGCAATGTACGAAGTTAAGTGAGCCCGATTTTCCCGCTCTAACTCATGGGCTAAAACCAGAATCGTCGAAATTTAAGGACCCAAACTTTTTTTTTTTTTTTGGTAAAGTCATTTTACAACAGCTATGTTTGGTCGCAAGTGACATGATTTGATCGAAAAAAACAGAACAATTTACATAATTTGTTTAAAGTAAGCAATAATGACCGGTTAGTGAGGGCTGTACTGAGAAATATTGCCCGAGGTCAAGTAACGACCGACCGATGTACGAATAAAATGTAAGCAGAATAGGAGTTATAAATAAAGTCATAAAGATAAATCACTAACTATTCATCGGGGCCATGGTTTGAATAACCTCCATAAAAATGTTTATAGATAATGATAAATGTTATGAAGAATGCACCGATGCCTCCAAAGAAACTGAACATGAAAAAATATCAAGATTTTATTATGTGTGAAATTTATAAAGATAATAAATATCTTTTTGTGAAACTACCTTATTACATGAATATTACTAGCTATTTTATTAACACGAATTGAAAAATTTCGTGTTAATAAAAACCCCCTTAATTAAAACCAGCCGTGGTGTCCTTGAAAAAGCTAATAAAATCCATGTTAATTTTTTGCGTGTTAATTTCAAGGCCGTTGAATACTTGCCTAGTAATATTCGTGTAATAAGGTGTTAAAAAGAATTATTAGCCTCACAATAAAGATAATTGTAGTCAGTTCAAAATGATCATGCTCAAATTATTCATTTATTCTAAAGCTTTAGGAAAAATAACAATTTCAAAAATGAACAACTTTAAATGTTTTTCTACCCAAGTTGAAAAAGAAGAAACAGGAATATACCATACAAAATGCAACGAAAACAAAAACCACAAACCTTGTATAGCTAAGGAGTTTCAATCTTCTTGGCAGGCATAATGGAAGCAAAAACAACAATGAAAATATGGTGTATAAGACTTTCTTGTTTGTGTACCATTTGCCACTCTCTCCTGTCACAAACTGGAAAACTAAAATCAGAAATTTTAAGCAATTATTCTAAGACCCAGCCAGGTTGTGATACCTTACCTAAAGACATCATTATTGCAAATACATTAAAATAATATATGTAAAAAACTAAAGAGTAATGAAAAATCTGTGATTTTCAGCTCCCACCTTTATAACATAATCCCTGGTAATGAATGAAAACATTTTTGGACTTTGTTTTTAAGCATTTCTTACTAGATTTAGAGATCAAACTTACAAGGCGAAAGTTGATCGCCAATAATAATCATGTAGGTAATGGCTGTTCCAAAAAAGTAGATAGCAATGATAATTTGAAGTGGCCAAAAGAACTTGGGACCCAATATTCCCAGGATAAGTTCTTGATAAGTCGGCGCTTGATAACGGTTACAAGCTCTGGCAATAATCAGGAAAGCACCAATGATGAAACATAATAAAACCTGATTGAATAAATATAAAAAATTATAGATAAAAATTTATTGCCAGTGTTTTTATAAATCAATTTTCGACTTTAAAAAGTGTGAATGAGTTATCAAGAAAGTTGAAAATACTTATAAATACATTTCAAATTAGGAATTTAAATTTGCTTCCCAAAATCGACTTGATAAGTTTTGATAAGTTTTTGTGACCGTAAAATATATTATGGAAAAATAAACATTGTCATACCAGTTGGATAGTAATGGCCGTTTGTAAACCACCAGCTTTTTTGTATGCTTCTGGAAAATTCAAAAGCCCTGCTCCCAAAGCAGCATTTGCAATAAGAAAAATTGCTCTATAGGGTGGTACATTTCCCTCTTCAAGCTTATGAACTTTTGGTTGTGAGCTGACAGGGACAATAGGGTCTGTGACTTCAATGGATGGAAGATAATCAGCATCGTGCATGGTCATGTTTGCACTACCTTCAATGTTTACCACTTGCTTGAATTCTTCCTCACTTCTTCTCATTGTTGTATTTCACATTGGACTCTGAGTATGAGGAATAAATTAGTGCGATAATTACAACAAGTTATAAACATGATTACAAAAAGTAAGCAGCAGCAGGAGGGGTAATATATAAGGCGTTTTTGAGAATATCAAATATCTTAAATCCATACAAATGTAAAATGGCCATTGTTTAGAGTAGCCTGGATATCAAGACTGTCAACCTTTTTACTGTCAAACATTTTATAATCATGTCTCTGGTTTATGGTTTGGCCCAGCTATCTCGTCTGTGTGGAAATTTATTAAAACCAGGTTTTAGATATTTTTCTATGCTTGCACATAGATTATGGAAAAAAGCTGCTAGTACTGGCTAGTATAGTAAAAAAAAGTTTATACTGATAGAAGCCCAGTGACGACCTTTTGAATATATTCTGTTCGACCATATAGTTAGTTAACCTAGTTTTTGGATCTGTTGTTCTGAATTCTTTGGGATCCTTACTCCTAGAAATATCTTTGCGCTGTTCCCTTAAAATGTCAAACTAAATTTAGGACACCTTCTCCTAGATATTTGAATCTGTTGTTCAGCTACAATCTACTTCTTCTTCCTAGAAAAAGACAAGCCAACCCAGGGCAGTCAAAAAGAAATTAATAAAAAACAGTCTTTCAAGATTGAAAAGCAGCCTTACAAAACATCCATAATCACATCAAAGTCTGTAAACAAGGTGCATATATCACCATGACCAACCATGTTTTTTTTGGAAAATGAACTGGCCTCAATTTTTCCTTTTCAAGTTTTCATGTGATTAGAGACTAATATTTACCTCTATTTACACTAACAAGTGGAGGATTACCCTATTCTTTTAATAGAATTTATCTGCATCATTAGATCAGGCCTTGCAGTTTTAGCACAGTGAGTGAAAGCAAGAATAGTAGTTCAATAATAGCATAAAATCGACCTCGTCCTCAGTGTGTTGAAAATCCATTGAAAACCCATTAAAATTACACTCAAAGTCACGCCAAAAAATGACAAATAATACACAACCAACATGAGGAAAATTATGAGGAAAATTATTGATCTTAAAAATGATAAAAGAGTAAAATTTAGATATTGTTTTGGCTGTTTTCCATCAAATCAATGGGCCCGAATCCCCAGCTAATTTTTTTGCTCACCCCGCTTGCATATCTTGTCCCGCATTGGTAATATTGAAACTTGCCAACTATAGAATGTCTATCTATATATCTATATTTTAAGTAATAAAAGGTCCTAAGACCCACTATCCATACATACATCCATACATACAAATTATAAGATTGTATAAAAATAAAAAGTATATAAAAAAGAATATAAAATTTTAGCACTAAAGTTAAGGCTACACTGATAGTTTTTTCAGGCGGCTGCAATGCAATTAGCGTTGCATTGCAAGCGGGCGAGAAATTGCAAAATGTAGCACGTCAATTTTTTCTGCAATTGCTGTGCAACGCAATAAAAATATTGCAGAACAAATTGCAAGTGTCTGCAACAAAATCAGTTTGAACTGATTTTGTTGCATGAAAAATAGTACATATGCAATGAAAACAGAGAAATTCAATATTCAAAACAAAAGCAGCACACATATCCCAAAGGAGTATGAGTTTTACACTCAAAACAAAGGAAGGAATATGACAGGCTAGCTCTAAAGCTTTAAAACAGCATCTAATAACATGAAAACCAGAATATGATTATTCAATGGGAATCATACAGTATAGACATAACTCTTCATACAAAAATTATGGGAAACGCATATCTGGACTTTGTACCCTATGCTGCACGCAAGCCAGTCTAAGCTTAAACTCCTACAGTATATCAGGATTAGAAACTAGGCTAGTTTTACCTCTTTTATCCTTCCCTTTACAACAATAAAATGCTAACAAGCTGACACAACACATTGATAAGTAACCCCTGAGAGAAGTTTACATCGAAATCTGCAACAAAAACGAAAGTGGTCTCTTCTACTGATTGCTTTCCGGCGCTCCTTTGCAGCTGTTTATCAAATTTCCACCAATGAGGTTGCTGCATTTGAAACGGCCCTTCTTTTTGGCACCTGTGGCCTATCAGTGCCTTACAGGACGCGCGGCTGTAAAATCCCACCCTTCATATATATTGTTTCAATCCGTGATCCTAAAGCTTAGGTTTTTTCTCATCTCCAATTTACTGAAGAAAGTGGGAATTCGATGCGAGAGTTAGATTGTCAACAAAGTGCCGTGAAAAATCATTGAATAAAAGAAGAACTTTAAAAATCTTGAATATTTTCATTTTGAAGAATTGGTGCAAAAAAGTGAAACATAGAAAAGTTTCATTTTTCATTGCATTAATCAAAATGGGGGATTTGGAAAATTTTCTATGTTTTATTTTTTGCGCAAACCCCTGTAACTATGGGCGAGCATCCCGTTGCTAAGATGTTGGCTTGAAATCGAAAGTGAAACCCTGAAAATGAAAGTAAAATTGGCCCGCACCCCAAATCCCATATTCTTGATATAGGAGTTTTGGTCTATACTGACAGTGCCGTTATTAATTTTGTTATATAGATCTGACATGACATACAGTATTGATGTTTGTAAGTCCAGACGGTACTAATCAATACATTTGATTATCGAAGTAATCAATAATGATCGAAGTAATCGAACAACCATTTATTGATTAACAATCGAATTTCGAGTACCAAAATTTCAAAAAAATTGTGAGTCTTCGATCACTTTCTTAACAACCCTTTCGAAGACTCGATAACCGTTTGAGTACTTTGATTGTTATTGATTACTTTCGATAACCAATTGATTACTTTGATAACCAGTTGATTACATAGATAAAACCAAAAACATTGACCTAAAACCAAACCACAAAAAGAAGCCATAAAAGAATCACCTTCAGTACTTCCCTGCCATTTTGAGTGTGCTCGCCCTGGGTTTCCTCAAATACTTTTGATGGGTTTTATGAGTCTCTCAATCATCCAATTTGGAAATCCGATGATTCACCATTTCTCTCACACTGTTTGAATCCGCTCTCCTGTAGGGATAATAATGAGCAGTGGTTCGTCCGGCAGTGTGGAAAGAAAATAACCCATATCGCACATTTTGATTGGTCGGAGAAAACGAAAGTTGTAAATCGCATGTTTTTATTGGACGAAATAAACTCAGTCTCATATTTTATTGGACGAGATGGAAACATATTTGACACAATCGAAGGTATTCAATATGATCGAAAGTATTCAATATGATCGAAAGTGATTGAAAGTAATCGAACAGTAATCGAAACGATCGAACAAATTGAAAATGGTCAAAGAAAATGCCATGATTTGGAGTTGAGTGAGTATTCTATCACCGTACCGATAGAATCGAAAAGTGGTCACTGATCACCTTCAATTATTATCGATCATTCTTGATTACTTCGATCACAATCGAACGTTCGATTAGTACCGTCTGGGTAAGTGCACTTTATATTGATTCCCGTTGAAGAATCATATTCTGGTTTTCATGTTATTGGATGCTGTTTTAGAGCTTTAGAGCTAGCCTGAGAGACAAGTCAGATAGACTGGTTCAGCAAAATCCAGCTTAGGCACTATTTTCAACACCAAATCTGAAGCAAACTGCGTGACATTCCTAACTGACATATATATTTTCACTTACAGCAATAAAAAAACAAAAAGAAAAAATGTGCAGGTCCAAATCTGGTCCATATGGGAGCACTAAAAGCCTTGCAGCTAAGCAAGTTTTATTAAATCATCTTGTACATATTCTTTATATCATTTTCTTAGAAAAAATGACGTCACACGGCAGGGAATAATAGATAGTTGATTGGCGGGCCGGGTTTATTAGTTGGGAGGCTTTGATTTGAAGAAAATACAATCTTCTCTAAAATGACAGTAAAACTTTTTGGGTCGGCTGGTTTCCAGGTTTGGTTGGGTTGGTAGTGTGAAGGGTGGGGACAAAAAATGTAGATTTTTTCCGGCCTTGATTGTGATATGTACAATCATCTGTGTTGTCTCATCTTATGGTTTTACGTTGCTTCCACATGTAATTTCAAGTGTCAAAATATTCATATTTGTGTTCAGAAAGTTTAGAACAAGCTTGAAAGAAGGAAGGTATACCTGTAACTCTTTTTCAACATTCAGCAGCCAAAAGTTCACTCAAATGCGTGTGATTTTGCCAGGACTTTGAACTGTTGTTTGAAAGTGAAAGTGAAAAGATATTTTGTAGTTTTTTTTTTATCCGACGAGGCTGCTAGATCATTGGCAAATCTTGTTGAATCGCTTATCAAGCGATTTCGGTGTTTAAAATCTTTGGAAGCTAGCTTGACATCCACCAGATCATCACTTAGGTATTCACAGCACACAGGCTGCAAAAGTTTTTTAGGTTATCTAGTTTTTATCGGAAGATGATAAAAATTGACCGTCAATCGAACATGGTTTTTTTTCCTATCTACGATTTTGTGTTTCCGGGGGTTTTGTTGTTTCGAATTGATTAACTAACAGTTAGGTAGGGTCAGGGTTGCTAGTAACGGCTTGTCACTGTGCCGGGTGCATACTCGGCGCCTTGGGCCCCGCAGGGTTGCTAGTAACGGCTCGAATTTCAGTCAGGTTAAAAAAGGTGCAATTTTACCCATATTATAATAACATTACCCCCGTCTTTTTAGTCATTCAATAAGTATTTCCAAATTGTGAGTTTTACTGTGCGAGTGTGGCTTAACGGATAGCGCGCTGGGTTTCTGATCAGAGACTCTTTCATTTGGTGGGTTCGAGTCCCGGACGGGTCGATATTTGGAGAAAGTTTGAAAGATCAAATTCATAGAAAAGTTAGTAGAAATCAGAAAACAAGTCTCAGAAAGTCAGAAAAGAGTAAAGGAGATAGAAAGATAGGAAGTAGAAAAACAGATGAGTGATGTTCGATTGGGTAGGTGATAACTACTATCCGTATATCTAACACTCCTTCTACTCCTTTTCCTTTCCTATCTTTCTTCTGTATCATTGCTTCTACTGACTGTTTGAGACTTAGTTTCTCATTTCTGACTAAGTTTTGATACCTGTCAATCATTTTTCGACCAATCAAATCATCGCACCGGGTCGGATTCGAACCACCACTAAAGAAAGACCTTCGGATTCAGAAGCCAACACGCTATCCGTTGAGCCACACGCGCAACAGAATACAAAATTTGGAAATACTTATAGAATGACAAAAAAGACGGGGGTAATGTTATTATAATATGGGTAAAAGTAACCCTTTTTTAACCTGACTGAAATTCGAGCCGTTACTAGCAACCCTGCGGGGCCCAAGGTGCCGAGTATGCACCCGGCACAGTGACAAGCCGTTACTAGCAACCCTGACCCTACCTAACTGTTAATGACCCAATACCCCCTGAAAATTGAATTACGGATAGGAAAAAAAATCGTGTTAGATCTACGGATAGTATATATCACTTTCCGTTCGATTGACGGTCAATTTCTATCACCTTCCGTTTTTATCGCTGTATTTTGTTTTTAATTTTTTTCTAGCTTGTTTGCAATTGCAGGTTAAGTTTTAGTCATTTTATATTTCATAAACTGTTCATTCTTTATTGATAATATGCTGGCTGCTATAGCGGCTGCTAGATGGTACTGGTCACTGGTCTGGTGAGTGTACAAGTTCGCCCCTTGGTAAATGTTTTTCAAAACTGAATTTAGGCTAGCTGGACCATCATGTTTATGAGTTGTTTAGCTATGTGTTTATGTCTCATGTTTTTTTCTGTGTTTTAAAAATCTAGATATCTATATTATAGCAATATAATAGCAGTAGTCTCTATGTCTGTTTTCTGTTGGTGTGTCATTTTCGTTTTTACAAGCAATGTTTTAGTTCTTGATATGATATATATATATGTTTGTTTTGATTGATAATGGATAGATCGGATAGATCCCTGGGTTTAGACTTTATTCAGGCCAGCCTGTTTGTGCTTTGATAAAGTTTTCCACCTGTGCGCTGCGGGTTTCCGCACAGGGCATTGTTCTGCGAGCAGATAAAAAAGATAAACAGATAAAAAAATTCACTCCATTAAGAATTAGTGAATAAGTGAAAATAAAAAAGAGAAATAGAAAATAAAACAAGAAGTGGAAAAACTGGTTTGTCATTGTGGAAGTACTGTACCATTTGACAAGAAGGATTGATTTCACAGCTTTTGACCCTGGAACAGCTACGCATGACAAGAGAACACCTGGGTTCCCATGCGTAGCTGAGCAGGTACCAATCCTTTATTTTATCTGCATTATCTTGATCTACACGTTGTGCGAGCATTCTTCGGATACACCCCTCCCTCAGTCTTGTTTGATCTTCTAAGTCTGGGATGGCAAATAATGAGTGCAACAAAACTTCCAAACAAGAAGATGTTAACTCAGTAATTGGTGAGCTCTGCCTACTAGCTCCTACCGACGACATCAAGAGATGTATCAAAACCTACCAATATGGAAAGGACCTTGATCGTTTGAGGAAGGATTTCAACGGATTTACCAAATCTATTTTAGAAGATACCTTGTCTTTTCTACAAGTACCTGAGCAAAAAGACTATCTGAAACCTTCAAACATACATAACCTTATATGTAGGATCCAGAACTTGCTTCCAGAGAGATGCGTCATCTGTAATGAATCTTATTGTGTAAGGTTGGAGGATAATCCCCTTCTTCAATGCGTCATGTGTGGACAGGATGTTCATAGGCAATGTTTTCTTCTTCAACTCGGTGCTGCTGACCAAAATATGGACAGTGATAGTCTCTTGTCTATCATTAATCCACATAACATCAAAAACCTCTACTACCTTTGTGATCACTGTGCTAATGAGAACCTCCCAAAGAGCGAAGCAGGAAAGAAGAAAAACAAAAGACAGAGAGACCTTAATAACCTTGTCAAGCCAATACCAATGGCAGGCAAACAAGATGAGGATGACAATATGAGTGATCCAATCCTGAGTGATAAAGACAACTCAGAGTCAAATGAGACAATTGAAATAAGTGACAATTTGACGGACCAAAATCGACAGATATCCAAAACCTGTGCGCACTATGTAAAAGGAAAATGCAAGTACGGAATAAAGGGAAGAGACTGCAAGTTCGACCATCCAAAAGCATGTCGAAAATTCATGAAGCACGGAACCAGAGCCAGAGTTGGCTGTCAAAAAGGTAGAAACTGTCTCTTTTTTCACCCAAAAATGTGCATTGATTCACTGAGGAAAGGAGAATGTTTCAATAAGATGTGTCAGCTAACACATGTAAAAGGAACAAAAAGAAATGCCGAAACCTACCCACAGAGAGAGAGAGAATATCAAAACAAATGGGATGTCAAAGAAAATCAGTACCAAAATGATTTTAAGGAACAACACTATCAGCATGACAACAGGGAGTATGGATCTCAAGAAACCCATCAAAGGAATAACCAGAATACAAACAAAGAAATGGATTTTTTAGCTATTTTTCAAAAATTCAAAAAAGACTTAATACTGGAGATCGATCAGAAAATATCCACACTGATGGACAAACAAGTGAGGAAGGAAATACCACTACAATACCAGTATCCTCAACGAATGATGTCCCCTCAGAACACCAACTGGGGAATAAACCCGTCAATGATCAACCCGTCTCGCTAAATTCATTTTCAATTTTAAACGTTCAAGGACTTAAACCACAAACAGTTCAATCAACAGTACCATATATCAAAGACAAGTTGATTGAGAATAACTTTTTATTTATGATTTTAACAGAAACTTGGCTCAAAGACCATAATGATGCTGAGTTACACATAGAAGGCTATGAAATATTTCGGTCCGACAGAAAAAGACCAAAGTCACGATTTGGAAGATGTAGTGGTGGTGTCGCTATATACATGAGAGAAGATATTTCATCACACTTCAAACAGACCGTTACACACTCAAATGGCGTTATCGAAGTCATCTGTCTGAGTTCGACTACATTGGATATCCAAATATGGGGAATATACCGACAGCCAGACGACTCATCAAACGGAAATCCATCTAAGAATGAACAATTCAAACCAGTTATAGAGTTAATTAAATCAGAACTAGACAAAACTGAAGGAAAAACACCAGACATCTTCATAGCAGGTGATTTTAACCTGCCACACGCAAATTGGGACAGCAAGTGCTCAAACCCTGGGGCATCTACAGAGGAACAAAGAATGACTAGTGAAATATTCACTCTTATGAATGACCATAATCTGATTCAACACATTAGAGGAGCCACACACAAAGCAGGAAATACACTGGATTTAATGCTCACAAATAACCCTCTACTAATACACAGCTATGAATCAGCCCCATCACCAGATTACATATCCCATCACTCAATGATCAATGTTAAAATTCACTTTGATTTACACTCAAGTTTCCAAAAGGAGGATCCCTTTGTTGTGCGTAATGTATTTGATGAGTACAATTTTCATTCAAAAACAATAAACTGGGTATCAATCAAGGAAAAAATGAAGGATAAATTGTGGACAGACCTTCATGATCAACCGACAGCTGACCAATTGTCAACAATCACAGACTGGATCATAGACATAATTAAGGAATATGTACCAAAACGAAAACCAAACACTAAAAAATTTCAGAAGATACCACGCGAGCGAAAGATTTTATTCAGAAAAAGAAAAAACATTTTTAGAAAATTTCCAAACCCAATGAAAAATGCAAAATCCAAACAAAAATTAATAGACATTGAAACTAAACTAAAGCTATCCTACGAATCAGAGAAGAAAAGCCAGGAAAGGAAGGCAACAGAATCAATAAAAAACAATCCTAAATTTTTTTATGCATATGCAAAAAAGCATAGTAAATCAAAATCCAAAGTTGGACCACTGCGTGACAAAAATAATTCTTTGATATATGATGCTGACCGTATTGCTAATATACTCCAAGACCAATACACATCGGTTTTCAGTGTACCATCGGAAAATGACGTCACTCATCCAACAATATGTCCAAACGTGCTAAAAGACATAGACTTTGACGAAAAAGATTTCATTGAAGCAATCTCAACATTGTCACCAAACTCTGCTCCCGGTCCTGATGGATTTCCTGCGATTTTGCTGAAAAATTGCAAAGAAGAACTTGCTAAGCCACTCGCAATATTCTGGAGGAACTGTCTGAACCATGGAGTAACAGAGGAGATTCACAAAAGAAATCATATCACACCAATATCAAAGGGTGGAGATCAAGGAGAGCCATCTAACTACAGGCCAGTATCACTTACGTCCCATCTCACCAAGGTGTTTGAAAAAATAGTTCGAAAGAAGATAGTCGAATTTATCAACAACAATGACTTGTTCAACCCAACACAGCATGGTTTCCGGGAAGGGCGATCATGCCTTAGTCAATTACTCAGCCACTATGACAGTATCCTATCAAAACTAGAAGAAGGATTGGATGTAGATGTTGTATATCTCGATTTTTCAAAAGCATTTGATAAAGTCGACCACAGGATACTGCTATCAAAACTGAAATCTATTGGAATAACAGACAAACTACTTAAATGGATTAAGTCATTTCTTCAAGACAGAAACCAAGTAGTATTTGTAGACGGTCACAAGTCGTACCAGGCAAAAATTCAATCAGGAGTACCTCAAGGATCGGTTCTTGGGCCATTATTCTTCATCATCATGATATCAGACATTGATGAAGGGACAACCAAAGCAGAACTTGCAAGTTTTGCTGATGACACACGAGTAAAGAAAGGAATCCAAAACATCATTGACCAGTTTCACCTACAAAACGACCTTAACAATGTTTATCAATGGTCGACCATAAACAAAATGATGTTAAATGGAAAAAAGTTCGAGCATCTCCATTATGGAAACGGACCAGCCACCAGTTATTTCACAGGTGAAGGAAAGATAATCCAAACCAAATCTTCAACAAGGGATCTTGGTGTTACCATGTCAGACGATGCGAAATTCAACCAACATATTCTAACCATTGTAGAAAAAGTACAGATACTCATTGGTTGGATTCTGAGAACATTCAGCTCAAGAGAACATGATGTCATGCTCACTCTTTGGAAGTCTTTAGTCATACCACACATCGACAACTGTTCTCAACTATGGTCACCCAATGAAGTTAATCTGATCCAGCAGATCGAAGATCTCCAAAAATCATTCACAAGGAGGATTAAAAACCTACACAACCAAAACTATTGGGAAAGACTACAAACATTAAAACTGTTTTCACTGCAGAGAAGGCGTGAAAGATATATTATCATATACACTTGGTGTATTATTGAGAAGCTTGTCCCAAATCCTGGGACAATCACGTTCTATGCCAATCCCAGACAAGGAAGAAAATGTCACATACCACTAGTGAAAAGGGGGCCCTGGCAAAAAGTCATATACTCAAGTTTTAAAGTCCAAGGACCAAGGCTTTTCAACTCGCTGCCAAAACGTCTGAGGGATCTCACTGGGTGCAAGAAATTGAAATTCAAAACTGAGCTGGATAAATATCTTTTTACAGTTCCCGACGAGCCACTCGTGACTGGCTACACTATGATGAGACGAGCTGAAACAAACAGCATCATCAATATGAAAATTTACATCGGTCCTCACAGGATGGATGCGTAAAGATATTACGAAACAAGCTCAAGGTAACTCAAGGTAGGTAGGCATTCTTGGGGGGCTCAATCCTCAGCTCAGACAGCGCTAAAATTGTAGAACTAGCTGCGGCAGATCATTTCAATACAATGGAAGTTGTTGGAATGTTTACAAGAAGGGCCCCTGACAGAAAATCCTTATTTGATTGTCAATGATGATGACACAGTAACTATTTAATCTGTCAATCATTTTCAGTCAGGCACATCCTGGCAAATGAACGAGGTGAGCATTTGCATGGGGTATTCGTCACCCAGTGTAAATGAGATAGGACGTCTCAGGCTAAAAGCCAGAAAATGAATAAAAATGAACTTCAAACTGAAAAAGGGAAAAAAGGAAGAAAACTGGGAACTTTATTTTTTCATTAAAAGTTTCTTCAATCTTCGAAGACAAAATTGACCCATGGAAAAAAAATTTCATCTATGCAGTTCTTTGAAATGAAGCAAAATATTTCCAACCCGGTTCAATTAAACTGGGTATTTGGCGCTATTACGTCACTTTCGTTTTCGACCCCGTTCATTTGCCAATGGTCGCAAGTGAAAAATACCCCGTTCATTTGCCAGGATGTGCCTGACTGATTTTGTCAAGCCAAAAGTATGCGAAGCGATTCTAGCTTTACAATAGACCTTTTTTTAAAGAGGCAGCCATATTGAATAATTATGTACTCCAGCATAAAAACAATGATGACAGCCATGCATAATTACTGTATCATGCATATTTTAAAAATTATGCATGGCTGTATCATTGTTTTTATGCTGGAGTACATAATTATTCAACATGGCTGCCTCTTTAAAAAAAGGTCTATAGTGCCACAGATCATCAGTGGAAAGTATTCAATAGGTACAACTTTCCCGTAATTCGTAAAACTGATGCGCGCGCATTATTTTGATGCTCTCAATCGTTTGGTCTCTGGAGGTAAACAAACCTGTTTTTGCCTGCGTTTCCTTAGGGAAAGTTGTTTTTTTTAGCTTTTCTTAAGTTCTGTCAAACAAAATCCCCTCAAATTTTAGTATGTTCAATCTATTCATAATATTATACCAACCTGAAAATTTTTTGCTAAAAGAAGATCGCTATCAAAAGTTAGAAGGTGAAAACCCACTTTCCCTAACCCCTCGCAGGCAAAAACGCGTTCGTTTACCTCCTAAACAATTTTATACACAACGGTGGAGCGCACGTTTTCCCAGGCCATTTCTGAGAAGTTTGAATTACGGGAAAGGTGTACCGTGAGATTGGGTAACTTGCATCAGTGGAGGCTAACATGCATAGCCCTCAAATGAAAGACCTGGCTGGTCATTAAAATACAAAGTTAAATCAAAACAAAAATGGTAGAGTAGAGCTGCGAGCGGAGCTGCGTAGTTGTATTTTAATGACCAGCCAGGTCTTTCATTTGAGGTCTATGCATGTTAGCCTCCTATGATGCAAGTTACCCAATCTCATGGTATTATCATTATACCTTTATTTTCATTTCTGGAACTTTTGCGAAAGAAAGGAAAAATACAAAAGTTGTATTTTTTACTGCTCTATTCACTTACTGAATTTGAAAGATCTTTATGTGGCGTTTTTTGTTTTTTGCGTTTTTTTCCAACTGAAAACAAAATCCAGTCAGACGTGATGTCCGAGAAACTAAAAATATTTATTTTCAACCCTGTAAAGATTAACAATGCAAGCATCTAAATCATTTAAAAAGGGTAACTTATTTTTTGCACACCCAATACTACGTTGAAAGTCTGCCTTTTAGCGAATTTACAGCTTTGACCATCCCATTCTTTTACCAGTTATTAGAGTTTCTATTCACTTGCCTATTTGGAATTATTTTGAAATTTATCATTTTCAAATTATTTCTAGTAAAATCAAGAGAAATTATAAGAAATAATGAGCCCAAAAATTTCAGTAGACGATCGTATTGCATCCTTGTATCCCTTTGTTAATGAAGCAGAAACACCTTTACCACGATCATGGAGCAGTCAGGATAAATGTAGCCATATTGGATTATCGCAAAATAATCTGAGGGCCCACTATAAAGGTAAGCTATAATTTCAACATCCTGAAATCAATGATAAACCAATATATATCTTTTTTATATTCTAAAATTGATAGCTTTCAGGAAACTTTGTCAACTCATCAGCGTCATCAAAGACACTATGAAATTCACCAAATGGAAATGGTTTTCAGGAAATCTTGTGGATTGAAAAAGTTTCTTTCAAATTGACTGCAACAATATTCCTTTTATACCATTTTAGGTGACCTTGTAAAGGCTTATATTGTATCCGTAAACTAACTCATAACTCAATTATATTTACATCATAATAACAACTAGCCGTATGCGCAGCGTTGCACGCTGTTAAAGAGCATTTGAATAAGAATTTTTCAAAAGCAAATATTATATTTGGGAAGAAGGTTGATTTTAACCCATCCAGCTCCAATGTTCCTGTATAGAAAATAGTATCTTGGCGTCTCAAAGTTAGTCTAGTGGTAGGAAAACTGCATGAGGTGTAAAAAGATGATGGTTCAACGCCATGAAGAGGAAGCTTTGTAGAGCTTTGTTAGAATTTCAAAAACTTTTTACTGAATGTTCCTACTGTTGGTTTTAGGGGTTGGTAAAACACACAAAGATGCAGCCTCTGCAAGAGCTTCATACCCTATTCCTGCTGGTTGTGGCCTCTATTATTTTGAAGTCAAAGTTATCAGCAAAGGAAGAGACGGGTATATATGATTTTTTATTATAATTTTTAGTTTTTATCAAAGCCAATTTTTTATATATGTTAGTTTGCATTTTTATTCATTAGGCTACAAGCATCTCCTCTGATATGTTTATAGGGGATGCTAATCGTGTATAAGATTCCTGTCGGAGTGTTGCCCCAAAGTTGGGGTACAACCTGTTTAAAACTTCTTACAAAGGCTTGGAAATCCAACATTTTTATTAATCTCTAGCCATTCAAAATTTCAATACGAATTTAATGAAATTTTAAGATCTCTCATGTAAAACTTACTAAAAGCTAATCAAGTTTCCAAATTTCAAAAATGGGAACTATACAGATGAGATGGAGTTTTTATAAGATACTTCAATAATTGGTCATTTGAAGTAATCAAAATGCCGCGTTCTTATCAAACAAGAGCTTGTAAAAACTCCACCTCATCCCGAATTATATCAATCATATCAGAGGGAATGTGTGCAACATATTTATTCATTATCCATCGGGGGAAATTTGTAAAATCGCTCGATTTTTTTAGTCAAAGCACTTGTTATACATTTTTGGAAAGCTAAGGGGTAGGGGAATCAAAATAACTTGGGTGCCAATTTTGTTTCGAACACTTTGGTGTGATTTTCGGACAAATACGACGGTCTCAGGCAAAAATAATAGGGTGAAAATTTAATGAAAATTTTAGCTTCAGAAAACGGAGACCTGTTGTATATTTTTGGAAAGCTCTCAGAAAATTAAGATTAGTGATGTATTGCGAGTATAGGTAATTACTTTATCTAACTCGAGATATTAATCCTTAAAAACAGTGTTTTTCAGTGTTTTTCAGCCAGAAACAGCTGTTTTGTCCAGTTTTTGCGCTTTCGGAAGCTCAATATCTCGAGTTAGGTACTGAAATCACCTATACTCGCAATATATCACTAATCTTAATTTTTTGAGAGCTTTCCAAAAATATACAATAGGTCTCTGTTTTCTCAAGCTGAAATTTTCATTAATTTTTCACCCTATGATTTTTGCCCGAGACTGTCGTATTTGTCCGAAAATCACACCAAAGTGTCCGAAACAAAATTGGCACCCAAGTTATTTTGATTCCCCTACCCCTTAGCTTTCCAAAAATGTATAACAAGTGCTTTGACTAAAAAAATCGAGCGACCTCAAAAAAACGAACAAATTTCCCCCTACTAATCAGTGTCAATAGATATTATTATTTATTTATTGTTGACATTGCTCTTTTTACTATGAAATTATTCAAAACAAATTTTAATTAGGAGTCACAACTAGAGCCAGACTTTGTCAGATGGAAGACTTTTTTGACCTCTAAGATCGATTTTTTAAAAACATTCAACTATCATTAGAAAATTTTTTCGTTTCTTTAGGTATATTGGTGTTGGTCTGTGTGCACATGGAGTCAATACGAGCAAACTACCAGGTATCATTATAGATGGGTGTTCTGTACTTAAATATTGTTTGTCAGCCTCATTAGAATCTCATTCAACTCTTGTAAAACATGTTCAGATAAATACAAATTTAGTTATCTAATCTTTTAAGGACCATTGAAATAAGGATTTATCTAATTTAAGACAAAAAGACTAATTTATGTACTCTTTACTCAAGACTTTGCTCCTCGCATATTCCCATTCTGTAATGGGCTGTTCCTATACAGGGGGAGGGCTGGACGAACCTTTTCAGGCCAAAAATAATTCTTGAAAATGTGTGGATACCCATGGAAAATAGCAAAATTAGCAATTACCCTTGGAGAAATTTATTTTCATACCTTAAAGGACGAACAAAAATAATTTTTTGCCACCTGGAAGTTTTAGAATAATATTTACCCCCCTGGAAAAATAAAAAAACCTTGCCTTAGAGCCCCTGGAAATTCTTCCTTTGCTTAGACACCTGAAAATGTTTGTCCAGCCCTTATGGAGATAAAATGGAATGACCCAATGTACAGCAATTACGGAATTCATAGAAAAAAGACAATAACTCTTTTCTACAAAATTTTTGTCTAATTTTGATCTTTCCGCCCAGATTCACAAAGTCAGTTGCAACACTTACAGAAACATAATGAGGCTCACTATTGGCTATTTTCGGATTGTGACTATTGGAAAGTCATCATTTATTTGCAAATTGAAAATATTTTTTACTCTTTGTAATTGCAGGATGGGAAAAAGATTCATACGGTTACCATGCAGACGATGGCCATTCATTCTGCGCATCAGCTGCTGGTGAAGCCTATGGGCCAACATTCACAACAGGAGATATCATTGGATGTGGTTTGAATTTGATTAACAAGACTTGTTTTTATACCAAGAATGGTGTCAACCTTGGAATAGCATTCAAAGATCTTATTGTAAGGGCTTTATATCATTATGTGGAATTTTTGCTGAAATGGTTTTAAACCAGGGATGAGTGTAATTTCCAAATAGATTACGTACATTACAATAAGCAAAAACTACTTAAAAAAGCTATTGATTAATAAAAAAATAGAATCTTTAGGAAGCTTATAAGCTAATTTTTTTTTGATTTTTTCCTAGTTTTGAAAAGTAAATAGGGCAGGGTTAAAGGTTGGCAAAGGTTTTGAATCTGCTCTTATCCATAGGAAATGATGAAAATAAATGAAAAGAATGATCGAATTTCATTAGGAATTTCAGTTTTTATTTAGACTGTCTGATGGAAATTGGGGATAACATTACAGAATGGCAGGATTTGTTACCCCCTGAAACCCCTAGGCATATCTTCTTGTTCAGATCAAGTATTCTAAATATGTCTTAATTGTATTCGTTGTGATTTTATTACTTTTTATGACATATTTTCTATTTTCAGCCAAATCTGTATCCAACGATAGGTCTACAAACACCAGGAGAAATAGTGGATGTTAATTTTGGACAACAAGATTTTGTTTTTGATATTGAGGAAATGAAAAAGGTTTATCATCAAATGATTTTCTGAGTATTCCTGGAGTATTTTCATCTCGTGTTTTATTTTAATGAGTGCCTGTCCTGAAGTCTCATTTAGAAATTTGAAAAATTTTTTATCAGAGTATGTGTACAGTTTATGCTCTCTAACTCGACATCCTACTATTCAATACATTCCATGATCCGATAATATTGTAGTCAAATACCGTCAACAAGAAATTCTCATAAACGACAAGGGGATAGGTAGAGCCATTTGATATGCTCCCTTATTCGATGAAAAATCCTATTCCCCTTGTAAATCGACAAGCACACGCTGAACGAACTCAAACACATTTTATTTGAAAACTCCAAACCAACTGTTCGGTGTGGGAGGTGTTCCTCCTACACTGTTTTGTTTGAAGAATCTCAAATGACCAGCACACAATAACAACAGACCCTCTACGAAGATGAACTTTTAAAATTTCGTTTGATCGGGTCTGTTTACTGATAAACCAAATAATTTCCATTCTCTTTAACTAGAAATTACAAGCTTCAACTTTGAGGATTATCGAAAACTTTCCGGTTAGTACTGATGATGGCAGTTGGCATGCAACATTGCAAAGGTTTGTTTGTCTGTGTGACTGTTTTTAATCTTATGGAAAGAATAATTTATAAGCCTAACGCTTACGATTTTTTCGTCATTACATCTGCGAGTTTTTTCTGGTTTGGTAAAGTTAAGTAACGGAAATTTTCTACGATTGCTGATGCGAAAGCGTTCGAGTTTGAAAAAGCGATTCTTTTCGCAAATAGAATATTTTCTTCTCCATCATTATAAATAGGGTAAGTTAAGTAAAACCTGAAAAGCCTCCATGCTCTAACATTGGGTTAAATCTGGTTTCATTTATTTTCATAGGATTGTATCAGCATATCTGGTACATCATGGATATTGTGCAACTGCTGAAACGTTTGCCAAAAGTACTGGACAATCCATCGCTGAAGAACTCTCATCTATACGAAACAGACAACGTAAGTTTTGAAAATTGAAAATCAGTTAAGCCACTATGCCCCTTTACCAACTAATTTAAGATATTATATTTGCATACTATTTAGCCTGCGTTTGATCAAGTTTCTTGGTTTGATAGCATCAAATGCGATGGAAATGCATCAAAGTCGGATATTTCTTGAATGTTTCTTCTCATACAGATTAAGGGCCTAAGGGTTGATGGGTATACCCCTCACATTCAATAAGTAACGACAAGGTTTCCCTCTTTGGCTATCTTCAGTGTTGCAACTTTTCTTATCTTCAGTGTTGCAACTTTTCCGTCTGTAGACGGATATCCGTCCAGTTGAGATACAAATATATCATTTCCGTCTTACCAGTAAGAGGGTTTTTGGTTCAAATCTAATTCAGACCATCTAATCCTAAGGTTTTCGTCCATATTCAGGGTATCTACGGGACCTTGAAAACCTTGAAAACCTTGAAAACCTTGAAAATGAACCACCCAACCTTGAAAACCTTGAAAACTAACAATTTTCTGGGAAAAACCTTGAAAACCTTGAAAAATTGTTAAAAACCTTGAAAAGCACTTCTTCCTATTCATCATTTTTATCATACAATCTTTTCAATAGGGCAGTAGCTGAGTAACTCTTATAGGTTCAGATTAGTTTGGAGTTTGAATGCTCTTATTTTTGAGTGGTAGGCTTTTTTCATTCATTACCGTATACTATATTATGTTGGTTACTTTCATGAACATATAAAGGACTGGACCTCTATCTCCTTTGTATTTTTGTAATAAGCACTGTTAGCTTCGTTGCTGCCTCTTAAAAAAACATAAAATAAACAATAGATCTTGAGGGAATACCTTGCTAACAACGTCCAAAACTTGGACTAATATTTCTAAATTTTGACTCAAAAGTATGGAATAATTTCAGATGGTTTGGGATTCAAACTATGACACAGGCTCTCAACTTTGACATACTATTTTTTCAAGTCATTAAAAAAAAGTGATTCAAAATTATACACGCAGTTGAAATTCTGAATTTTAGCGTTGAAAAATGTTGCATATATTGCAAACTTATGAAAAATTTCATCAAATTTCGCCGGCTCAATACTCTAAAAAATTAAATTCGCTAGTCTCGAAAATCTATTCGCTGACCGATGAAATTTTGCAGCTAACTTATTTCTATCCAGTCATTCGAAAAGTAAGAATAACTAAGTACGTTCCTAAACTGATTGTCATGAGGAAATTTCCAAAAAACCGCCTGCGGCGCTAAACCTTTATAACATTTAAAGAATATTCTATATCCCCCTGTTTCTTTTGCGATTCTGTCGCAACGAATGCAACATATTCTCATTAGCTGAGTTTTTTTTACAAATTTTCATTCTGTTTGCATGAGCCCTAAGAAATCGGGGGCGTCTTGGAATAATGACCGTTCATCAATAAAATTTCGAGGATTCCTTAAAGCAATTCTTTTTGCAATTCTTTTTGCAATTGATTTTTGTAGAAAAAAAAAATCTAAAACAAGGCGTTTTTTAGCCATTTTAAAGAGCCAAAATGTAAATTTTCTTGGTTGCGCCTCCTCGGTCACTGTAAACATTTGGTGGGAGCTGGAGTAAGAATTTCTTTTTGTGGTATTGTTCTCGAGAGGGAGATAGGAATTTAACTATGGAAATAATTCATCGGTCACCAAAAGCGAATAAATCCTCTTTTTTTCTTTCTTCTACCACTCTGAAAAAAAAAATCCCCTGTAGAGAGCCATGTCAACTGAATATCAAAAAACCTTGAAAAGTGCCAAAATTTTTGCAAAAAAACCTTGAAAAACCACTTAAAAATGACCAAAAAAACCTTGAAAACCTTGAAAATCCCCAAAAAAAATTCGTAGACACCCTGATATTCACAAAACCTAGTTGCAACATTGTATCTTGATATAAGTCAATTTTTTAACGGGAACATCCGAAAAAAAGCCGGGATTAGACTCTTTTATGTTATTAAAAATAGAAACACAGTGTTCAGAGTCCGGCAAATACAAAGTCATCTTGACTTACGCATATCGAGAATACCTAAATGAACTATTTATTGAACAGGTATTCAACGCCTCATTCTGTCTGGAAGAATCAGTGAAGCAATTGATGCTATTCAAACCCTATACCCTGGCCTATTGGACCAAAACTCTGATCTATTTTTCAAATTGAAATGTCGTCAATTCATTGAAATGGTCAACGGTTGCGACGGAGAAGTCAAAACGTACGCGCACAGCCCTTCACGTAGCCTACGTAACAGCCCGTGTGCTAGTCCTTCGCGTAGCCTGTCTACCAACTCTAATCCACCATCCTCTCTTGTGCGGAACTCACAACAAAATAATTCGAATATGGACATAACGCCATCTACTAGTAGTGAAAATGCGGGTGGCTCAGCCCCTCCCTTAGCAACCAATGGCGTTTCCAACAACACAACAACGCAGCAGCAATATCAAAATGGTGCAGAAGAGGTGACAGATATGGTAGTTGACGATTATGCAGGTAAGTATTTAGCTGTTCAAATAACTAGAAATAAATTATCTAGTGATTATCTAGGTAGAAAGCTTCCTCCCAGCCTCACATTTTATTCGTCTCAACTTCCGGGTGCCTTGTCTAATTTTGCGGGAACTAATTTTTGCGTTTTTGGGTGTCTACCGCGAAAATCAATTCTGCACAATGTAATTTATACTTAAATTCCTGAAAAAACCTCTAGGAATATTAAAGAATTTCGGCAAAAAGTGGGTGTCAACTGCGAAAATTAGTTCCGCAAAATGCACCAATTTAGTACCCTCACACCTCGAAAATAAGTTCCAATGTTCATACATATTTTTATATTTATTTCAAAATATTTCAACCTTTGGGTTCTCATAAACCTTTCAAATAAATATTTTCCATCATTTAAAAAGACCTTTATTGTCTTGCTTCAGGAAATTGTCATTGCCCATCTACCTCAACGACAGATGACGCTTTTGCCGGCACCGGCGATGATCTTATGGATACCAGTGATGACGTAACGTCCAATACACATCAAACTAACACTAGCAATAAGCCAGGATTGAATACAATTTCTGTTATAACTAACTCTTCCAAAGGTATGTTAGAATTGATTTGGTATGTACTACTAAATGTGCAAGTTTCTCATAATCATTACTTACTTCAGAAAGATTTTCTTAAATTTAATTAATATAATGTTAAGACTAGTTATTAGGATTTTCTGATTTGATTTCTGATTCCTATTAAAGAAAGATTTAAATGTTTAAGTACTAAAGAATAATAATAAAAAATTTAATAATAGAGGCATAAACCAGGCAAAAACCAGGCATATAACGGCCATTCCAGAGGAAGGGGTACGTTACGTCACGCTCATATTTTGACTGGATACCGCCAGTAGGGACCTAGGAGCGCCGTGACCCATGCACCATTTGAAAACACCCATACAGCGGTTCATTCCGGCATAGACTCCAATAGTTGTCAAAAATTTCCTGGAATGACCCATAACTGAGCTGAGCTTTAAGAATATTCTGTGCCTTAACAAGGATCAGCTATTAATTTACTTAAGAAAAATTATCTATATCATATTACAAAACCATCTTTTCTTTCATTCAGCAATAGACACGGGTCCATCAATGCGGCAATTGTGCGGTGGCAACATTTACGCCATCGAGAAATTGTTATCTTTCGGTAAAGAGTTACGAACGTTGTACAAAGAAAGCAAACGAGAAGCTGAAACGAAAAATAACGAAGCCAACGAAAAACTCATGAAGGTTTGTCTCCCTTGAATACACTACATCTAAGACTTAACCTTTAAGACTATGTGCTGACGTTACGGTTTCGTATTGTCCGGTATGATTTCTGTTACGGATTGAGAGTGTTCATATTGGTTTCGGAGCGAGAAAACAGAGCAGTTCTGTTCCGATAAGAATATCGGAACGATACGGAACCGTAACGTCTGAACATGGTCTAAAAGCGTGAGGAGGCTAGGTTCCAGTTTATCAGAAAGGATTGACGTCAAAAAATTGTTGTCGTTGCGTTAACATTAGCATATCTATTTTGAAATCAAAAGTAAAGTAAAAAGTATCCCATTTTATTAACAGCGATTTCTAAAATTCAAAATAGAAGAACAAATGAATAAAAATAAACATTTTGAAAGACGACGAATTTTGACGTCATTTCCATGTAAATTCGTTACCAGTCTCCTCAGGAGCCAACCGCAGTCAAGGGTGTTGACAGGTGTATTCACGCAGATCAATTCTTCTTTTAAATGCATTGTGCTGTTAGAAATTATCGGATATCCTTCTTCCGCGTTAGCCGTAAATGTACATCATTTTTTCAAAAGAGTCTTCAAGCCAGGATAGACAGTGACAAAAGAACACTTGGGCGATGAAATGTGTAGATTTGGCCACTATGTACAGAACTTCCTTTGCAATTTTTTTTAAAGAAAGGCTTCCTGTTTATTACTATTGTTCATTGTTTTAACATATTTTCAGGAGGCATTCAGCTTATTGGCATACAACAATCCCCGTGAAAGTCCAGTCGGATACCTTTTAGAACCGGAACAGCGAGAGGAGATTTGTTCAGCCGTCAATAGCTCCATATTAGGTATGCGATTTAGCTTTTTTTACTTCCTCTTTTTTTACTTCCTGTTTTATGCATAAACACCCATACATGTTTTGACGACCGTTGTGAATAGCCGCGACGACTAAAATGATAATGAAAGTATTACTGAATTTATATATAAATCTTCCAAAGCGATGTCCTTATTAGGCCACTGGAATCTTGTGTGAAATCTCATTAAAATACATTTTCGTGTCATTTCTTGTAAAGTGACTTTTCAAGCAAAAGAAGATGGGTCTTTCCAATTTTTCATTTATTTTTTCATTTGTAGAAGCACACAAATTACCAGGGCAACCAGCCCTCGAACTCTCATTGGCTCAAATTGATAATTGTTTAAAGATGATGGGTAAAAATGGTCTCGGTGCATGCGCTATGGTCAATTTAAAGAACTTTTACTGTGATAGTGACACTTACTCATAGTTTGGAGAATAGTCTTTAAGTTTGCAGTTTCATTTTTTTAGAATTGACTTTTCTTCTTCTCTTTTCCTTTGCACTAGTGAATTTTTCTACAGTTTTGCACTTTTGATCCAATTGCAAAGAGGTAGTACCTTGGGTTTTAATTTAGGTCAAACTATACTATTACAAAGCTTGCATTTGAATCATTGTTTGCGCAAAATCTTAAAAACAATCTTGGATGAAGATGCTTGGGTCAAATCAATACATATTTTTACCATTGCTCAAAATCCTCAAAACTTCCATCATTTTACTTTTTCGTTTGATTGCACTTTTAAATATCTTTCATTTGGCACTTTTCGATACTCTAAACTGTAAATTTTATTTATGAACACATATTTTTAGATTCTTGTTATACTTGACAACCATCAGAGTTACCAGGGGCTTGCATACATCAGCGAATAATATTCTCGTCAATTCAATTCAGTCCTTTCAAAAAAATTTGGATTGTTCTTGACACAACTTTTTAAAACTTCGAAGCAGAACTTCATGAATTGATGGTTGTACTGTTAATCCAATTCCTCTTGAACCATCTGGAATGTTACATAATTCGAGCTTTTGCCTCTGGATGGCCCCAGTGCCTCCTCGAATCTCTGCTGTCTCAGAATTATTTGCCTTTGAATGTTTTTAAAATTATTATAGTTAGTTATTTTTTAGTTTAATGTATGATATATACACATTTGAGTAAATCTACAACAAAAAGCTGTTGTGGAAAATATAAAATTCTTTTATACAAAGTTGGACAACCATTTTGATTGCTTTTTGTCTCGTTCACTTTTTCTGTTTTTCGGAAAGTTTCGGTAGACTCTAGATATCTAGAAATTTAACGTAATTGAAAACGATATAACTCTTAAATAATTCGCTCGGGAAAATTATATGTCCTGATAATGATAGACTAATCTAAAGTACTAAAACTATCAATTTTAGGTATAACGTATCATTTTTTTATCGAAAGCTGAAAAGTAGCTAGTAATCTCCGCATCGAGATTATTGTCCTTAGGACAGTTTCATCACACCAAATTCACTTCTGTAATACACTTAAAAATTCCATTGAAATATTTAGTTGTCAAGATGTCCATGACTTAAAATCGTCCAAATAGTTTTATTTTTACATATGTGTTCCCGTTTCAAATCAGACACATATTTTATATCAGGACAGTATCTGCCTATTGTTATGTTATGCGGATATAAGGGGAAAAATGTTTTTCTTTTTCTCTTTCTGAACAATCTTGCTCCACATCTGTGTCAATCCAATGTGAAAATGCTTGTGAATTAAAATTGATGAGTAAGCAAACGGTATCACTCTTATCTGAAAACAAAACCTTTAAGTCAGCTATCAGACACTTCAGTCAAATTGATTCAGAAAAGTTTCGCCCATCATACCTTAGCTAGGAATAAAATTTACACTTGCAAATGTACTTAACATGAACACTATGAAAATTATATTTTGACTATTACGTGACTTTCATGCGCTAATCCATGATGCTAAAAGTCTTCTCTGACGTAAAGATTATTTCCAAACTCTCATAAAGACAAATTTAGGACGCGCTCTGTCTGAATTGTATGAGAGAGCACTTGGGCAATAAAAATATTTTGAAAACGTCAGTAATGTTTTTATTCGTGAGATATCTATTAAAGAAAATCAATAAACTTTTGTTCAAGAACCTTTTGAGTTATTTGGAAAACTTTCAAGTATTGTTACCATTTCCTTGAAGCTTTGAAGTGTAAACCTTGAATGCATGAAAAATCATTCTCGAGTGCTTCTTGTGCATTGTAAACTCAGATGAAGTGTTTGCTCCCAAGTTCTACTCTTGTCTCCCGAATAGACGGGGGGGGGTCCGAATAAGCAGGGGGGTAGGAAAATTTTCTAAATTCTAATAAGCGGGGGGATGGAATAAGAGGGGGGGGGTAATTTGAAGACAGAATTTTTTCTAACTGGTATCAATTTCAACAACAAAAAAGAAACTTTAACAAATGAATACGTAAAATAAGGATCAATACTAACAAAAAGGAAAATTTTAACAAGTTTAAGGTCCATCTACACTGTAATAAAATATTGAATTATTCGAATTTAATTAGCGGGGGGGGGTCTTAATAAGAGCGGGGGATGGATTTTTTTGTCTCTTAAAAATTAGCGGAGGGGACGTCTATTCGGGAGACAAGAGTAGACGATTGGTATAGCTTTCAATACACCCCCTGTCTTTACAGCCCTGGTGAAACTTGCTCACACAGCGGGGATAAAAATGTCTATCTAAATCACGATACGAATAGAAATTCTATTGTTCCCCCGAGCTTAAAATATTCAGCGGGGATGGTTTTAGACGGTAAATTTTTGCATTGAATTTCAAATGGGGATGAAATCAAAGTCAATTTCCCAGTGCGGTTGATTTTTAGGGTATTTTGTCCACCGGGGACGAAATTTTGTCCAAATTTTTCAGAGGAACTTGGTTCCCAGCGGGTTTCAATGCAGTGCAGACAACCTTGCCTCGATTAACCATTGAAAATGTTTTAGCTTGCGAGTATGAAATAATGGTACTAAATGCAAATAAGGCTTGGAAAATCTCTCTCTACGACTTTAGATGGATGACGACGACGGGAACCATCCAGTTCAGTCTATACCAAATGTTTAGTCAGAAATAGACTTCATTTTAGCAGCTCTAAGTGTGCTCAATTAAAAGGTTTTACGACTGCAAGTCCCAACCAACATTTTATCCCCTGGTAGGTTTACACAATTACATGAATTAGCTTATTGAGAAGGTATCTTGTAAAGACACATTGCACAAGGTGGAGTCTAGATTTTTGTCTTGACTATTGATGTAGTTAGTGCGAAGGTTTTTTTGTTTAGATCTGCACTATAGGGATAGATTTACTGCTTGAGGTACATAGATTAAGATCAAAGTTTATTAATTTGATATTGGGTGATGACGTTTATGGCTCTATCCTGATGCAGGATAATTGCAACGGATTAGCTATGTAAACTTTTATGATCCATTGTGTCTTGTTTGCATTTTATAATACCAGCGATTGATGCCTTAGTCAGGAAGCTTAGGTTTCTGTGTTCTGTACGTATGTCATTCCAATCGTTATGTTTGTCTCTACAAAGATAAACCCGATCCACAGGATGAAAATTAAAAAAAATTCTACAACCTTCTCGGCCCTTTTTACGCCGGGCCCTAATTGGCGTAATAAGAGCCGGGGTAAGGGATCGAAATTTAATCAGAACTGGGTTAAAAACGGAAAAAAGAAATGAGCTTTGGCTTAATAAGGGCTTGTGTAAAAGGGCCCGGCGTTACTAAATTTTATTTTAAACAATGATTGATGTGAACATTTGAATCATCATCTCCGCCACTTTTTTAACGTACAATCAGCTAGGCACCCATTCCTACAGCACCTTCTCACAGACCCGGGGAGACCCTCTCCCATTGGAAAAATTGGCCAAAATGTCGTCCCCACTGGAAAATCATTCTCCAACTTTTGTCCCCGCTGAAAATAATAAAAAAAAAAACAAATCTTCACCGCAAATTATTGTACTATGTTTTCCATCCCCAATGAATTTCCTGACTTGAAATGGAATTCAAATCCTCAGTTATAAGCAATAAAAAATCATGGGAGTATCGATACCTATGTCCTATGTCACAGTCCATTATTTACAAGTATCTCCTACCCAATGATGTATAAGCCCGAAGGACTAGAAGTAAATCTCAAACTTTTCTCAGGCAAGAAAAAGTGAAGCTATAAAATATGCGCCGTATTTTTGACAACAGCTTGAATCTAACGATTCCTTTGTTTTCAAGTGATTTTTTTTTTCGAAATCTAGCGGTAAATTTTAGCTTCAATCTGTCATTCGTACAAAAGCCAGGCGGGCCGCGCAACTTTGGTAAGATTTGTTGGCTTCAAATCCTACCAAAGAGATTCGCATCTAGCCCTTCGCGATTATACTTTATTACTCTACCATTTGCTTGCATAGCATTTCATAAACAAAACAAAGAACAACTAAAGAATTTTTCTTGAAATTTGCGCCCACGTGGCACCGAAAGGGGAGATTTGGTGTCGTGTGAGCGCAAATTTCAAGAAAGATTCTTTAGTTCATTCTGTGCTGCCAGCGTGGAGGCGCATTTCCTTTTGACTCAGTATTGTGTCTTTCACTGCCCGTGGTGCTGCATGTCTGTTTAAGAAAAAGCAACGCTTTGTCGATTCAAGTTTATTTCGGAAGAAACGGCAACTCGTAACGACTTCATGCCCCTTCGGCTTCTTGTTACATCAATGTCAATTGAATTCTCTACCTGGTCAGGAAGTCCCGGCTAAAAGGTTGAAATTCATTTTGTTTTGATCGAAACGCACGGGTAGATTTTCGGCGGAGGCGAGTCTGCTACCTTAGGACTGTACAAAAAAGTAAACATTACCTTTTGTTTTTCATGGAAACAAGATGGCTGAGCACCTTGGAACTAAAATCTTTGAAGAAATGGTTGAATCTGATACAGAATTTGACTTACTGGACCCCAATGAGGATATTTCTGCATTCTTTGAGGTTTTAGATGAGGATCTCGAATCGGGTGAGGTTGTTGTGGGCATGGTCGAAGAAGTCTCCACTAGTGAAGCTTCTTCAAAAGAGAAGGAGGAATCATCAAAACCTCAGTTTGTTTGTAAATATTGTGGTAAAATAACAAAATCAAAGAGGGGGGGGTTAACGAGGCACATGTCTTGCATGCATGTAGAGTACAACTATGTAAATTACTATCAATCTAAGTTAGATGGTGGCTCGTTGCATGACTTGATTAAGAAAGCCATAGCAGAGCTTGAAAAAAACCTCTGCTATCCAAAAGAAGTTCGAGATAATTTCAAGTGCTATAACAACCAAGTCTGTGAAACGCTCATTAAAGAAGTCAAAGAAATTTTCAAAATCCTTGAAAAATCTGGAAATGCGTTTCGATCACGTGACCAAAATAGAAAAAATCTCAACCTCGGGCCTCGTGCAAACCCGATTTCCTGACCATGTATTTCTTCAATTGACATCGGCTTCTTTGCGGTTACGTATTCCGAAAAAACTTCGATTAAAGTTGGCGGATTGATATAGCTTGGTCCAGGGATATATAAAAGTCAGTGATTATATCATAAAAAAGAACATCTTTAACTGTTTTCACCATGTTGAACAAGGTCCTCAATCAAAATTATCGGTAGCCAAAAGAATCTTGGAATGAGATAATGAGATTATGGTGGGTAGTACTGGAAGAGTTGATCTTGCATCCTTAATACAGTATTTTTTCCGAATGCATACTATTTTTTTTGAAAAAATACAAAACCCCGTCTTGATAAAGAAACGCTTCCCGCTAAATCTTCGCGACGATTTTTAGTCACGTGACTGAAGTGCCAACTGATCTTGCATCCTTAATACAGTATTTGTCCGAATTCTTTTCTACTACCTCCCCTCTAACTCTATTTTCGTCATCCAACATAAATTTACGTAGAAAAGGTATAAAATATGGGGATTAATCGGTATTAGATACCACAGATCGAGGGGATGCCTTGGAGTTTTTACAAGATGCTTAACAGATTGGTTATTTTTAAACAATAGGGATGACGCGTTCTTTAGAAAAAGTAATAAAATCGTTTGTCTTAACATTTAACGACCAATAGAGTCATCAAAGAACTTGTAAAAACTCCAGCTCGACCCAGATCGAGCCATTTGATCTAGATTATACTCGATTACATTAGCCTACACCTCTTTAATGTAATTAGTAATTAAGAAAGTATACCGCTATATAGCGATATATTATGTCGCTACGTGTCTATAGTTGGAATACTAATAGTTGACAATGGAAAAGATTATATTCTTACATCAATAAGCAAGGCGTTTGACTGAGATTATAGGTATAATAGATTTTCCATAACTCGAAAAAACTTTTGACAGAGTGAAGATCTCCTAATGAACTCCCATAAGGCTATCTTATGTCTTTTATTTACCTCTCGAACTGTCCTTGAATAGAACGATTCATTAGCTTTTTGGTGCTGGTATCGAAAACACAAGTGGTAAAACTCGACTGTCTGAAGCAGTTGAGTATCAAAAACGACCAAAATGTGTCTTGATTGACTTTCACTATCCGAACATTTTGTTTTGCTTTTTCCCATAAAAAGGCAGGTAGCTACTGCCACAGGGTACTAAACCTGACTTACAGGATATTTGTCTTAGGTACCAACATTCCGTTTTTAGTACCTGTTACCACTGTTATTAACTTTCTTTGTAATATCTATCAGTAAATTTCACCTCACCTAAATGTGAAAGAGCTCAAAATCTGAAAGTTTTCTGCAACAATTCGAATTTTTCAAAATGGGCTTCTCCAGAAAAAAAACCGTATACCCCCGGTTGAGGAGGTCTATCATTTTGTGGCTGGAAATGCAGTAACCCCCTGGAATTCCAGGCAATTTCAGGTTTCAACCCCTCTGGAATTCTGAATTTTAGTAGGATTTAAAAGGCTACCCCCATGGAATTCCAGTCAGATTTTTGTATCTCCCTTTGGAATTCCGCCGCATATCAAACAGGGGGTATGCAGTTTGTTTCTGGAAAAGCCCAATTACAAAATCAGAAAATCAAAAATTCTTTACCCATCCTTTCATTCACTGTAATTCAGTATCAGGTACTGTGAGTTATATACCCACCCCCGCCCCAAACTGTGTTGGTGAAAGAATTTTCAAACGGGGAAATGAAAGTGAATTGCAAATTGACCCCCACCCAGTAGTGCTACCACATTGGGGTACCACTCTTCTAAAAACTCCAATCAAAGATTTCGGGTATGGCTTTGTCCAGTGTATTTAAAGGTCAATCACACCAAGTCAGATTAGACTCTAATGTATTGATATTGTACAGTGTAAACGGGTCCTCCTCTTTGCATTCATGTATGTTTAACTAAGGTGATTAATGTCATGGCAAGAACCTCTCATATCATTGCCAAAGTCTATAGTGAGCCCTAGTGAGAGGTGGTGCTTAATATAAAACTTTGGAATTTTTCTTTCCCTTACAAGCCAAATTTAAGTGTCCTAGAATATATATTCAAGAGGCATTCGTCCCTGTCTTTGAAATGGTCTTGTGGCACATTCGATTATCCAATGATGAAGAAGCTGCTTAAAAAAACGCCTTAACGTCGGTAGACAATTTAAAATTATAGTTTTTCCGATCTTTACGACTTTCGATTGGTCTAAAAGATGCAGGGGTTATATTTACTAAGGCCTGGCGAACGGCGAATTTACAATTTGGCGGTCTAATAGTTCCTTTCCCGCCTCAAGTACATATTTACGCTAATCAATACACTAGGCTTCGCTGAAAATCGCCAGCTTAGAATCTGGAATCCATCGGAATTAGTATTTCTTTCTCCAGCCTATCAAAATCATAACAAACCCTTCAAGATGTGTAAAAATAAAGGAAAAAAACACTTGCTCCTTTTTGAAATTTAAGCCAAAATGCAGTGTCAAAATTACGTCAGAAGACTAAAAAAGGCCATCGGTTGAAAGGTATAGTCCATATTTGTTGATAATTGTAGCAGAACTCTTTACGTTTTCGGACATAATTTACGACAATTTTGATCTGATTTTTCGACAGTAACTCATTTTACTTTGAACCAGAACGAAAGAGTCGACATGTAGTTTGTCGAAAGTTTAACTGTTTAACAGGAAGATCTGTGTATATGTCGCAAATTGGGAGAAACAAACAGACACTTAATTTAAAATTTGAGCCGTTTTCCGGCCGTTGTATCTTCACTAAAAAATCTCTACTAAGTTTTGGTTTTAAAATTCTCCTATTTACATTATATAAAAAAATATTCATAAATTTACAAGATCAAAAATTTTTGCATATGTTACACCTTTTAAATTTTTCGTTTTTTGTACAAAATCCACTAAAACATAAATAACAGTTTTCAAAATTAAAAAAAAACACAGATGACTCTCTGTAGTTCGAAGAACTCTCTATAATTCGAATTATCCATAAAGAGCTTTAAATCCTTTTCAGGATTCGCACATAAAAAGTTCAACTGTGTTTTATCAGAATTCCATATTATAATCTAAAAGCTGTTATTACGTTTAGCTTTCGATTTTGGACTGTTTGAAGGTGTTTCGACTTGGCAGCCATCTTTAATATCATCTGAGCTTGCGCCAACTTCGACCAAATATTGTGCTACTTCGTAGCTGCCTGACAAGACTGCTACTTTAAGGGGTGAAAGTTCTGACCATGTTTTCAAGTGTACATTAGCACCATGGTAGACTAAAAGTTTTACAATTTTAATGCTCCCCTGTGAACAAGCTTGATGTAAAGCGCTCACACCAGGCGGACGCATATAGTTGATATCTATAACATCTCCGTGCTCGTTTAAGAGTTTTTCAAGAGCGTGATAATCCTGATGCGTGACGTGATTGTAAATCATATTCTCGTGTGATTTCTCGTTTGTCGTTGACGATCGTCGGCCTAATCCTCGTAAAAACGAAGGAGAAGGCGATCGTGACCGAGAAGCGAGATCGTTTTTAACAGTTAAGTTCGATGGTGATGTCGGTTGTGCCGAACCTCGTCGGTTGCGACGAAAAAGAGTCGGTGATGGTGACGATGAACTGCTATCCTCGCAATCAATAATCGCTAATCGTTTATCACCCGTCTTCTTCTCTTTCCAAAATTTCTTTAAGAAACTGTTCGAAATTGATTCGGTAACTGTACTGTGGCTTCGTAAACGACGGCCACCTGTCACAGCGCTTATCCCAATATCAACATTCGGCGCGTACATAACTTCGCTAGGCATCTTTGTTACTTTTCTTCTGTATGTAAAATATTTGACTGTAGTGATCAATGTCTTTGATGTGATTGAAAATTTCTTCTTTCAAACTCTCTCTATAAATACGATCTATCAAAAAACCGCAAACAATGACGTGAACGAGAGTCTACAACTTTTTTTTATAGTGTTGACGTCCTTTCGCTATGATTTCTAAAACTGATTTGATTTTTTCTGAGTATCATTTATTTATACTCCTTTCCTTCATCTATTTTAACGATGTTTTGTATTGTGTTGTCCTACGTTTACATTGTCTGTATTGTCATTCAAATGATTTCTAATCCTTTTGTTGTTGTAATTTTGTTGTTTGTGTGTTTGACATACTAGCTGTCAATCAAACAACTTGTAATGTCATTTTTTTACTTTTCACAGTAATTAATACTCCATACTCCGTATTAAAAAAGGAATCTCGACATGCGATTAATCTGATATTCCGATGGCGTATTGGCGGCCGCCCACGCTAAAGCTCTAAAGGAGCGGGCCAATATACCATCGGAGAGAAATAGTAGTCATCCATTGATGTGCCGACATAAGTTTAGCCCTCATTTTCGGGGCCGTGCTGAACGCTCAAAAATTGGTTTTTTGAGATCTGGCGCCTCAAAAAGACCGTCAAATCACTGTCGTTAGTTACCACGTCATGAGTTTGTCGCCAAAAATTACAAACAACATGGCTGATGTAATTTTCAAAAAATGTGTGCTGTTATGGTTGTTTTTGGTTTCTTTTGATGGATTTTTTGTAGTTTAACTGTACTTATCACTCCCTGAATATTAGTTTTAGTATCCAGTGTAATTTCTGTATATGTGCACCAACCCAAAAAATGTGTTTCTACCACAGAAAAGTTGATAATCATAACTTTTGTTTTTGTTTGTTTTGATGGCTGATTTTTTCTGCACTTTCTCAAATTTTGTACCATTCAAAGACCAAAGAAACTAAAGCAGGTATGTTCCTATGGGCTTAGGCTTTTATCAGTAACTTTCATGTTGTTATCTATCTTAGACCGTCCTCCAAATATATAACTGTTGTCCACCATCCACCGGTCGGCGACAACCGACAAACCGACTTCAGTGTTCCAGAACTGAAGTTTTTTGGATAAAATCTTTATTAAACTTCACTATTAAACTTTAAAAGTGTTCATTGAGGGTTAGTATTCATTTTCTATAGCTTTAGTTTTTCTTTTAGTGTTATTATAGATGCTGATTATGACTTTTCTCTTCTTTCAGGCTTTTTTGTGTACAATGTTATTTCTAGCTATTTTGTTTTTGCTTCTGTGATCAGCTTAAAGAAGGAAAAATACTTATGTGAGTATTTCTACATGCCCTTTTTGTGAAAAGAATGATAATATTTTGCATGATTCCTTCTCCAAAAAGTTTTGTATTTGAATTTATTTCGTGAAACCTTTTGAAGTTTTTTCTGACCCAAATTTTGTCGGCCATGACACCCTTCCCTGTCCAAATTGTACTCGGGCCCATTTTTCTAAAAAATTACGCGGTCAGGCGAAATTCCGTAATGTATTTCTTCCAGATGTTGAAAATTTTCCCGACCTTCAGAGCTTTAGCGTGTCGGAAGAAAATTTCTACATCGGGTGCCAGATAAACATGCGATGTGATGTTATAGATGTCAAGTATTTTATTTTGATGTTATGTTTTTTCTGAGCAATTTGTACTCCTAATCCGCCCTAAGCTATCCGCTTCTTAGCAGGGCGTGTAGAATTCAATCCTGGGCGTTTCTTCTAGACGCGTTGGCGTTCTAGGAATAATGGCCCAGGCGTTTCAGAGCCGTCAAAACGGAAAACATTTCTTGTTTTTATGCAAAAATGTGTGCAAAAATGTTTTTATTTTTCGAAATTATCCTACCTTAACGACTGGAATTAATGCATCTCAAAACAAAAACAAACCATGATTATTTATATCTGATTCTATATAAAGTTTTCTAAATTAAGAATTCTTTATCTTTGAAATAGATATTTTTTCACTGGAAAATATAAAAGGAATTGGTTGCGTGCTCACGGTCAAAATAACAAAATTTTTAACACATTACGTCTATGGGCAACCGACCCCAGCCCAGGGTCCTATTCTCACTTTTTTATAAATTTGATGGTCGTGAGTATCGCTTTACGACATCCTATGTAAAAAAAGTAAATTTTCATGGGGAGGAGGTTTGTACGGTCAAACTTGAACCCAGTCTCTTAGTTCGCTTAGTTCGCTCACGAAAGGCTCGTATTGTATCACGCCTATCAGTAAAATTAAAAAATTGATGCGAGATTGCTGTTCGGGTTATTTGCAAGAATATTTTTCTTAACTTAGTACATAATCCCTCATCCAGGACGTAAATTCTTCAAATATCTTTTTCCAATCATACAGTTTGATTTGGCCACAGTAGAATTTGCTATTCCAAAATTTCGCGCGTTGCGCGCGTGTCAGGGATTTTTAGAATGCAAACAGACGCAATGCGGGGGAAATAAGTAAATAAAGCAAAGTCTTCTAAATCATAGTTAGTCGTCAAAAGTCAATTTGATATATTCAGATAAAATTATGATCGTCTCTCAATTTGCCTTTCCCTTGAGAGAAGTTATTACAGACGCAAACCCACTCGGAAAGTTAGCCAAAATATCGTCCCCGGTGGAAAATTATCCTCCAATTTTTGTCCCCCACCGAAGATAATGAAATTATCGAATCCTCACTGAATTTTCTGACTTGAACACAAAATAATTGAAATCCCTATTCCTAGAGAATATGAGAATATCAATTCCCATCGATTTTCAGTCCGTTACTTTTATCCCCACTGGGTGAATAAATCTTGTTGTGTCTATGAGAAGGGGGTGTCTTATTGGCGTTTATAGGCTAGAGAATGGGAGGATTTAGGCTATTTCGCTTCTCCATTACCCGCTATTTTCTCATATCCTACTCAGCGAGCTATAAAGAACGACAGTGTCCGTCATGACAGAGTTGAGTGAACGAAGCAATTCGAAAACAACAAACTCAATTCTAGGGGCTGCTGTCAAGGCTTAGGTTCATAAGTTTTGTTTTTATACAATATCGAGACCCAACTGATAGCTATAGAATCAAGGCTTTAGAGTATAATTCTTTAAATGTAGACACATACCAAGATGTAAGTGATAGTTAAAAGAATCAAGGCTTTGGGATATAATTCGTAGACAGGTCGCTACAGGGTCGAATTAGATGACGATGCACGACAACCATTTTGGAAATCTCATTTACTCCAAAATAGGATTACAAGCCAGAAAACAACAAAATCACACACGAAGGAATAGTCGCCGTATTGAAGTGGGTGCACACTATTTTATAAGAACGAGTATGTTTTGACTAATGCTTGATTGTTCTTATTTTTTTATGCTTAATGTTGTTAAGGTGTTCTTAATGTTCTTACTTTATTTATTGACTTAAAAGGGTTTTGAGATCAATATTTTCTTCACCATTTGTGAAATCCGATGCTAGGATTGCTTTTAACTTGTTCTTAAACTTTAGCCAAAATTGAGCCGTATGTTCTTATATAATTAGTATGAAGGTGTTCTCGTAAAAAAAGCATTTATTCTTTTTTTCAGAAAACGACAAATCCTCGGCTCTTTTATCGGGATTAAAAACTAAAGAAAAAAACAAACACGTACCTACATGAAGCCTCTAATTTGCTTATTTAATAAAACCGAGGAATGTTCTTGTATCACTTGTACTTATATGGGAGAAGGCATACCTGATTTCTTGTGTAAAGAGATTTAATGTCTTCGAAAAGCTATATTTTTAAACAGATCGAGCCGTATTAACATAGGAAAGTATTTTTCTCTCCAACGGAAATATTATGACACGACCATAATACTGTTTACTGCTCCTACTTCATAAACCCTAACCTTAGTGATTAGAAAACATGATTGTAGACATTAATCGTTTTCGCAATTACGTTCAAAATTTGCTTCTTCCTTATCTGCCTGGTGACTCCACCCTGGAATGTATATGCATCTTAATGTTTCGATCTTTATGATTTCTAATTTCTAGGCTTCTTGATGGAGTATAGTTTGTTTCATAGCACAAAATCTTTTTACTGTTAAAATGTTGGTTTGTTCTAGCAGGGAATGTTAAAACATATTCTCTGATTCTAGAATTTTTGACAGTACGGTACAATATGTATGTAGAGTGTCGATTCGCATATTACCTACATTTCTATATTAAGGCAACTTCCTGTCAAAAGCCCGTTCAATTCTGCCGACTGGAAAACCGTCTCTGTCACTCCTTACGTGTTTCTCTGTCGGTTTATCTGCCTGTCTGTCTGTCTCTGTCTACCATCATTATATTGGACTTCGATGTAAACTTTAAACTGCAAAAAAATGGTTTCATCTTTTATTTGATTTTAACTGATACTTCACAGTCTCTTTAAAGATTTCACCACTGTGAATATTTTTAGCTATATTTTACGTAATTCCGTGCTCCCTTCTCTAAACTGTGGTATAGTATGTTCTTATAGCGCATGACTAATTTGTATTTTAGACATATTGTTTTCAATTTGTGGGATACGCTTTTAAACTTTTGCTATAATAAAATATCCATATTATGCAAACGGGGATTTTAATGTTTATGATTTTTCTGTGGTGAATGCATTTTAGTTGCCACACAACTCCTCACCTCTCTTGTGTAATTTAATGAATCACACAAATTCCGTGTTTTGAGTGAAAATGTATTGAAAACGTAAAGCAATAGGCTCGTTCAGCTATAGCCTCTAGTACTCAGGCCGCTATCAAAGGTTTCCTGTTTTAGCTATCAATTTGCTTTCTTTGAGTTATATTCTAATGTTCTTTCCCTAGGTTTTCTAAATTTGTTATAACTCCCCTCGACAAATCGGTCAAATTTCTGAACGGGATTCTTTCTCCACACTGGCACGCCAGTCGGGTTGGAACGGTATCATGCGGGAAAAGCGAGTGTATGAGTTAGGTAAGCGTTGGAAGAAATTTTGTCAAGGGCTGAACTTTTGCTCGTTCTCCTACGCAGCTCCAATTCTAGCAACGCCCACCGCCTTTATGTTCCCGCCCTCTGACACGATTAATTAACAGTCTAGTTTGCTAGGTATATATGCGATCAATTTCGTCAGACTTTTTTCACTATTCAATAATCGACTAGAATAACGACATCACTTATAGAGGAGGTTCATTTTAATCTATTTCCAGTGTTTTTTTTCACGAAACATGTTTTTAACTTCTAAACTTCCCTTTGCACGTTTCCTCATGCGCGAATGCTTGAGAAGAGGTACCTTACGTTATAGAAACCTCTCGCAAAAATTCCTGTCACAAGAGTTTAATCTAAAGATCAAAGTACTTCAGCAAGATTCTCTCTTTGAAGAGGGTACTCTTGAGACTGGTAAATTTATCTCCATAAGAACTTGGATTATCTTTTCAACAACTTGAATTGTGTGGAAAAACTGTTTACTTTATACTTTTTCTCTTCATTAGCTCTAGGCTATATGACTAGATGACAAGCAAATAAGAACTTCAAAATGCAAGAGGGTGTTAAAAAACACTAACCATGAAAATTACAAAATGATTTCAACGTAACATCTTACGTGAGCTGGAATCATCGGAATTTTAATGAAGCCCTACTAAAAGCCACATTGGAATCTTCCAAGTTTATCATAATTTTGCAATTTATAAGGGCTAGTTTTTTTTTGAAAACTGAATCTATTAAAGATAAGCCCTTTGGAATTTCTTTCTTGAAATTATGAGTCATAGTAATTTTTTATAACTAGTTCTTTCCTAGGCCAGCGACGTTTGTTTCGATTTTCTCTGGTATGGCGTGGTGCTCTGTTACAAAATGTTTCAGTGCTATGGTTTTCAACTATACGCTCTCTCACTCGAAGTGAAAACAAAATAATTGCACTACAGTCTGCCCGAGAGAGACTTGCTCTGCATTTTTTTTCATTAGACAGAGAAACACAAAACCTAGCCTAAAGTTTTCCTTGAAATGTCCATGTTTTTGGTGATGTTTAAAGCCAAAACAAACACGAAATTTTAGAGGTCAAAAAATCCCACATAGCCACATAGTAGTTGGAGGTTTTATTAAATTTTTAGCATCAATCAACAAATTTTTTTCGATGTTAAACTCGATCGTGACTCACTTGGGGATATCAAAACAACTGCTGACTAAATATTCGATCCCACTAAACAAACATAAAGGAGGTCCTACAGAAGCAAAGAGGAGCTCAAATTATCCAATATCATCAGGAAAGTCCTAAACCTTTCAAACATAAACCTAAATTTCGAGCACATGATTTGTACCGGATGCAATAATGCCTAAGAATATATGTAATTTGGTCAATAAGCCTTACCATAATGCTACTAACTTAAAGGTAATTAGGAGAATTCGATTTTCATGAAATTTTGATATTCCATAGAAAGTAAGCAGTAGTAGTGCTGCTATATCGCATTTTAGTTCCTTGTTGACAATGAAAAGTTGTTTATTTGACTTTCATAGAGCGTGAATGGTGGGTTGAAACGCGAATGGAAAGCTATCCAGCGCCATCCTATCTTATGTTTATTTTGTATCATTTTCTATCACGTACCACCATAATCCGACACTATTCCAGTGTTTTCCCTTGTGATTTTACAAGATCTTTCGCACTGCTTACTTAGGATTTTTCCAAAGATTTTCTCATAATAGTGTAATATTGTGTAAGTTACTGTGAATCTGAAATTACTTTAATTAATTCTCGGTATAGTAATTACTACTTGGAATTATTATGATCGAATCAACTCACTAAGCATATAATTTGATTCATTGCTCATTTTCGATGATCAAGCAAAAAATCGATCTCGATAATTCCGTAATACTGAACATTTTACAGTCAAAGATGATTTTTAAATGATCAATAAATTTTTCATTGCTTTAAAACCAGAAGCGTATAACTTTCTCTGGCTATTTTTCATCAATTGCCTTCAAAGTCTTACGGTTACTTCACACAACTTAACCTTCGGTATTGTAATGGCTACTTGGAAAATTATAATCGAATCAACTCACTAAGCACTATAAGCCTTGATAATTCAATAAGATATTTTACGGTCACGACTGATATTTAAACGATAAGACACGAAAAAGTGATATTCATCAAGTTTTTTCCATGCATTTAATTAACCCACAATAAGGCTCATCGAAAGGCTCCAGTAACTATTATATTGTCTCCATTTACCAGAAAATTATGCCTTTCTACTAAGCAATATTCTAACGGTAATACCTATATGACCACACCCTAGCTGAGCAACTGGCACGAAACGTCGAAACGACGTCCACGCGACGTCCTTAACATCCATATAACGTTAGATGGACGTTGAAATAACGTTGTTTGTCAGCTCGGAAACGTCACTATGAATTCCTAGAAGCACTGACGCGTCTATTCAAAGATATACCTTTTAGCTTTGCTTTTACACAAGTTTATCAATTAGGGTACACCGCAGCCATTAAACATAATATTTTCCTGGCGTCACATTATCACTTCCATTTGCAGAAATAATGATGTCGTAATCTTCTTATTCGATTGGATTTCTAGAAAGTGGGGTATCTTTTTTGTGTTTAATGCAATTGTTTCCTTATGATTAGTACACCCCTGTCTCAGTGACCAGTAAAGGTGGAAGAATGCAGTAGCTTAATACAATAAAGAAAATCACTATCAATTCATTCAATGATTAGATCGCTGGGATGGTCTGCACAAGGTAGAAAGGAAGTCTGATGCGCAGATCTCTACACTTCCCACAAGAAATCTTTTCGTTGGAGGATGAGTAGAATCGTATTAGAAATTGTACTGAAGCCATTTTTACTATATTTGCAATATTTGCAAGTTACCAAGGAAGTGGGTTGCTAAAATTTGGTAAGCGGTGGTCGGAATTTTTAAAATAGAAAATGACTTCACGCACTATACTTAATCGAAAACCCAAATGGTGGGAACCACAAAAAGTGATTTAGTTTTTAAAGCACCCATTAAATTATTGTTTGATTCTTTCTGCTAATGAATTAGTGACAGAATCTTAATTGGTCATTATCATTATCTACTGAAAAAATTATATAACGTATTTGTTCCATTCTCATCTCAGCTTACTTTTCAATGGTTTCATTTTTTTTCTAGGGGAGCAAATTATATAATTTTGTAAGTGCCCACGTGTCTTAATGAGGTCTGGTTGAACAATTTTGATGTAACAGACGGAAAAAACAGTATGGGCTTGATATTGGGTTGCTTTTTTGTTCAATATCTTTCTTTACTTGCACTTGACACGCAGTTATCTTTCCTAACCCTTTTTCTGATATACAAGTTCTTTTATAAGAACATCCAAAAATTTTGAAGCCTTGGGATGTTCTTCACTTTTTGTACTAAGTCTAAAAATGTTCTTAGCATGTTCTTATTTTTGCCATTTTTTGAGTATTTTTGTCCATTTTCCTAAGAAAGTCGGTGTTTTAGAGTCAGCAAAGCCTTAATAGTCTTAACTTGTTCTTAATATTTTGGCCGGCGAAGCCTTATGTTCCTTTATAGCTTGTTCTTATAAAGAACGTGTGCTGTCGATGAGAGAGCTAGGTAACAACCCTATTCCCCCTTTCTACAAAAGTTATGAAGTTACCTAATTATAACTTTTGTCGCCGTAACCCCATATGGTGTTACTCTTGTAGCGTTGCTGGCCAATCTTGAAGTCTTGCGGTTTTTAGAGGTCTGTGTTTCAGACTTTCCTTAATTATGAGCTGCTTCCTCATAATCCTTTTGGAGTCAGGCGTTTCATTTACTATGGCAGTTTTTAAAGCAATAACTCCATTTGAGTGGAACGCTCTTAAGAGATTTTGAAGCCTTTCTTCGTTATTTTCGTTATGTTTCAGAAACAGTTAATGGCGTCGCAATTTGGAGACTTGTTCCCACACACTTCACGTATACGTAATTGATTTTTCAAATGGCACCATTTTTACTGAAACTCATATGAACTGTGATGACGATTCAAGGGCGCCATGTTTTTGCTTAAATTTCAGTTATTCCAGGAAAGTAAATAAAATAACCAAAAAAAACTTCTCAAATACCACAAAGATTACTGTATTAAAGATTATAACCAAAAAGCTGTTTCATCATGCCGTCAACATGAAAGCAAATGACGTCACACAGTTTCAGCTACAAAGAAAAAAACCGAAAAATTATCTTCTCATTGTCACTAAAGTCGCCTAGAGAGCCTACGAGTTTATTTAAGCGGGGTTTTAGACACATCAATAAAGCTTTAGAGTAATATAAACCCTTAATGAAAAATGAGAAAATCATGATGGATGGACTTGTTTTTACGTTTATTTTTTACCATAATTTTTTTCTTCTCTGGATATTGATTTCTAAACGTCATCAAACTCTACTTTCTTATTCTAGGCAGATTGAAAACCTTCTCAATTAGAATTCACATTATCAATATCTGGTATAGCCCCGGTATTATAGATCCGGTGAGACCCCCCCCCCTATGCTAGAGATACGTTGAAAATGTATTCTCCTCAGAGAAAAAATGCAGAAAGCTCATCTCCAATTGGTGAGCTTCACTGAACTCGCATCTTACGAGTCGTGAAAAATGTGACAAGAAATAATTTGTGTGTAACGGAATATAACGCAAATACAACGTTATCCATTGTGATTGAGAGTGTTTTTGAGAACATTACCTTCATTTAGATCTTTTTCTTGAATTATATTTCTTATCTACGACGGGATAACGGTTCTGAAGTAAATTGCTGTCTAATTTAGATGAACCAAATTCTGAAATTTGTAGACCGCCTTTTTTAATGTCTAATTATACGAGAAAGGAGTCGATTTAAGAAGAATATTATCATCTGTGAAGATTCTTGAAAACTCAATAGATAGAAAGTTAAGTCGCGATGAGCTCACATTCACTCTATTCCCCAGTTAAGCGTTTCACTACCGTATAGGGGCCGCTGCATGATTTCCATGTTGGCATTTTTCAGGTCTTTGCATCGCATTTTCCTTTTAGATGACTGGCAGCTTGATTAAAAACTTAAATGGACCTTTTTGTAAATGATAGGTTCAAAAGAGTTCAAAATGTTCAATAGATGAAACAGATTTATCATGTTTTGACAACAACCTGATAGTTTTGATACCAATATCAATTTTCAATTGACACTTAGAAAGATCACATATTGTCGCTAGACTTATGAAGTATGATGACAAAATATTCTGCTAATGAGCGTCTTGCACTAAAGTAAGATCCCAGTTTCTGTGTAAGGGACTTTCTCAACAAAACAGTTTAAATCCGTTTTAGAATTAAACCGATGGTTGTGACAATATCAATATCCTTTTAATATTTTCAAGTGGAAAGTTCAAAATTTAGTTTCTTATTTCCTTTGGCAAGATGATTTAAATGGAGGTGTACGTAAACTTAAGAGTCCCGACATTCTAATGAAACTCTTGAATGAGTTTTTTTCTGGTGAATTCTACTTGCATACCAGTACCAGTAGTTATCGTTCAAGTGTCTATGTATACCTCGCTATCCTATACTTCCTTGAATATTACTGGAGGCGGATTTTTCAATAAAGACAAATTAAAAAGATTTCTTCATTCATATCCACATCAGAATATTGATCTTGATCTTTTATTAAGATGTAACCTGTCAATCTTCTTGACGATTTTAATGAAATGCCAAGAAGCTGTTAAGTTTACACTTTGGCAAATCAAAAGGAAATTTCCGAATAGAGATGTTTCTTCTTATGCAATCCTTGTCACTTCACATCTGGGTCATTTTACCTTTTATACTATGAGTTATAACCCTGAAAACTAACTTTGAGCTGTTGAATGTGAAAATCTCTGTCTGATTGTTACGAAATTAGAAGGAAGAGTATTTTACATCATTGTTTCTCTGGTTTCTCTTTAATAGAATCTTTGAACTTCAGTGGCATGTCCCCGTCAGCCGTCAATACACCCTCTTCTCACAGACCCAATGGGAACCCTTCCCACTGGGAATCTTTCCCACTGGAAGAATCGGCCAAAATATGGTCCCCTGTGGAAAATTATACTCTAATTTTTGTCCCGCTGAAAATAATCAGATAAGCAAATCCTCACTGCAAAATATTTTTTCCATCGAAACTAAACTATATGGCTCAAAAACAATGGAATTTAAATCCCCAGCATTTAAAAACACCTGAAAATCGATCCCAATCGCGTTTTGGTCCGTTATTTTTACCCCCACTGGCTGAAAAAAACCTACTGGGTCTGTGAGAAGGGGATGTGCCAATGTTCCTTTTTATTTGGTCCCTTGAAGGATCGATTCAAGGGAGTGGAGCTAAAAAATCTGGAAGGTTTGACGGAATATGCACTTGAACACTTTTTATGGAGTACAATTGACATCGACATCCTTTGAAATTAGATCCATTTTAATTTGAACATCATAGCATTTTGCATCATAGCAATATGAAGGATCGCCAAACGATTGAGGATTATTTTACGTGTGATATTTCGAAAGATTTTCGGCGTATACCGTTTTCTTGACACGTCCTTGTCAAGACTCTCGTATTCTATTTTTGTTGTAATAATACAGTGTTTAATTTTTGGATGAAGGCAATCTATTTTTGTCGCCTATACTGTATACTGTCAACGTTGTGGCTAAAAGGAAAAAACGGTTGCGTTACTTGAGATTAAGGTCGTATTTATTTATAGGAAATTTCTTAAAGTTAAAAGGTAATGATCTACAAGTCAGAATTTGAGAACCCTTGATGAAGGCTTCATCACCGAAGTTTTATTATGACTTTGGACTCATTCACATCATTCGACATAGGTTGACTTAGAGGTTTATTATTTATTGTTTATAGCAATTTTGTTTTCCAACGGTATAAAAAATACATTCAGAAATCACTAATATTCTTATAAGTAAAGTCGCCTTTTTATGATTTGGTTAATTCACTAATAAATGCGTATTTAGGCATCTCCCTTAGCAATCCGGATATAAATGACATTAAAAAGATTGCTTCATCCAGTTAAAATACGCCAAAGTAAAGCAAGCGTGATGTCATAGTTACAAATCATTGCTCAACCGAACCCAAGCCTCTTTTTAACGAAAGATTGTATATCTTCACAAGTTACCGTGAAATTTTTTTGGACTTTAAACCATGTGCAAAAAACGCTTGTTTGAGTTAATTTAATAAGTTTGTAAGCTTTTAACCGATTTTAAGGGGAATTTTCCCTGTCTTTCCAATTGTTGATGACAGAACTCAAAGAAAATATGCCATTATAGCATTTTATCTAAATCTACCGACTACCGACACGGGCTGTTGTCTTTTGACTTAAATTCCAAGAGATAAAATGTCTACCAATATTTGAAAATGTTCTCTAGATAATGTCTTTTCCCAGCTGGCACGCAACGTTGTTTCAGCGTTTATCTAACGTTATATGGACGTTGTGAACGTTAAATAAACGTTGAAACAACGTTGTGTGCCAGCTGGGTTATTGCTTAGATCTCAAACCATTTCTTTATCCCAAACATTTCGATTACGGCTGTAAATATTTACCAGTGGGTACTCACAACCGTCTATCATTGTTTGTGCTTAGCTTAGAGGCTTTTTTTGAACTGTTGTCTTCAGACTTGTGTCTGTAATCTTATCAATTGATTATTGTTTGGCAGAGTAGCAAGTTTTTTTGTGATGAGAATACTGAAAAATCCCATCAACTTTGTTCCTTGCGTCATCGTGCATTAGCCTTGAATTTTGTTTGCCAAAATTTTAAGTAATTAATGAAGGAAGATATTTTCAGTGAAAAATATTTAAAAAAATTTCTGTTTGATTGATATACCTATACGTTTGTTTTTGTTGGGCTTTAGATTGTGCCCTCAAACTGATTCTTTTTGACCAATTTTAACAGAAATACGACTTAAAAATTAGATGATATTGTTCGATCTGTTATTAAAGAATATTTTCCATAGATATGAAAACAAATTGAAGGTTCATCTCATGTACCCATCCCCATTCATCCGGTTTGCAACTTTACAGGGACTTTACCTTTTGAACTTTTGAATCAGAAATGAAAGTTCATCTAATAAATCATCATCCCAATTTCCTCCTTATAACCTAACCTTGAAGACGCTTTGAAATACCAATTATTATTTCATAAGTATTGTGTTTAGTCTGTGACATTTTATTTCGATGGGAAGCTGGTCGTGCCAGAAATTAAATGTTTCTTTCATTTTCTTTTGGCCAAAAGTTCTTTTTTTCTTCCTTTAATTATTTCCGCAGAAAATCTACTCGAATGTGGAAATCTTATCTTTAAAGTTGCAAGAGCCAACAAAAGAAAAAATATGAAGCAATATTTCGAAACTGTTTTAGCATTTGCAGTTCCTGGTATAGCATAGAGGGGAATCCCGCCTGAGATACGAATTTGAGTTGAGATCTGGTGATAGCAAAACTGTTTATATTGTTATGGAATATAATGTTTTAGAAATTACTAAAAATTAAACTCGAACCCAGTCCGTAAGTTCGCTTTTTTAAGATTCTGACAGCACTCACAAACACGAAAGGTTGTATCGCGTCAATCAATCAACTCAAAAAAGTGGACCGACTGGCTCTGGGTACGAGGGTATTCAAAAATCTAAGCACTCACGAAACGAGGTTGTAAAAACGTCCATCAAAGTCAAAAAGTGGTACAAGGGGCCCTTAATAAGAGATTGACTAGAAAGGCAGATAGCTATCGAACTAGTCAACATGTGAATTAATGTAATGCCCAGTCTTACTTATTAGGTTACAGATGTTTTAAGTGAACAGGGTTTACGAATTAATACGCGTTCTCTTCTTCAAAAATGGTTAAAATCCCTTCCTTTGCAAGACGGGTTATTTGTGTATTTTTCAGGCCTCATGTTCCATTTTGCAAGTCTTTTCCTTATAAGGTAAAATGGCGGATTACTTTTATACTGAAAATGACCCTCTATTCATTGAGTGTCGTGTTTACTTCTTTTCGAATCGAGACAAATACACATACTTGCTTGTAGGCGATTGATTATTTGTCTATTACAAACATATAGATTCAACAAATCATAATTTGATCCGTGTTATCAGCAGTTCAAGACAAATTCAAAAAGGTCTCCTACTGTGGGTATTTGCTAGTACCGTATCGCAATGATATGTTTTGTCAATGACCTTACTTTTTAAATCTCTCTGTTATTGAGTTTCGCACATGAAAACATCTTCCTTGAATTTTGTTTTTTTGTTATTTAAGATCACTGTAAATTTCCAAAAAACAACATTTTCTGCACACTGCATTTTAGAGTATTTTCCACAGTGAATTCATTCTAACTAAATGATTCAAACCAAAATGATAGCTAGCCCTCTCAACTTGAAAGGTCTTCAAACTCCGCGATTCAAAAATCCTTCTCTTCTTTGAAGAGACCTTGGACTTGGGAGGCCGTGAATTTAAGATACTCAACTCATTAGGTGAACATCGAAGTTGTGTTTTGAGACATTCGTAGACAACTACTCCAATCTAGCCTAAGTTAGATGTTATCAATATTCAAGTAAAGGGATACAAAATTTAACGAATGCTAGCAGAAGTATGGTGGCCCAAGAGTATCATTGTAAAAAAGAAAAATGGAAAAAAAAATTATAACCACAAGTTTAATTTTATCTTGAAACTTGCATTTTGAAATTGGAATAAAAATTTAGTTTTTCAATTTCTTTTCAGTTTTTCTTTGTTTGCAGTGATACTCATAGGCCACCATACAAAAATTAATTCAGTTGACTCAATACTTTGAGGTATGTTCGATTGTAAAAGAACACGGAATAAAGATAGTTTGCGCGCACTTTTTAAGAGTATGGTTTGTTGTTCATTCGTTAAACAATTATATTGGACCAAATATTGAAAACAGATACCTAAATCACGCAGTATAAAAATCATAATTACATAAAAGAACTTCGGAAATTGCCATTTTCCGTTGCAAAAAACGATATTATTAATTATAAATTTATAATTAGATTCCGTTCAACCAACCACTTTGTTTTACTTGGGAGCCAGAAACGTATATTGTCGTTAATTAAAAATCGATTTTTCTACGAAGTAAATCACCTCAATTTTTTACACATTTCAAAGTTTCGGCTTATGTCTTTACCATGTTGTAATTAATACTAGCTAATTATTGTCAGCTTTAAGTTTCCCGTTGCCGTTAAATTATAACAGACGTCACAAGGATGCGATAGCTCTCTCAATTTAGGTTGTATATAATGTTACTTTGATTGATCAATTTTAACGCTTTACCATTTTATTTATAGAGTGCTTTGTCATTTTGCTATTTTTAGAATACGTGAGTATCAATCAACCAGGAAGTCCATTAATTCTCTTTTACCAAAATGCTATTTTTGAACAACCTTTGTTATACTGACTTTCCTGTTTCTGGTCAAAAATAAATCTAAAATATGTTACAGATTTGCTCACTAAGAAATACGAACTTCAAAGCCAAAGAACAATTCGTGAACTGATTTTATTTTGAAGCGAGTTTACAGCCGTTAGAATTGGCGGTCTTTTTTCGTAACTATACCTAGACTAGCAAACTAGTCTGTTAATTAAACATGTCAGAGGGCGGGAACATAAAGGTGGCGGGTGTTTGCTAGAATAAGAGCTGCGTAGGAGAACGAGCAAAAGTTGATGAGAGGTTGCTGATTAAAAACAAAATTTCTTCTTCCTACGCTTACCTAACTGCTACGCTCACTTTTCCCGCGTGATACCGTTCCAGCCCAACTGGCGTGCCAGTCTAAACTCTACCACGGCATCTTTATTTTCCGCCCTTTTCTATCCCTAACGGTCAACAACTTCGTCTCAAAGAAATCATGAATGATTTATTTTTAAAGATATCGCATATAATTTTTTTCGATACTTTTCCGATTGTTATTTCCTAATTTGATGATTCTAGGTTCAGGACAAGCGCCATAAATATAATATTTTTTCGCTCTAATCTACTGAAGTCCCTGACTAAATTGTTTTACAAAGTCTTTTTTGTTTACTTTTTTAATGTTTTGGTCCCAAAGCATGTATGGTTTTTTCTGGTCACGAGACTTTATATTTTTTGGGACTAATGTGTTAAGTGGGATATTTTGCACCTATTTGTCATTGACGTGTATGCTGTCTACACTTGCTTGCATGGCTCCATCAACATTCCATTGACCGTAAAATTCCTTAAGTAGGGGTTTCTTAGGTAGGGTTCTAAAGTTAAGTACGTGATGTGAACATATTTATATACGAACCGCGTAATTTGGTTGAGGATAATTACCATTCATTTAAACAAAATATCTATTGTTCTCAACCTGTTTTAAAATATTTAGTATAATTTATTCTTATATAAAACACGTGTTTTTGTACTCACCAGTACTTCAAGCCGGTTTTACTGGGTCTGATTGTATTGTCCTCTACTGTAAGGTCTAAAAATACCTTACCCCACAATCCCGGTCATAATTTATTTGAGAAAAAAGGAAAATTCTCACGAAATGTTGTAGCCACAAACGATTTGGAAGCGCTCTAACTGCGGGAAGGGTAGAGTTTTAACATGAGACTTAAGGACCTTAGGATCTGAGGATCCAAAAGTTCAAAAATAGTCCAATAAGGCTCAGAATATAGCTTAGAAATCAATAAACCCACCTCAAATTGAAATATTCGACTAAATTAAACAAACAGCCCAAAAGCAACTTTCTCGCCCGAGCTTTAAAATGCTAAAAACAAGGAATTAACCAAAATTATCAATATATTTAGACCGATAGTCGGTTAAAATCCACCTTCTTTTTAGCTAAGTCATTCGAAGATAGAAGAAGACCTTATATAAGGCGGTCTACTCCCTGCCTATTTCTTTAAAACAGGGAAACTCACACCCACTACTACTACACTAGAGCATCGTTATGTAATTTTCAAGGCTCGATAGATATAGATATCCTCATTCAGACATTCTTGATAAATAGGTTTGATTGAAAAATCTAAAAGCGAACTTTTTCCCGCCTCTTCTTTCCTAGTTGAAAGGAAATTGTTTGCAAAAAGATATGAGAGTGCGTAAGACAATGTGGAATTGTTTACTTTATCAATGATTTATTGTGCTTGGGTGTATTTCCTTTGTTATTTACTTAGGTTCCAACCCACTACTTCAGTTTACGTTGATGTTTGGACGTGCTAAATTTTATCACGTAGGATGAAAAGGCCCCGTTGACTATTGAGTTTCAAGCCGAAGGCTATAGTGGAAAATCTTTAACCTTTTCTGCAAGCAAGAAAAAAAGAAGCCTTTAAATTTGTGTGACATTTCAGATGATTGAATCTAATACCCCTGTGTCACAGACCCGTTGAAAGCCCAGCAATTGACAAAAATTTTATCCCCGGTAGGAAAATACCTTGAATTTCAGTCCCACTTGGATGAAATTCTTATCTCCACTGAGAAAAAAAAGTTCCACCGGGGCTGTGAGACAGGGGTGTGATCTAGCATTTTCTTTGTTTAAGTGTTTCAGATTCTTTAAACTCTGACAGTAGAAGTCACTTCCAGTCCAGAGTTTGAATTAAAACTACTTGAGCGGCGTAACTTATGTAGGATATAAATAAGTGGCTTTAAATCATACATAGACGATTCTACTAGCCTTCGGTTATACTTTATTGCCATTGACTACTGGATTATACCCAGCTGGCACACAACGTTGTTTCAACGTTCAACTAACGTTATATGGACGTTATGAACATTAGATAGTTCCAGCTGGGTAGAGTGATTCCATGCTTCTAGCTAGACTTAGTTATTGAAAAGGTTGGCCAAATTTAGTTCAAAGTGATATGATTTCATAAGCAATCGAACGTGATTCAAACATTCCATGTGATCTCCATGTTACATAAACTTAGTTTAGCTCACGAGATAGATTCCAAAAGATTTCACGTTTTTTGAAAAGCAAGAATGTACGAATCTTTTTAAGATAGCGCCCGGAAAAGATAAACCCGCTATCCCTGCATTTTCACTGCGTTTAGAATGCCAACAATGTATTTAGATATCAAAACAAGAGTCACGAAGCACCCTATTTGACGGTGTATAAGGTAGTATTGAGAGACAGTCTAACTGAGTAGAAGCAATTATTCTTTATTAAAACGTGACTGAAAAAGTAATCAGTTAAAATCAGTTAAAAACACGTTCGCTTAATTATTGAAATTGTAGAATTTGAAAAGACTTTTTATTTGTTAAACGGATAATTTCGTTCTAAATCGGACAGCAGATCCAGGAAAAATCAGTGGATTAGAAAATGACAAAATGGAAACCCTGAATTATTATTAGAGAATGCCACAGCTAAGCTTATCAGACTCTTCAGGCAGATAATTGATATGATTTTTGCAAGCAAGTATCTATAGACAACTTAGATAAGCTGCTCTAAATACCAGTCAATATCCCTTTTACACACTTCTTTCAAATAGCACAGGTAATTCACGTTTTTGAAATCTTTACGATTATATAAACATGGGTTAAAAAACTTTCAAAACTTTCCTTAATAGCTTATTATTGCATTCTCTTCAAAGATATTCGACATATCATTACCATCTAACATTCAAGAGACATATTATGTTTAAAAAATCGGATTAGACTGTGTTTTTAATACCGAATACAGGAACTGACAAGTATTTTAAACCTCATGTTTCTAATCCAAAAAGGTTTCTATTTGCAATATGATATAAAGAGGATTTGTGGTATGTTATTCAAATACCAAAGATTGCAGCACGTCTAGTTTCCATAACTGATCTCAAAAGTATTTCCTTGTTTAGTTATTTTTCAAGAGTCTCGATTAAATGCTTATTTTACCTTAAAGTCAATGTTTAAATTTCTATCTACGTAAATTTAATCCTAAAGATACATTTTGATCTGCTATATCTAATACCTGGCGCGTTTATGCATGCTGGGCTTATGTTATTTTACATTTCTAGACAACCCTGTTTTAGTATAGAAGTCTATGCTATGGTTTTGGTCTTGGTCCATCCTCAGCGAGCCCAGGAGGAGGCCCCCAGCGGCACCCCTAATCACGCCATCACGCAAAAAAATTTTCTCCATCACGCATCACGAAAATCGCTAAAATTTGTCATCACGCAAAAAATAGCGAAAAATGGCCCAAATCACGCATCACGCCTCAAATTTTTGCCCTATCACGCATCACGCCAAATTCTTGATCACGCCAAAAAAAATCTCTAGTCACGCCATCACGTAAGAAAAAAGTCCCAATCATGCCATCACGCAAACCGCTGGGGGGCCTCCAGGAGTCACAAAATTTTTTTACAAGACAAAGAGGCTCTTAAGGACCAGAGATAAGGGTTGTCAGTAGTAGTGGCATCATTAGAGTTTGAGACACTGATATTCTTAGTATTTTTGAAACCCTCAGAAAAGACTTTCTATTAAAATGTTCCAGCTAATTTCTAAAATTACAGATGTAAACTCCCAATATGGTATCCCAAATTTCGAAAATAGCTGGCTATTGAGGGTCCTGAAACACTTCAAACGTCGCGTTGGTCCTTTCTTTAATACTAGACAGTTCACCAGACTGGATAACTGCATTGACATTTTTTTTCAAAGTACACGGTGTCGATATTGGAAAGGATTCTGAACTTTAAACTTTATTAGTCTTAGATTCGTAAAATTCTTTGATCTTATGGGTGGTTGAATATGGTATGAAAGTTTTTAGTCAGCTAGCCCCTAAGTCTGGTTTTATTAGTCCCTTCTATATATTTCTAAGTCTTCATAGATTGCTCAAACCACAGACATGATAAGAACATTTTACTGGTATACTTACAAAGAAGACGGTGTCAAAATTGCAAGGCACTCTGAACCGACTATGAATGACTTTATTAGTCCACTTCTAGATCTTACAAATTGACAACAAACCTATCTATAATCGTGACTCAACTTATCTCTACTAGGCAAACAAAGTAATGGACCTAATAATTACAATGCTAATCCACTTTTACGTGTTGTTTTAGTTTCTCTATATGTAATAGAGACTAAGGAATGTTTCGCCTGCACAACCCTAAATCCCCTAATTTACCTTATTTGGTAAAAAGGATATGTGGGCTGTAAGATTTGAGGTATTTTGATTAATAAAGTACGTGTGTTTACAAGTTTTAAGGCTCACTTGTTTTTGTTTTGCTTGCTATTTTCCTGTTTTTATTAACTTTTGCTAACTTTAGCTGCACAAAATATTTCCAAGTGATTCCTTGTAGCTAGCATTTTAAACGCTTACCTCTACTTAAAGATATCCTGCCCTTCAAAAATTTAACGTCGGAAAAAAGCGTACCACTGTATTGTGTGTAAAAAGATGACGAAAACACACTCTTAAGATTACACCCACCACCCACTTCAAGTAAACTTTCTCTTTGGCTTTCAAAATGTGCACCCACTACCTGCTACTACTCTAGCCTTGTTCAATAGTCACCAGTTTGGTATGTTAAGAATGCGGGCTACAATGTCTAATATAAGAGCACCCAATTGGTATTCTAATTTCTGAATTTATAAAACCCTAGGATTAACCGCTGTGTGTTTATTTCAAAAAAGGTATCAATGCCATATAAAGGATACCTTGTGTTTTTTATAAGACTTATAACTGACCATGTTCTTTGCTGTGCATTTTAACCTGAACTTTAGAATAAAAATACCTACGAAATCTATTTATTTTGTAAGGGTCAATTTTTCACCCAAATTTACTTAAATTTGGCTAAATTTTCTCTCCACTTTAAGAGTCCGATTTCAAAGGCCTAACAAAGAAAGAGGGGCCTTCAAGTTACCTCCGAATGTGGTCGCAGACTTGCTAATTATGGTTACCTTATTGAAATATAAGACTTTGGTAATAATAGATGACTCAGGTTTTATCATGCTTAAAAAACCCCTTCAGTATTATCATTGTTATTTAACCATCAATTACTGAGAAAGGATAAACTTTCAAAGCTACCGACTGTGGGTCGAAATTAAAATACCCAATGTAGGTGGATTATTACTCTACATGTTGCTTAGTAACAGGATTAATCTCATCTTTTTTTTGTAGTGACGATAAAAATGACTTATGGTTTATTCAAATGTAGTAGTAAAAATGAATCTACAGTGCTCAGAGAGTGTGGGAGTATCACGACACGAAAGTTTCCCGTTCGTCCATTATTATCTCTGTCATATCAATATTTTTGTTGCACTTAAGGCACATTTCTATCGTTACTGGATAGTGAGTAAGATAAGTTGCTTCTAACGGTTTAATATTTCCGGAATGACTATACGCTTTTTACTTACAAGAAATATTTTATAATTACGCGAAGCTCAATTTTAGCCAAGAGCCAGAAAACAAATTATGAGCAATTTCAGCCTAACGTTTAGTAAATGACTAAAAATGTCGAATTTAAGCCATTTTAAGCCAATAAATGAATAATAGTAAGCATATTAAGCCAAATTGAAGAACATTAAGTCTGAAAATCATGTAAAATAAGAACATCTTAACCTCAGCCAAAATTAACCGGCTCCTATAAAGAAGCGTTCAGCCAGAGAACGAAATTGCGATTCAAGAAGAAAGGAAGTCCCTAGCTGGGATTTTTTAAAACGGAAGAAAAATTGGCGGGAAAATGAAAATTTACACAGGAAATGGATCGGACTTCAAACTGTCAACTTTCTACTTTTTGCACGCTATTTTTGGCACATTGATTACCCCCTATCTTTTTACTATTTCAAATTTATAAACAGGTCTCCGAGTGCTTTTACTATGGCATTTTTCAGAGTTCAAACTGATTCAATTGAATATTTTTCTAAAGACATATATCCTCTACTTGCTCAAGCTGTTACATAGCTCAGCTATGTTTTCCCGTTACTTTTTACTTTGTCACAAAATATTCACAATCATGATCGCTTTAATAATGACCTTTCTTAAAAATTATACCCTGTTAGAGAATGATGAGACAAAATTTTCCAAACAACATGCCCGGCGGAACAACGGTAAAAGTGGGGAAGCTGAAGGCTCAAAATGAGATAAAATTCGCAAGGAATTTGAGAAAAATCTAACTTGCTCAAAAGTAGGGAGGCTGAAGTCTCCTCAGGCCTGGACAAAAAACCGTGCAAACCCTGTCCACGTTTATGCGTTCTTAAACACTCAGATTTGGTTGAGTTGCCTCCAGTAGAGTGAAAAGGATCTCTTTGAAAAGACGATTTTTGAACCATACATTGCGGCCTATGTGCGTGCGTTAGATATAATACACCTTTTCGACCGTAGCTGCCAATTGCCGCATGGGCATTTTTTTGTCCATTTTACCACCCTAAAACCGTCCCAGTCTATTTTTCGCACCTAAAGACAATAGAAAAAAGTGCAGAAAAAGAATTGAATCGAGTTTAGGGTGGTAAATTAAATATTTAAGTGGCACGCACCTGACCGCACGGCTATGGTCGAAAAGGTGTATTGAGTTTGATTTTAAATTTTGAAACTCGATTCAACAAGTGCTGGTCGAGACTTTCATCAGTTTTATCGATCATCAAAGATACTTGTTTTGTGGTCCGTTATCAAAATATTATGTTGTGGAAAAATATTTAAAGTGCCTTCTTTTAAACTGCGTCTTGACGAGTTGGAGAAAAACTTGCACCGAAATTTCTTAAAATTTGTAGCTTTCAATTTGAAAGAAAATTTTCCTTGTGAAACTCTTACAAATGACGCTCTAAACTATATTTGATAAGCTCCTAGTTTCGATGAAAATTAGACGTCACCAGGTTTCTCCAATAAGAGATTTCTAAGAGAATAAGGTTCCTTACTTGCATACTTTCGCTAGTAGAAACTTTCGTAACCTTTTTTTTTAAGACAGAATATCTGTAAAGATTTTCTTTTTTGTTAAGACATTTTTGCGAGCATAAACAACTTTCCAATAGCCCTATCAAGAGTTTTCAAAAACCAATTTCGCAAAATTGCTAAATCAAAATCGCGAAAAGTTTGTAGGCCTAAAATATGACACACCAATAAGAATGGCAGCGTACCGGATCACTTGAATAATCTAACTATGAACCGAAAATAATGGCCTTGTAAATTTCTCAAATTTTGTGTGTTTTTCTATCTTCCGACACAAGACAGTACTGAGATATGGTTGGATTAGGCTTTGATTCTGCCAACTTTTTCCTCGACATGGTTTATTTTATTTGGAGACAAGCTTTTCACAGGTCTTAAAAACCTGAAAATTTAGTCCAAAGTAGGTTCTATATGTTCCACTATCTTTAGACGAGTTTATTGTTTTGTGATATCAGCAAGCTATTAGCGATGCCTTTTCTTATCAGTGAACGGTGTAGATATTATCTTTCTTAAGATGGAATCAAAGCGCAGTACATATTGCATCATTTGATAAATATTTTTGCACATGCACTCACATTTAGGTAACAATTTTGGCGATTTAAATATACAACGTAGCCTCCTTAACTTAAACACGAGTTTAACACAAATTTGTTCGAGTTAAGGAAATTTCGAGTTACGGAGTAGGTTTATAAGGCAAAAATTCGACATTCGTATAAAGGTTCGAGTTCAAGAGAATCTGCTGCAGTCTTCAGATGGCTGAGAAAGATTACTCGTAAAACGTCATGACATTATCGAGCAATATGCGCAAAAGACCTTGAAAGACCCTTCATTTAGATATCTGTGTCGTCACTTGCAAATAATCATCGTGAAGTTTTTGAAGGGTGTTTTTCTTCTAAAACTCTTTTTTTATTAGAAATATCAGAAAATTTTGGATTTGTTGAATTAAAGATTGGTTTATACGGTATAGTTTGATAGAAAGTTGACTTTGCGTTGGGACCAAAAATGATCAACAATAACATATTAGCTGAAAATGGTTTTCTCTCGAAAATCCTTGGATCATTTCAATAGCTAGAACCATGCCTAATATTCCTGCTAATATCATTTGGTCTCAAGATCTTCTTTTAAAATTTTCTTATAAAAATAGAATCGAGACTTAAGCACGATATGTTTTCTCAAATCCACATCAAAAAAGGTGATAGTCCTTAGTACGTGGTTGAAATACATGAAAATTGATGTTATTTTTGAGAAAATCCTTTTTCATATCTTATTAACACCTTGTTACACTTATTAATGTTCTAGTTCAAAATAGTTTATTAGAGTTTGAAAAGGGTTTGACGTCAAGGTTCTTGACATGGAAAATCGTGTCCTAATCTTGCATGGACTGTTGTATTGATGCAGTCACCCTCAAACTCGAGGCTTATCTGATCCTCTAGACGATGCTATATTCCGTTAGAGGGATAATAAACGCGGGAAAAATATATGCGCAGAGTTTTACAGCCGTTACGGTGGTTTACGTGAACAAAAAGTGGCAGCAGAGTTTAGATCAAACTATAAACACTGTAAACACCTAACTATCCTTTTCAGATATATCCTGCCTCCTAAACTATTCCTATATTTTAGTGATCTTATCGTCTAATGATCCCCTTGTGCTATTATTGATCCCGATGACCACGTTGACAATCCCACCGATCTTACGACACTGGCCTTTTCACATCGCAGACACCTTTTCAACCATATTCGCGTGGTCAGGCGCTTGCTACCTTATCATTAAATTTACGACCCTTAAACTCGATCCAATCTTTTTTTGCATTTTTTCCTATTGTCTTTAGGCGCGAAAAAAAGACTGGGACGGTTTTAGGGTGGTAAAAGGGACAAAAAAATAATCTAATCTCTTTACCAGCTCGAACCAAGGAACTTGCTTTAACACGCTTCTTTTCTCAAATCATAAATCTTTTCAGAATTCAACATATTCGCTCAATGTAAACTGGTAAACTTTCCAGGATGGTTTTCGGCTTCCAAAGAATACAGTCACAATAGCAGTTTGGAAAGACTTGATACTCAAGATGAAAATCAAGCTTATTAAAAAAAAAGAAGCCCCTTCGGGTTACACTCACACACACGCTTTTTTGCCTCAAGGTCGATGCTTAGATTCGTGATATTAATGAAGTAATGTTTTGTATGGAATCTCCCATAAAAGATCGGGTGTTTTCCAATAATTTTGAATTTGCTTCGAGGTCGATACTCAAGTTCAATTTTTTGGGGAGTATTAACTATAATCATTAAAACAAGTTTTTCAGATAATCCAATGACGCCAAGCCTGATATTTTCTAACCCGCTTGAATATCTTGAGAAGATTGAGGAAGATTTTGATTGTATACCCGGTTAAGAAAAATTATTTTCGTCCTGTTTACTTTAGATTTCGAATTCCATGTTAACCCCTCTCTAAGATAAGCGGATGTAGGGATCTTTTGAAGTATTCCACGATTAAAGTAATCCATTCTTTTTTATTCATGGGAATCTGAAAGTAATCCCGATGAAAATTTCTTCCGCCAGTGACGTCATAAATTTCATATATTTGGACTTTTTCTCCATCTCAGTATACATTAAGCACAGCAACCAACTCAGCAGAGTTGTCAATAATACATGTAGTAATACATGTTAACCTTCTGTCAGAACTACAAACCTACATAGGAATGGCCGAGTTTTTCTTCTTAGAAAGACGATCTTACCGTGAGAAAATAGCAAATCTTCTCTGGGTCCCTCTGACTTTTATCCTGGCTTTGGAACAGAATGGCTGTCCTTTGAGACATCCAGGCACATTAACCCTAGCAACCATTCCTAGACAACAATCTCCAGGTAGACTGACAGGAGAGAAAAACAATGATAATCAAGAAAGTTGTAAAACACCTTTAGACACCTATATATAATACTAAATAGTTTTCTTTGGAAAATCCCTCCCAAATTATTTGATTGACTTGAAAATTTTAATTTTTGCTTAGCGACGAGATCAAATCATTCAAAACATCTAAAAACAGGCTAAAACGAGACTTAGCAAAGTTTCATAAATTACATTCATTAGTCTCCTGTAGATACCTCCAAAAAAGTGCTGAGCACACTCTAAATATAATTTGATTTTCTCTGAGCTTGCGTCAAACGATGAGATATCTAGCTGAGCAGTCTTTTTTAAACGGCTCACTCTTTTGATAAGCTAGCCAAATGAATGGAATACCTTGATTTCCTGTGTGACCTTCCCTTGAACGAATTTTTTTATTTGTACTGTTGTTGTTATTATATCCATCCCTCCCCAAAGGTCCTTGATCTATTTTGATGTTTACAAATGCGGCCTTGGCTAAGTTTGGAGATTTCTACGGTATGTAAATCTATGTAATTTAACTTGTTCACTCCTTGATTTGTTCAAGCGATTGGCCACCCGGGGGACACCCTTATCTCAATGCCCAGGTGGAAAACTTTTCCCCACAGTGGGAATAAAAAAAATTCTACAGAAATACCAGAAATTCTACCGTTCCCAGTTCCAAAAAATCCAGTGAAGATAGTTTCGGAGTACAATTTTTCCATTGAATTTCAAATAGGGTTGAAGTCAACATCAATTTGCCAGAGGTGTTAAAATTATTGGGCAGTTTTCCCACTGGGGTGAAGTTTACACCTTGTCTGTAACACGGGGGTTTTATTGGTCAGTTTCATGGTGAGATATGAAGTAAAATAAAATTAGACCCCTTCTAACAGACCCGGTTGGATTTTATCATTCAGTGGGGTTAAATTAACGGACCAGACAGAAACCGATGGGGATTGATATTAACACGTTTTTCATTTATTGCTGGGGATTTGAAATACATTGTTTTCTAGCCAGAAAATTCAGTGGGGATAGAAAAAATAGCTCATTATTTTGTAGTGAGGACTTGCTTAATATGATTATTTTCAACAGGGACAAAAATCAGAGTATAATTTTTCACCGGGGACGATATTTTGGCCAATTTTTCCACTGGGAAGGGGCCCAGTGGGTCTGTGAGAAGGGGGTGTATAAATTTTTACCTGGTTTCGTCACCCACTTTAAATTACTCTTTCCTGAAGTTTTTCTATTTGGATGAAAAAAAAATTTTATAAAAATACATCATCATTTTTTTGCTCAGATCCTCAAAATGATTTGATGTGAAATTTTTCTTCAAACAACTATGTCGCTACATGCATGAATTCAATATGCGTCAGAATTATACAAAAACGCTGTGCTTTGACGTCAGAAGTCTGTTAAAACACACTTGGATACCCATTAAGATCTATTTTCAAGCTGCTTTAAAAAAAATCATTAATGCTATAATTTAGTTATCATTACAAAGCATTCTGCTAAATGGATGAGGCATTTTTATTTTACTTAATTAATAGAGAATGATTATTTATGTTATTCTAGTTTTTCCTGTTTCTGAGTATGTTTTAGCTTACGCTAATAAGATTCTTGCCATGTTTGCATATTTCCACCATTACCCACTTATGCACGATTGTTCTCAGCTTGTCTGAACTAAGGAGAGTCGTCGACCACTGCATATTACACTCCTGTGTCACAGACCAACTGGGACCCCAGCCCCACTGGAAAATTTTACAGAAATTTCGTCCCCGGGGGAAAAATACCCTGGAATTTCAACCCCACTGAAAAATTGACTTTGATTTCATCCCCATTTAAAATTCCGAAAATTGCACTCCAAAACCATCCTTACTGTATTTTTCAACCTTGGAACAATAGAATTTCTATCCCCATTAGAATTTCAATAGGAATTTTTATCTCCACTGAGACAAAAAGCTCCACCAGGGCTGTGAGACAGTCATATTTATTCAAAATCATCAAGTTTTCCCTGGTTCACTTTAAAGTCCCAACTATTTTTGACATCTTCTTGCGAGACCCTTTTCTTATTTCAATCCGATTGTAATAAACTGTTGTTCGAGTTTGAAAAAATTTGAAAAATTTTGAAGCAAAATAATCAACAGAGTGAGCTATCTTTATTAATTTTAATTGGGGGATTTGCAAAATTAATTTTTAATCATACATAATAATTTTCCCTATGAACACTGGTCAAAGTACGATACACACCGTGCGTTTACGATGTACTTAACTAGTGAATGCACCTCCATTCAGGTCAACCCATATCGTGTCAAGAGTATTGTATACCATCACTCTGAGACGAGATATCAGACATTGTGATGTGTCAGGTATGGCCTCACAAGAAAACCGTTCTCATATTGTCGTTCGGGTGTCGGTGTATACACCGTGGTTTAGAAGTTGTATCGATATCTATCATTGATCGATTGAATCGTTGCTGGTCAAGCACGAATAATTTAATTTGTTGTTTTACGGGCCAAGCAAATTTCACCTATAAAATCTCCTAAAAAGGCAGCAAAAACTACTATATCTTGACAAAGATGCGAAATAGAAAATAAAAAGACACAGAAGGTTGAATTCATGGATAAATTGAAAAATTGAACATAAAATTCTCAAAACTTTGAAAAAACTTCCAAATTTTGAAAATCTGGAATTTTGTAACGCGATGAAAAGCAAAAATGTACTGCCAAAATAAATTTTATTTTTATTTCAATTTTTGGAATTTCAGGGTCGGTCGGGCCCGTAAAACAACTAAATCAAATTGGTCTCGCCGTATGGATGTTGCAGTGTTGAGTCTGTAGTATAAGATAAGAGAATCTTTCAGGGATGGCTGAATTACTCATATTTTTGTCCCGATTTGTCTACAAAAATGTTTGGCTCTGCATGGGAAAACTAAAGGCACACTTTCCAATCGGCAATCGACATAAAGTATTTAATGACGTCAAAAATAGATTTTCATACTCTTTAAGTGCCTTTGAAATGAAACCATGACAAAGTGTTTGACTAAGTTAAGTATACAGGAAGTGCAGTTAGTGAACATTTCTGTTATAACTGTATCTTTTTATAGTAGATTGACGTTGGTCTGTGTTAACACGCAAGTCTTTTTGTGTTAAAGTAACCAAGTAGTTACCGTCATTTTAGTTCTTTTATGACGCTTTATAGATCATTGAGTAGTCTAGCTCGAATTTAACCGCGAAAAAAGATTGTTTAATGTATTTAGATTTGTTTTCCTTTCATTTTCTTTTGCTCAGCTCTCGAAATACTTTCCCATCAGACCGCTCGATATTACTAGGTTTGGAAAGATTGCCAAGAATAAAAAATACCTTGCAAATTGGTATCGGTCATTTTTGTACTTTTTAATCGCTTTGCTATCAATTTTTCCGTAAAACCATTTTATGAAGTCAACGTTTCTTTACATAGACGCTGTCATTGTCCGTTAAAAACACCCCCTTCTCGCAGACCCGGTGGGATTTTATAAGCCAGTGGGGGTTAAGATAACGGACCATAACTTGATGGGGTAAAATCCTATGTTTTTTATGGTCGAATAATTGAATTCCATTGTTTTCTAGCCAGAATATCCAGTGGGGATGGGAAAAACATTTTGCAGTGCGGCTTTGTTTATCTGATAATTTTCAGCGGGGACAAAAATTAGAGTATAATTTTTCACTGGGGACGATATTTTGGTATCGATATTTTTGATATCTTTCCAGTGGGAAGGGGTCCCAGTGGGTCTATGAGAAGGGGGTGTTTAAAAGGATAGTAAAGGCATGTAAAGTATATGATGATGGTGGTCTACGGGAAAAAGCGGCGGTTTAATTTCCAAAAAAAACATATAATCTGAAACGATCAAACTTTACCGGCTGTAAGCTTCTTTCGGCAAAAAAAACTTGATTTGCAAATTTTCTTCGGGATTTTGGCTTTTTTCTTAGATAGTGATCTGTCTTACACTATAGCATAAAGTCTATTCTTGACGTCAAAGAAGTTTGTCTTAAGAATGCTTAAGAATTTCTCTATTTGAGTTAGTTCAATAATAAACTCTCAAGTACCTCTTAATAACATTTTTCCTCAAACCAAATCTCTGCTCAAACTACTTCAAAAAATCGCTCCCATATAGCTAACTTGTCAAGATTTTTCCATCTTATCTCTCTCCTTGTGTTGTTTATTTCCTAAAATATCTTTACTTCATTCAAACTCATTCAAACCAAATCAAGATTAAGATTTAGTACTCTTAATCTAGGGTTATCTCTGACAGATATACTTAACATAAAGACAGTTATCCATGGATATCCCTTTCAATCATCTATAGCAATGACGTGATAACCCATCAAGCTCAAATATTGCAGAAAGAAATATGCTCTAGTAAGCAAGATTGCTAATTCTACCTTCATTTATTTGTAATGTGAGGCGAATTGTTGTTTTATGAGCAGTTTCTCAAAGTCGGTCTCGAGGGACAAAGCATCAAAAGTAAAAAAAAGACTGCTCGCAAACTTAACTTTTGCTTATTGCTTATACATCCTCGTATCACAGAACCGATTGGACCTCTCTACACCGGAATGTTTGACAGAAACATCGGCCCCTAAGAGATAAGATTCCCTTCGAAATAGACACTGAGATATTTCCTCAACTCTCTGAACTCCCATCTGGGATAGACCGATCCCACAAAATCCAATACACATTTTTCATGTCTCATGTCTCAATCCAATTGGAAACAACCTCTAAACCTCAGACCTAAATGAATCGATAACACTTTTCAACTCAAGCTTAAGAGAAATTTTTTTTTATCTTGTAATCCAATAATTTATTTTTGTCTTTGGTAGAAACTTATCATTTTCACGCTTAAAAAAGATCCTTAGATAACTTCATAGACAACCTTTAAGGGCGAGGACCCCAAGTTTTGATCCTTCTTGTGAGCTTTGCATCGACTTAGTGAGTAAGCATGAATGGAAGGAAATGTATTCTTGATATTCATGACGTAATCTTTTACTCTCGGGTACCTAATAGCCGGGGGGGTTGGAATAAGCAGGGGGGTTGGAAAAAATCTCAAAACTTAATAAGCGGGGGGGAGGGGTTGGAATAAAAATGTCCTTGGTGGAAAATTTTTGAAAAGGAGGCTAATACAGCTGAATTAGGACGAAAAAGGGAACTTTCAAAAACATTTTCCCAAAAATTAATAAGCGGGGGGGTTGGAATAAGAATGTCCTGGGTGGAAAATTTTCGAAAAATTAATTAGCGGGGGGGGGGACGGCTATTAAGTACCCGAGAGTATACGGAGATACCAGAAAAACACCGGGCGTTTACCACCAGTTTTGAATTCAAACAATGAAACTGGTGGCAAACGATCGGGTTTTTTTCGTGTGTTTCCGTCTAAAAGATTACGTCATGAATATCAAGAATTGTGACCATATGTATAACCAAAATAGAATTGCAGAGGTTTAGCTTAGATTTAGGCGTGGCTACCATTTTCCATGCATTTTATGCGAAAGCATCACCCTTAGCGGATGATTGTCGTCGTACAACAACGGCAGAGAGCAAAATGTCAAAATCTGACTACTGCGCGCCATGGTACGTGTAGTGAGCCACCATGGCTAATCTACAGCTAATAGAAAAAACTGACAAAGTCCATTCGAAGCACCAAGGTTAAAGCCCTTGATCCTCTACTTGACGCATCAAGTCTTGACAAAAGTACCCTACCGTCCCATGACGAACCAGTAACGAATCCTTCTGGAAGACCTGATTCTAATTAAACTCGACGTGTCAAGCTATCCAAACCCTCTCAATCGTACAAAATTGGTACGTTGAACTGCAGAACCCTTTCAACAATATCTTCGCTTAAAGAACTTAACCATCTTGTGTGATTTCCGATATATTTTGAAAAAATAATCCGGAAATCGAATATCTTATACGGTTCCGGACGAAAGTACCGGCATGCGAATTCTTGAGCATGCGCTATAAAAGGGAGAGATTAGTAGACGTGTCATCTCATTGCAACGCAAAGGTCGTGTACTTGAAGACGTTTACAGGAGTAGGCAGCAAAACTCAGAAAAACTGAGAAAGCACTGGATAATGTCAAGATACAAAAAGAGACTTCAAAGGAAATCAAAAATAGTTTGTGAGATCATAAGCTCAATGCACCGTATATGAGAAATTAACTTTGATTTATGAACGAGACTGAAGAGGGTACGAAAAGAAAAAGGATGAAAGGAACAAAAGAAAGCTTTGCAATATGGTAAGAAATCCTTCTTTTTAAGAACGTATCTAATTACTTAGTATCGAGAATCAAGAGCAAGGTGTGAATTGAAAGCTTCATGTGTGTTCGAAAAATTCATATAAAGGTTAAGTTTTCAAAAGTATTTGTAAAATCGGGATAGCATTGTAGTGATCTCAAAAATTCATACTACTATACTACACTTCTCTTATAAACATAACACGAGGAAAGATGGAACGATACGTTGTTTTTTTTTTTAAACAGCTAAAAATTTTAGAAACTTTGCATTTTGATTTTTTATCCGTCCTCAAGGGAGCAACTGATAAGTCTTAAGAGTCGAAGAGAAAAGGAGCTGGAAATCTAAAGAGAATTTGATTGAACTTAGTTGAAGTTATTTGATTGAAAAGTATGCGTGATAATCTTTTAATTCTTTGTTTAACGACAACGTGACAATTTGTCATACTTTCTATGAGTCTCCAGGGACCTAAAAGTTTATAGACTTCTATTTTTTTCACTTAACTGTAATTTTATTGCTTATACTTCAAAAATGCATTCGCATTGCAAATGGAAAAATGAAAACTGACAGATTCTTGTCAGATTAAAATTTTTTAACACTGCAAAGCTTTTGTTATCGTCTGAACGCAGAAAATTTTCGGACATTCTTTTTCTTCTTGGCATTCGCAATTAAATGAGTTTTCAAAGGTTTTGAGAAATTTTGCATAATTTATCGAGTTTATGTTTAAGGATTTCCGATTGGTTCGTGAAACAGACCTTATTTACACCAGCTTTTGAGAATTATCTGATTTGAAAATATCTTTTGAAAAATATTTCCTCGTATTACTTATCAAATTTACAATAACTAATGATTCATAAGAGACAACGCTTCTTAATTTAGGATATTTCTATCTTTGCCAAAACTGTATAAACAGGACGTTTTAAAACTGTAAACGAGGAAAGTAGAGATGTTGACGGAATTGTGGATAGGCTAGCGGAACATGCGTTATTTACACAAGCTATCGAGCTAAATGATTTCGAAAATATTTCTTCGTATTATTTACCGATTTATTTATCGATCTTTTAACGCGAAAATTGTACAAACAAAAGTAGAGATGTGATAAATAAGAGACAACGTTTTGTAATCTTAGGATATTTCTTCCTTTGCCAAAAACATCATAGATACGATGCTTAAACTAGTAAAGGGGGGAAATAGAGATGTTGACGGAATCGTGGATTGGCTAATGAACGGGATCTCATCTAAGAAAGGTTTAAAAAAAAAAAAAAAAAAAAAAAAAAAAATTCTAGCAACGTTTTGTACTTTGAATTATCTGTTAATGTCGAATTAACGGTAACGTCAGAATTAAATTAACGAGCGTTAGAGCGAATAAAGCAGAAAGCGAATATGAACCAGATAGTATTTACACCAGCTTTTGAGAATCAATTATTATTATTTTGGAGACATTATTTTCGATTTCGCAATAAGTTTTTGAAAAATGAAAACAACCATTCAAAAAATGAATTTACGGGCGTTAGAGCGAATAAAGCGGATAGCGTAGATGAACCAAATGGTATTTACACCAGGTTTCGAGAATCAATTATATTTTGGAGACATTATCTTCGATTTTGCAATAAGTTTTTGAAAAATGAAAACAACCATTCAAAAATTGAATTTACGGGCGTTAGAACGAGTAAAGCGGAAAGGTAGATGAACACATGGTATTTACGCCAGGTTTTCGAGAATTAATTATTATTATTTTGGAGACATTATTTTCGATTTCGCAATAAGTTTTTGAAAAATGAAAACAACCATTCAAAAAATGAATTTACGGGCGTTAGAGCGAATAAAGCGGATAGCGTAGATGAACCAGATGGTATTTACACCAGGTTTCGAGAATCAATTATATTTTGGAGACATTATCTTCGATTTTGCAATAAGTTTTTGAAAAATGAAAACAACCATTCAAAAATTGAATTTACGGGCGTTAGAACGAGTAAAGCGGAAAGGTAGATGAACACATGGTATTTACGCCAGGTTTTCGAGAATTGATTATTATTATTTTGGATACATTATTTTCGATTTCGCAATAAGTTTTTGAAAAATGAAAACAACCATTCAAAAAATGAATTTACGGGCGTTAGAGCGAATAAAGCGGATAGCGTAGATGAACCAGATGGTATTTACACCAGGTTTTGAGAATCAATTATATTTTGGAGACATTATCTTCGATTTTGCAATAAGTTTTTGAAAAATGAAAACAACCATTCAAAAATTGAATTTACGGGCGTTAGAACGAGTAAAGCGGAAAGGTAGATGAACACATGGTATTTACGCCAGGTTTTCGAGAATTGATTATTATTATTTTGGAGACATTATTTTCGATTTCGCAATAAGTTTTTGAAAAATGAAAACAACCATTCAAAAAATGAATTTACGGGCGTTAGAGCGAATAAAGCGGATAGCGTAGATGAACCAGATGGTATTTACACCAGGTTTCGAGAATCAATTATATTTTGGAGACATTATCTTCGATTTTGCAATAAGTTTTTGAAAAATGAAAACAACCATTCAAAAATTGAATTTACGGGCGTTAGAACGAGTAAAGCGGAAAGGTAGATGAACACATGGTATTTACGCCAGGTTTTCGAGAATTAATTAACAGACTTAACATTTGTCGATTTTGCAGTGGTTTTGAAAATAAATGAAAACAAGGATAGCTTCAAAAATGAATAGATAAACAATTGTCCTTTGGCTTTATATCGGATTCAGAATGATTTTTGTTCTAAAAAAGGAAAGCGTATATGAACTGGATGGGATTTATGCAAGGTTTCCGCAGAATTAATTATTAAAAAAAAAAAAAAATAAAAAAAAAATATTGAGTTTATGGGCGTTAGAGCGAAGTTGATCGGTCGGTGGACCTAATTTTATTTATTCGTACCAATCGCTTGAGCGGTACAGGCATTTGCCAGCCCGTTGGTGTCAGATGAGCACAGCGCGGCATTAGAATTCATGATTATTGAAGTCAGCGGAGGAAAGACGGCGTTTAATAGTTTCTTGTCAGACATTTTTAAATAGATTGGTTCCTTTTTCAATTATTCAAGTACATTATAAATTTTGAATAGTTTCAAAAATGAATAAATAAACAATTGTCCATTGGCTTCATGTCGATTTTAGGATGATGTTAAGATTTTCAACGGCCTAACGAGGGACTAAGGCATTAAGGCGAACATGCTTGCAAAACAATCGTTAATTTCCCATTTTGAGTCAGAGTATTGCGTCTCTTTTATTTCTTCTTTTTCATGCTCAAAAACGAACTGGTGACGTGACGTTAGAACAAGTGAAGGAGATATTAATGAGTTGACAAAATTATTGACCGGTCAGTGGACCGGATCGTATTATGTTTACCAGTCGATTGATTGGTAGAGGCATTTTCCAGCCTGTGGGTGTCAGAAGAGGCATTAGAATTTAATGATTATTGATGAATTCGTTTGAACTTCGACGGACAACAGGTATGAGAGACTTACTTATTTAACTTCGTCCCCTAATTCCCAAATCACTTATCAATTTGCGCTTTTATCGGTTAACCAAGGTTGAAGAAAATGAAAGAAGAGATGATATTATTAGAAAAAGGCAGAAAAATGCAAAACAGCTACGAGGAGAGAAAGCAATATTTAATATCTCTAGTGGGGAATTAGAGGCAGCCAACAACGATTCAGATTGAGCTCAGGTCGATGGGAGTAATAAGTTAGGTAAACACGGAGCATACCATATTTAAAAATATCATTGGAACTAAGCCTTACATAGCCATTACAAATCAATATATCACCTTTGAAAATGAGTTACCAATCCCTTTAAGAATTGACTTTAACTTTCTTCGAACTGCTACTTTTTTGTTTCTCGCGTTACAAAGATAATCCAATTGTCTCCAAGAGAGAGTAGTCATGTTTAATGTTTGGATATTGTGTACTGATAAGGAGGAAAAGTTAAGATGTGTGATTTCCGATATATTTTGAAAAAATAATCCGGAAATCGAATATCTTATACGGTTCCGGACGAAAGTACCGGCATGCGAATTCTTGAGCATGCGCTATAAAAGGGAGAGATTAGTAGACGTGTCATCTCATTGCAACGCAAAGGTCGTGTACTTAAACCGTATTTAATTATTTGACGTATTTCTTTTTTTTTTTCATTTACGCGTTCTTACCACGTAAAATGACGGACAACAGCTGACCGACTGAGAAGACACAGAAGCAGAACCGAGAAAATCGATACGGGTACAAGGAGGAGATTCACCGGCAGATTTATTTATTTATTTAACGACCCAAGGTTTTTGTCCTGCCAAAAGATCGGTCAGATTGGCGAACGAAGGCCGACCCCTATAGCTCGAGGGAGGTAGGTTTTCGTCCAAAGGAGGAGCTCGTTAGTTCAGGGAGTTCCTTAGGTTTATTTATAATTATACAAAGATAAGGAAGATCAAGACACATAGACAACGGTCACCATAAAACGAAGAAAATTGAGATATATTGAGAAATGATTTAAGACGGACTTAATTTAGAGACTTAGCATACACATACTTGATCGGAGAGATGAGACAAATGTTTGTTCGTCATACAATTGATCTTGTTTATAGATAATATATAATAAATTTCTTGTGATTATGTAATTCGTTTAACTTTATTCATATTATATATTTATATTATGTATAATTATCTATTACAGACCTTGCGTTACAAAGATAATCCAATTGTCTCCAAGAGAGAGTAGTCATGTTTAATGTTTGGATATTGTGTACTGATAAGGAGGAAAAGTTAAGATGTGTCAAAACACGATATCAAAATACTCTGTGTCCAAGAACACCGTTACGTTCATAAACCGAGCGATCCTGAAATTGTTTCCCATAATCTTGGCAATTGTCTCACCTCACAACTCGAGACCTGAACAAGAAGTCATTGAATTCTACGAAACTTTTGATCTGATAATTGAAGCCATACCTCATCACAAAATGTTACTAATCTAAGGAGATTTCAATGCTAGACTAGAAGGCAAATTTTCCTTCCATGATGATTTTAACAGAAACGGCAAATATTTACGCGAATTCGCAGAACAACATAATCTGGTCGTAGGCAACATCACTTTTCAAAAGCCTCGCAAAAAGCTCTGGACCTGGCACTCACCACGTGGAGATTTTGCACAGATAGACTACTGCATGTATAGGAAACGTTGGCGAAACAGCATCCCCAACTGCCAAGCTTACTCGTCTTCCAATCCAATTGGGAGTGATCATCGCATTGTATCGACTATGATTCAAATGAGTTGCCGAACACCAAAGTCTAACCGGTCAAAACGTCTTAATTGGCATACGAAATGACATAGATCTTGGCTCTAGGATCGGTGCAATCATTGCTGCTAAGTTCAATGCTCTTCCTGATATGTCAAAAAACTACTCAGAATTTTTGAAAGTATCTAACCAAGAAGGCCTTCTTAATCTTCCTAAGAAGAAAATTGAAGCTCCTATCTCAGAAGATATCCTCGCTTGGAATCTCGTAAAAGAGTTATCTGGAAAGAAATCCACTTCTCAAAATTTCATTTCCGGGGAAGATAGACCCAAAATCTGGAAAGATCATTTCCAAAAACTTTTAAACAACACTCCCAATGTGACAGAGAACGTCGAAATCGTGAGAGTCTTTGAAGAATTGAGAGATATACGGAAAGGTGACTTTGATATTAACGAGCTAACAAAAGCAATAAAACAAATGAAAAATGGAAAGACCCCAGGATCAGACTGCCTTCCTGTTGAATTCTGGAAAATTGAGACTCTAATCAAATCCTGTTACAGTTTTGCAATTCTGCTTACCACGGTGACAGACCAACTGAATGGGGACTTCTTAAACTGATTCCTGTACCAAAAAAAGGTGATTTATCTAAACCCGACAATTATCGCGGTATCTCTCTTGCACAGACAAGATCGACTTCATCCCATTTAGTCGCCCTTTGTAGACTTATAGAAGAACTAAAAAATCACAAACAAGAAGCTGTCCTTATATTCATCGATTTCAAAAAGGCTTTTATTCGATCATTAGAGACAAGATGTTCTCTATATTAGAGGCCTATGGTATACCACTTGAAACTGTCAACGCAATAAGGAATGATCCATAAGGTGATCCATTGGCACCCTTTTTATTCATCATTTGTCTGGACTACGCTATGAGATCTGCAATCCTTGATACAGACGGAATAGTTTTGAAACGTAGGAGAAGCAGAAGATATCCTCCAATACTTCTTAGTGGTTTAGACTTCGCTGACGACATCGTATTGATCGAAGAAACTATCAAAAAGGCACAAGATCTCCTACACCGAGTTAAAACTGATTGCCAACGGGTTGGTCTTTATCTGAATCTAAAGAAAACAAAGTATATGGTTGTGAACTCGAATGATTCTACCCCTTTAAAACTTCAAAAGATAGTATCACTGAAAAAGTCGATGATTTTACCTACCTGGGTGGTCTGACAAACACTACTAACGACATGAATGTACGGATTGGAAAAGCTTGGGATCGCAGTAAATGCCCTGACTAAAGTATGGAAGTCTCCAGTTAAAAAGAAAACAAAAATAAAGGTTTTCAGACAAACAGCCGAATCAATATTGCTCTATGGATCTAATTCTTGGACCATGACAAAAACCCTTGCAAAATCCCTTGACGGAAAATACACAAAAATGCTGAGAGTTGTCTGCAACGTACCTCCAACGACACGAATGTCTAACAAAGTCCTTTATGGAAACATTGATTCAATCTCTGCAACAATACGAAAACGTCGACTTGCTCTCGCCGGTCACGTAGCACGTAGAGCCCACCTCACAGCTATTGATGTGGTCACCCGACTCGAAGAGAAAGACTGGAAGACCTTTCACTACCTTGAAAAGTGTCATACTTGAGGATACTGGATTAACAAAGAAAGAAGCGATCAACATCATGAAAGACAGAGAAGCTTGGAGAAAATTTGTCGTAGCTTCACCCTCTCGCTGAGAGGGATGAAGTTATGTATGTATGTATTATCCTTATATACCATGTACCATGGCATGCCCTAGTTATTTCATTCTTTAGGTATATTTTTAGGCGTAGTAGTGTAGGGGTTTTCGTCCTTGAATTCCATACAGGTGGTCAGGGGTTCGATCTCCACTCAATGTTACCATTGGCCTAAGCTAATGTACCTTCGGCCAATAACCTATGCCATTTGATGGGAATTCAGGACCATGCTCTAACATAAAGTGTGTCAGGCATCATTGTGGGGTTGACGATACACACATTGTGTACTTGCGTGAATGCAATATTCATCTATCTTGTTAAGCTCAAATATGTCAGAAGCAATGAATTTGCAATGTCTGGCAACGACTTCCCTATCTTTAAGAAGGCAAATTTCTTTAGGATAGCTTTCCTTTTAACTTCTTTCCTTTCATTTTCCTGTACAGGAATTGGTATAAAAAATAAGCATAAAAGGGTACTCGAAAACGGGGCGCCAAGTCCTCTCATGAAAAAAAATCGACGTTTTCTTTGGGGTCAAATTCAAGTATAGGTCCTAATTTTAGCCTGGTACTTTTAGTACTAGTTTTATATTTTAGCTTATTTTCCGCTATTCGAGATCGGCATATCTTTGATATTTATTGATTACCACTGAAGTGCCAACATTTTCAAATATTGTTTTCAGAAATTGATGCGATTGGCGCCAAATGAATTTGAAGGCACCTTTGAGTAACTCAAACTGGTCAATTTAGTTGATCGATCAAAAATATGTTTTAATTTTCAAAAGTCACGACACTACCATTAAAAACATAAATGGTATCATACTAAGCTGGTAATCAATTTGTGGATTATTTTAATGAAATGATTGATTCTTGCCGTAATATTGCAAAACTAAATGTGTATGATGTCATAAGATGTACAGCCAGCGCCAATGTACCACTGATACTCCAGATGAATTCGTTTTAATGTCGACTTAAAGGGATAATCCAATACTAGAACAAAAGACGCTAGCAAATAAACCTGTTTCATTTTATCCAGCAAATTTAAAAACGATTCACGGAAAGTTTGTGCGGGAATTGTGAGAGAAATGAAGTTGAGATAGCACCAGAAGCTTCGAAGCTTTCAAAATAGAAGCGAAATAATTTGATCAGTGAAATGTTTATATTTTTTATATTTTGCTTCAGCATTCTTTGTGGATGCACATGGCAGTCAGACTGGGGTCAACGGGGTCCACTTCTATATCTGGTTGAGATATTTTTATCTCGTGCATAATGCATATTTACAAACATTCAAACATACAAAATTCTATTTAATCCCTCATGACAGCATTCTCAAACAAACTGATAATTTGAGCAAATCTTTACAGCGTCAGGATATCTCGGCAGCAAAAGGAAAAGCCTAGCATCTCAAGTGGTTGCCGTTCTGAAAAAGTTCAGAGACAGTGAAATGTACGAATTGTTTTTGGAACGTGTTTTGAAATGGCAAACCCAACTCGGTGTGGCTGATCCGAAACTTCCACGGAAAAGGAAAATGCCTGACTATTACCAAAACCTAACCAACCCACAAGATACGTATCACTTCCATGACACACCGAAAGACCGATACCGTCAAATTTATTTTGAAGCATTCGATCGCTCTATCAACTGTATCGAGCAAAGGTTTAACCAACCCGATCTTTTACGCTGGAGTTATCGATCAATCTTTGGCACAAACACAAATCGAACTCCTTCTTTCAATCGCAACATCCCTTGGTTACAATACTCAAAGGTTAACTATTCAAGACCTCATCGCTTTTTTAAAGCGCTTGGATGCTCTCCCAAGGGATAAAAATCGCTAAGCTTATTCTTCTATTGCTACCAACGCCATAGGTGAAAGATCGTTTTCTGCTTTAAAATGAGTGAAAACCTATCTTCGATCAACCACCACAGACTCCAATTTTAACCACTTACTGGTTCTTCACATTCATAAAGATGCTGTTGATAAACTGAATTTGAAAACTGTTGCGAATGAATTCATCGACAAATATGCGACTCAAGAATAAACATTTTTTGACAGTTTTAATTCGTAGAACAGTTTGCTAATTTTTTTCTGTTATATATTTTCTTATCTATCGTAAAATGTACTAATATGCACGCGATTTCTACTTGCCTTTTGCTAAAAATTGACTTTCGGAGAGGCAGTTTTTTAGCCAATCTGGAGGGTATAAAGTCCAAATATTTTCCTGGCCTGTCGGCCCCATCCGGTGGGCCCTCCTTGGATACTAAATATATAGGGCCCCCTATAATATAATTTGTGTCTACGGCATTGAATTTCATTCTACTATACCAAAGGCTGCGCTGAACATCTTAACTATGGAGAAAGTGACCTCAAATGCTTCAAAAAAATGATTCGCTTCTAGCCTTCGGGTTTTGCTTCAGGTCTCGAATAATTTTTACAAGATGTACGAGACATGCTTTTAAAGGGTCAAGCTATAGATAGTCTGGTGTATTGACAGGAAAATAAAAAAGCATGGGAATTTACTGATTAAAAACCAATATTTTTGTATGAGAGGTTTCTCACAGAGGTTACGTAAAAGACCGGCAATTCCTCCTAAAATAGATTGTTTTCAATTTCACGAAAAATGTACTATGAACAAATAATAAGCGACCTAATAAAATGAAATATAGCCACCTCAAAAATCTGAAGTGTCTGGATTAAAATTCCGATAAATTGATGTATAAAAGACCTTCTTTCACCGTGAAAAAGTTTTCGGCATACCTGTCGGTAATTATTTGAAAGTATTCTACCAGAGGATAATATTGTCGATTTAGGGTAGAGCACGCTGGGGGAGGGAGTGCAAAAGCAATAAATTGATGCTGCGGTATGTGTTGCCCTTAAGAGTGCCTTTTTGGACCTTTAAATCCACGTATAAGAGTCATAAAGCTCATAAAACTTCCACTATAGGTTATAAAACATCGGCTTTTGATGGTGGGGTCCTTGGAAGAACGCTGACCCTTAGAGGAACTAAAATAAAAGAAAGCCTGAATTTTCATAAATTTTATGACCCTTATTGGGGCTATTTTTCTTGGAGTTTAGGCTTCTGAGAGTCAAGGTATGGGATTTTACACTCCTTAAGGGGTCTGGAATTTGATTTTGTGATTTTTATGACCCTTAGTGGGATTTTGAATATCGAAAAAAGGCACCCGTACCCTCCTTTTGCTTAAGGGACCTACCCTGGAAAAAAATTCAGGACAAGTTTTCAAGTACCTTCTTTATCCACCAGTTTTCATAACTCAAAATTTCCACAACTCGAACCGTCAATTAGCGTTCCCCGTACGTGTTTGAATTGTGGAAGAAATCTTATTCAAGCGATTCATTTTTGATAGTATTTGATAGCTCGACATAGAATCATAGCTCTTTGAAGAGAGTAAGGATACAAGAGTCATGATTTAATGTCCAACTTTACCTAGGAATGTGTACCCTGAGTATCAGAGGTTAAGTTTTCAAAGAAAATAGTAACCTCTGAAGACAAATAATAGAAATTTTATCGCGCATGTGTCAATCTAATCACTGTAGAAAAAATCAAAGATGAAGAGCAAATATTACCATATTAATGTCTAGCAGACTGTATCAGTATGCAGTTTACTATTTACGAATTCCCCAGAAACCTCCAAGTGTAGTTGAAATGAGTTTATTTCGAAAGAAATCTTTTACATGATCCCCAAATGTATAACAGTAATTACTAAACTTTTAATTATGGAAATGTCACTTTAATTGAATCGAAATAATAGACAGACTTTATGTTATGATTCTCTATCACCGCTGACTCTTTTTACAAAGCATTGATGACTTTTTGTAAGTTGTGTTTTCAACGACGGGAATAAAGATCTTGGATGGTCGTCATGGTTACTTTTGTCTTCGCTGATTGCTCGATGAATAGAATCTGGATTCGTCGGCACAGCGTAAATATATGATTTTGAGCTGTGCTTTTCACGGTAAGGAATGTGTGGTTGTAGAAAAATATTGTTATATTATTCATGTCATACAGAAACACCCCTTCTCACAGACCCGATAGGATTTTTTCAGCCAATGGGGGTTAAAATACCGGACTTTCCTCGATAGGGATTGAAATTCCCCTATATTCTATAGCTGGGGATTTCGATTCTTTTGTTTTCAAGTCAAATTCAGTAGCATAACTTTTTGCAGTGAGGATTGGTTTATTTGGTTATTTTCAGTGGGGACAAAAATTGCAGGATAATTTCCCACCGGGACGATATTTTGGCCAATTTTCCAGTGGGTCGGCGAGAAGGGGGTGAATAGAAAGCATGACTTTTGCGAGTAAAAGTGTCAAATACAAATAATTTAACCCTACAAGCTTTATGGTAATGAAAACCTCAATAATTCAAAAAGAAAAAACCCTAAAAATTTAAATACAATTGGTTCGTAAATGGTACCGTTAACACGTGATCATTTCGTTTCTGTCGGTCACGGCCTTTTTTATCAATATGGTAGCAATCAACATGGTAGATTTTCAATACCTTACAAGGGTTAAACAAATTATAATGCCATTCAAATTTAGCATACCACATGAAGACATTTTCCATACCATATTTCGCTTGAGTGTATGACATCTCTTTCATCATAGCAGGAGGAACTTTCCCCTCATTATAAAATGCGAATAAATCGGCTGACCCGTAATCAGGCTGCCCCGGGTTACAATTAGCAGTATAAGACGCATAACAGTTCTTATCTGCCATATGGTGAGCCTTGACATTACGCGATATCGCATACATGATTCGTTGTTCACGGAATTTGCCGAGATCTATTGCGTCCCATTCTTCACCTATTTCAATATCTTGATTATTAACAATGACGTATCTGTTTTGTAGTTTATCTTCGATATATTGCAGAAAATCACTAATTTTTGGTGTATCTTCAAAATAGACTGTTATTAATTTATGGCGGTTTGTTAGGTTTAGTTTTTGGAGATACTGAAATAAAGGTTTATGAGAGTACATGATATGTATACGATTTATAACGGGGTGGTTGAGATTCGATTGCAATGTTTGTTCCAGCTCGTTCTGTTTTTTAGCTCTCTTGCTTTGAGATGCATTTACTGGTTCGGTAAAATCTGGATCTATATACAAAAGAAAATTCTGCACTATATGGAACGCACCTTTTTCACCTGGTATATATTCTACAAACCCAGATGTGATCTTGTATTCAGCTTTTTTAAAAGGTTTTTCTGTGGTCTGTAAAGTATCATCTTTAACGCTGACAAGTGGTTCTTCTTTATACAGTTTGATTCCAGTGTCATGTCTGTTAACTTCGTGAATTTTTAAATCATTCTGCATGTCTTTTACAACGGGTAATTTTTCGTAAACAATCTCAGGTTGTTTATTCAATGGTGGATTTTCATCTATTTCTTCAATAACTTTGTTTGAAATAGATTCTTTCTTTAGCGATTCGAATTTTTTCTCATTTTCTGCTGCACCAACTTTGATAACGGATTCAACTTGATTTATTTTGATTTTTTCTAAGGCTCTCTGATGTACATCCACATTCGATTCTGAATGGCGCTCATTACCTCTTTTCACCTGCGCCACGTCAGATAATTTGTGGTGATTTGATCGATCGTGAATATTTTCAAGACGTAGAGATTGTTGTGAAAATAAGAAAAGAATACCGAATCCAATCAGTATAAGTAAACTTCCAGTAATACATCGTCGAGTTGATCTCTGTAAAGAAAATGAATTTAAAGCTTTAAGAAGTTACTAAGTCTAAAATAATATTTAGACTAAAGTGTCCTTAGATTATATCCAGCAGCAAAGACAAAACAAAAGGGGCGCAAATAAAATTTGTGTCAGATTTTTATGACACTGAAATTATTCATAATACAAAATCAAAATTACCGTGTCATAAAATCTGCTCTGCTGTACTTTGCTATAATTTTGCGTCGCTTGTCTTTGCTACTAGATCTATAGCATATACGTTTTTTGGCTGTCTACTTGAAGGCCAATAAGTAATCGCGAATATGAACACTGAACATACCATGGATAATTTGGAAGGAGCTCTCGACTCAAAATGTTTTAAAATATCAATATGAACTTACCCTCAAAATCATAACTGTTTAGACGTTGAAACGGATTCTCTCTCTTCTTCAAATAAAGCTCAAATTTTCTAAACAGCAAATATACCATCAAATACAAAATGTATTGCAGTATTATACTTGACATTACACAAAGTGCTCAAACAGAAACTGTGAAAAACTCCTTTTAAAACAAGGTAGTATTTGCCTCGGTATTTAAGGTAGGAATTTGAATATATCATCAAAAGAGCTCTCTGTTAAAGCCGTAACAATATGTTACCTTATCGACCCTTTTTACGCCGGCCCTAATTTAACGCCGGCCCCTTTTATGTCGACCCTTATTACGCCACAGCCTGACTTTGGGCTTACGCCAATTAGGGCCGTAAATAACGCCAAAATTTATGCTTCAATATACATTAACATATCATTATTCAGTAGCAAACTGTTGAAAATTCCATTAAAAATCACTGATTTTTGCAAAGTTTTAGATATGGAGTAAAACAATGGATAATTTTTTATCTTTGAATCATACCCAAAATCCTTTGACTAGAGAAAAATGGTCAAAAATTAACGTCACTTTTAAGGAAATTTTTACACCGGCCCTTTTAACGCCGGCCTTTATTACGCCAGGAGCCTAAAAAGGGCTAATAAGGTAATTAAAAAGTTTACTGTCTCATAATCTATCAGATTTAATTCAGGGCATGGTTTTCAATATGGTTGAGAAACTTGGCAAAATCTCATTAAATAATCAAAGGACGAATATAGAATGATCGAAAACATAACTAGCACATGGCGTAGAAAATATCCGAAATAGTTAGTAAGAAAGAAGAAACCCCAGGGGGGGCACTCGATTTCTTAACGACGGAATGTACCACTTTTCAAAATCGGACCCTCACAGTATATGCAGCTCTTGAGAAGCAAAAAGGTACCCTTACAGTGCATTTTACCGAAAGATTCTTCCCCTTACAGTGTAGCTTGATTTCAAATCTTATTTTGCTAAAACCACCTGAAAACGAGCCTCAATGAGACACAATGTGCAAGAAAAATCAAAATGATTTCGAGTCAAAACTAGAAAAATACAATTTTTTACTGTCAGTCTTGCAATTTAGTAGTCCCCAAACACACCCTTACAGTGTATTCAACTAAAAAAGACCCTTGTAGTGCACTCTATCAAAAGTACACCCTTACAGTGCATTTCGAGGGTCTCGAAAAAACTACCCTTAAGGGCACATGCCACGTTGGACGTTATTGAGTGTCCCCCGACCCGGGGGTGCATTTCGAGGGTCTCGAAAAAACTACCCTTAAGGGCACATGCCACGTCGGACCATATTGAGTGTCCCCCGACCCGGGGGAAGAAATATGTGATCTAAAATAACTTGAAAGAAAATAGATGTACCAGCTAGTACGAGCCCTAAACAAAATGTTCCACTTGTTTTTGATATAGCATTCATCTATTCACTTGAAAAGTCTCCCAGTCAACAATCAACAACCATCATACAGAGATTTCTTCTCTAAGTAACTCTGATCATTATACAAAAAGCGACTAATGACATTTTAATCGAATTTCCTTGCATACAGCTAATTAAAAAGCCAATTATACACTTTGAATGAAATAGGACTTACTAATACACAATAATCAAGGCTTTCCAATGTTTATATGCGAGGGGCCTCACACACAGGGCGTAACAGACCCAGACGGCACACAACGTCGAAATAACGTCCATGTGACGTTCATAACGTCCAAATAACGTTATTTGAACGTTAAAACAACGTTCTGTGCCAGCTGGAGATATTACGGTGTTGAGTCTACAGCCCCAATAGAGCTAGAGATGAAACTCTTGGATTGAAAATAAAGCGACTCTTATTTCCCATCTAAAACGCCTGAACTGCGTGGTTTAATACAAACGTCGGATTGAAAATCACATTATTTTAAAAAGTATGACGAGTGCAAACGAAGAAAGCCCTAAATTCAACCCGCAATTCTGAATTCAATCCAAATCTTAAGGCTTAACTTCATATTGCTTGGTAGAAATTGAAGATTTGACTCAATGGTATTCAATGTAGCGTAGACAGGGGTGAAAGAACATTTGCTTAGGAGAGCAGATTTAAACGACACAATAATTATGTTTTTATACCACGAATAGGTAACTTTTTTTGTCGTAAAAGTATCTGCTCTCCTACGCAGATCGATCTTCACCCTTTTCTACGTTGGGGAGTATAGCAGTTACACCATTTTGTATTAAGGACATTCTGGTGTGTTCCATGATGGTGTGTATGAGGTGTGAATATGTTCGCCTTTTTTCCCTCCATGTTCCAGTGTTTTAACGTTCCGTTCCGTACAGTGACTGTATTACACGAGTTATTTTTGGTGATCCGTGAACTGGCGCTCATGGAAAATGACCCATTCGCTAGCCAAGAATTTTTCATGATCCAGAGGAGGAGAAGCATATAAAGTACAAATACTGTACAGATAATGGATCCTTTAAGCCCTTTTTACCCAGTACTGAAATATAGAAAGATTGATAAGTTAACAGAAGAATTCAAATCTGGGAACGGGCACTCAAGGTAAACGTCCCTTTTCCAATCTTCCCAAAGTACACTCTAAGGGTGTAAAATCTGGAAAATTTTGCCTAAAAATGGTCAAAATCTTTCAAGAAAATGCAATGTAAGGGTTGATTTTTAGCCCAAATTTAATTAAATTTGGCTAAATTTTCTCTGTGTTGTAAAGGTAAAATGCCTAATTTTGGCCCGCACGTATGGTCGTATTTAAATCATGTGCCAATTCCAGGAGTCAAATGAATGATGTCATCCGTAAAAAGATAGCTTAAAAACGGGGCAAGGGGACAAAAATAGGTGCTGGTCGTACTGGGACCTCACGGGAACCCTCTGATAAAACTCCCACTCCCTTTATTGGGCCCTTTTAAAAAAATTCTGGGATACTTGCTAGGTTCGCCAGATTACGGGTATGTCCGAGCAAAAGTTCGAAGATCGAACATCGACCTTTTATAGGGATTTAATTTCGAAAATTTTGTCCATTTTCAACTTTTTTGCCCTTATTTCACCAAAACGTCTAGACGATGTTACAGTTACACAGGAGACCCGTCCTGTATTTTTATAATCTGATATATACCATGGAGGTAATAAAAATATACAGTAGATGGAGTAACAACTTTTCTGTAATAGCGAGAGAAGTCATAAAACTCTTTAGAAATTTCTTTCAAATCGGCCTCCTTTGATTACCAGTCAAGGTATAGATTATAAGAACTAAAGTAGAATTATTCTGTCCAACGAAACCTCGTATTTTTAGGTAAAATGTGAATATTTTTCGTGTAATAATTTTTTTAGAGTTTTAAAAGAAATTTTGGAAATTTTTATTTTATCGGGAAACTTTCGAGAGGTAAACATTTTCAAATTTTGTGAATTCTTTGTTGTTTGTGGAAGGTTCTTTGCTATACATATCTTTAGATCTAAAATAGCAGCTGCCTCCAAATTTGGATAGAATATATATAGTTGAAAGATTGGCATTAGTAAATCCCGGGGGGGGGGGGTACTACCCTTGTCGACCGACGGGGGTGCTCCGCTGAGGTTTGAAAAATGGACCCTACGTGGGACTCGAAATTTGCGAAAAAAGTGACCCTGAATGGGACTGAAATTCCAAAATTTTCTACTTTTTCCCCAAATTTTCCAAAAATAGGCACCCTACGAGGGACTGATTTTTCTATTTTGGTGTTTTTGCGACCCTACCTGGGACTCGTGGAGGTTGAAAACGGTACCCTGACCAGCGGAGCATCCCCGTAACCCATTTTGCCCTAGTACCCCCCCCCCCCGGGTAGTAAATATGTGAAAATTTACAAAATTTGCCAAGGATTCCCTGCGAGCAGCAAACATTTCAAATTCGATGTTTTGTGCTTATTCTTGCAAGGTTTTCTTATGTCTTATCAACAAAACTGTCATCACACAATGAACAAATTAAAAATGTAGCATGATTTTATTCAAATTCTCTTCGACGAAGTATTCCCATGAGCGAAAACAAAATTAAAGGCTTTTTCCCAAAGCAACAAAGCAACAGTTTGCTATCAACGATACAATACAATAGAATAGAGTGGTATCACCGTCTATATTTTTATTACCTCCCCATGTATATACAAAGCGGGTACGAGCTGTGACTGTGTGAAGCAGATTTCTGCCTTAAAAAATATACAGTGGAAAATTCGAATTTAGCGCTGTCCTCACTTACTAAAATAAAAACCAAATTTCAGAACTTGCGTTTTCTCTAAGAAGTGTGACCAGTGAAAAATAAAGTAAAGGCGGGAAAGTATGGCGGTACGGCGTTATGGTGATATACGGAAAAAGAGAATCAGCGGGAGAGTTTCAAAGATTGGCAAACTCTACCGATTGTAAGCCGCTGTAAAGGCCTGTTTCCATCGATTGCGCGAGCGTGCACGCTAGGGCAAAATTTCCTAAAGTAAAATAGCCTATTGACGTCACGAATTAAATTTTGATAATTTTTTCAACCAATCAAGAAAGAGAAAATTGCTGAGTAAACAAAAAAATGTAAACATACAAATTGTGTATGTTTTTTATGGAAATCAGACATTGATCGCACGGAGTGTGCGGCTAAATCAGGCCTTAACGCAAGCTCTTTTCGGCAAAAGACCCGTTTGCGAATTTTATTCGGTATTAGGCTTATTTCTTAGATAGTGATTTCTCTTAGACTAGCATAGTCTACAAAATGTGAGCCAAAATTTTTAAAATTGATGGATGACCCTTTGTTGAGAGAGTCGATTCTTGATTTTGTTAGAACCCTTGCTTTTTTATTTGAGGGATTTTCGAGGGTGTCAAATGAAAAAAGGCCCTGGCTCGCACATACCCGACACCTATCAGACCTATTTTGCAGAAGTAGCCTCCCCCCTCCCCTCCGAAAAAAAAACTCGCCCCGTGCTTCTCGTCCGGTAGTCTAGTCCGGACTTTACTTCCCCTGGCCCTGGCCAAAACTGTGTTTATTAATCGGATTCGGATAGTCCGATTTTCCGAATAAATCCCGATCTGGAATTTTCGGAACTCATAAACATGTGGAGATAAATCGAAAGTAAAAAACTGATGGAGCGCTAGTGTCTAGTACCAGAGCAGACGACCAGTAGCAGTAGATGCCACCAACACCAGCAGCCCAGTCTAATCTTCTGTGCTGTGCATTACAAGAAAGACTTTCTTTGAAAAGGTTATTTTTCTCATGTTCTTATCTGCTTATCAGTCCACAAAGGTTACCCAAATATTTGTCTTGTGCGGCAGGATGCAAGTGAAATTTTTCTATCCGCGGACCTACCTAGGCTAGAGAGGTAGGTAGAAAAGTTTAAAAAAAGATTTTCTCTTTAATAAAGAAAAGCTTTCGATGTTTGTTTACCTTTGTCGACCAGCACTATATGTAGCCATTATAAGCCTTTGTAGGCTAGCCACAAATGAAAACTACCGCAATACACACCGTTTAGGGGTGTCGACTGCGCACGCATCAATCCAATTTTCCATTGTTTTGATTTTAGCGATCACGGGAAATTCACTCTCCTCCGTACCGTAGAGTCGTCTAATCTCGACATACGTCTTGCAATCTCGACACCGGATCTGTAAAATAATCAAAACAAACCTTGAATGAGGAAATTCTTGGTATCATTCTTATCGAACAAGTTCATCCATCAAACTAGAAGTTCAGTAAACATTGCAATCCTTTCAATTAAAAAAACAGCCAAATTATAAACAGTTTTACACAACACACGAAACGCATGCAAACTTTGTCGTAACTTTCTCGTGTCCATCATTAAAATTTTACAACTTTATTACGCTTCAAGTCACGTGATAAAAATAATTCGCGCGCTTAGCCTGGTTTCCCCTTCCTTGTATATAAAAACACACGCTCTAGGCGCTAACAGGCCGCACGCCGTGATTGCCAGTATGGCGGTCACATTAAATTCAAAAGGAAACCGGGTTCTTTTTATTATTTTCGGTTCACGGTAAAAATGTCTACTAAAAAATTCCTCGCGTGCAAAATGTTGTGTTGTTGTGTTGTTTGGACATCTTCGTTGAAAGTATGCTAATTAGTTTTTAGCGATTACTCCATCGTTAAAGTTTTCTTTTCAAATATAAGTAATAACACTTCACATTTCTCATATTATATTAACAATCTGTGACGTGATAGAGAGAGAGTACATTTTAGTGATTGATTGATAACTTTGGTATGTATTTGTTTATGTTTGATTTTTTATTTCGAAGACCAGCCTACAGCTATGTCGAGATTGCAAGACGTATGTCGAGATTAGACGACTCTACGGTAAAAAAACGGTAGGTAAACATCTGGTTCTCATAAGGAAACATAGCAGAAAAACGGTAGGTAAAGAACTCCTTGTAATCATAACTTCTTTTCCTCTTGATGAATTTTTGTGAAATTTTCAGGAGAGACTTATAAAATTATCATTGATATCATGTTCAAATATCTAAATCATTCTCTTTAAAGGAGAGACAAAAATTTACAATGTTTACATTCCTCTAACCTTTCACAGTATTAAAGTGCGCATTTTTACCTACCATTTTTACCGGGCCTCTGCAATGGAGTACCGTGAAATGGCGAGACTCCTAAACGGTGTATTGCAGTATACTGCAATTGAGGGATTTCCCTGACTGTTGTTGGGAGCTATCTTAATTAAGGTCTGTAAATTACCAGTGCATCACAAAGCAGTGAGGCTGGAACCTCGATTTTTGAGGATTACGATTTTACCAGCTTTTTAGCGATTTTTGCCTTGCTAACCCAAATCTCGCAACCTCCTTACCTTAAAGGAAGATCGAAATTAGAGTTTTTCAGCGTTCCGAAAAAAACGCAAAGCAAAAAATTTTTCATCTTCACAGGATCGATTCTCAACAACAAAATACATCTTTTGGTCTTTGGGTTTGTTTCTGACCTTTTTCCTTCAAAGAATATCGATCACTTTCATTTTCCCCTCGAGCGCGCGAGAAAAAAATGATTAGCTCGCATTCTCGCGCGGGCGAATAAAGATGAGGTGGCAATCTTGCACTGAGGGTGCAACTTAGTTTCCGCCCTATTTTGCGTCCACAATAGAATGGTCCAAATACGGGGGTATTCCAAATGATAAACGATGTCGTTCTGTAAGTGTTTATTTTCTAAGAGATACAAATAGTATTATTGAACATTATTAACTTATTTATTTAAGTATTTTTGAGCCCAGATTTAAATAATCTGGTTAAAAAAACAACAAATGATAGCAGTTCTGTTTTACCTCAAACCCCCGGGAAAAGTTTTTTTGCCGACTTAGCTATTTTACAAATTTCGGCAAAGAACTCCCATAGGAATTCCGATACATAACCCGATTGGTTCATTTCGGAACGGCTTCAAGAAAGTCATAATGGCAAATGATTTTAAAAGTTCCGGAGGAAATGTGTGGAATTTATGGATGTTGATGGCTTGTTGATTCTTTAAAGAAAAAAGATAACAGGTATAGCTTTTTCTAATCCTGGAATATCGAGGTTCCAGCTACACTGCAAAGTGGGATATACACAAAACTCAACATCCTTACAAAAGTTGTCTTTTTGATTTCCCAAACATTCGTTTCAAGCATTCACTTCCACAATAATTTATGTAATTACTCATTCGGCCAGTCGGGTTGTTCAACATATACGTAGTTTTTAGTCACATGACTGAAGTGCCTACTAAAACAATTCGGGGGTATATGTAGTACCCACTTAGTCGTATTGCTTGGGGGTCAACAAACAGGGAGTGACACAAATAATTGACAAGGTAAAGTTGTGTAAAGTTCAGTTCTTACAACTATTTCTTCTTCTTCATGAAAGACGTCTGCACTCTCTGCCAAGCTTGCAACTAAGAGGCTTTTGCCTCGCTCAACATAAACCTATCAAGGTAGGTCACTACACCTCTCCTTTCCTTCGGGTATTTACATATGTACAGTGCCTTCGCTATTGGCGGTTCTCAGTCCAAGGCATAAATTTTATATACATTAATGACTTTGACTTTGACTTTGTAGTCATCAAGATAACGTGGCGCTTTTCGTCGTCTTTTCAGTCCTGAATTTTTACGGTCAACGTCTTCCATCTCACTCTCTCCTTCTCGATACGGAATCGTGTCACTTTCGCTCCCCGAAGATGTGTCGTCAACGGGGCTGTCGTCGGGCAAAGGTGGATTAATTTTCATAATTAAGTTTTCATAGCGACGATGACGAAACGGAAAATCATCATCCAAGTGTTGGTGAGCGTCTGAAAAACGGATTGCGCTCATGGACTTTCTTGAACTTTGCTGCACGGGTAACAAATTTGCCTTTCGATGTTTCGGCGGTGAGCATATAACCTTTCTTTTTCCCCACAGTCAATGGTGATGGGTCGAAAGGAGTCTTAACGGTAGACTTCTTTTGAGGGCGAAGGACTTTGTCCCCTAGGTCGATGTCAATGGGCTTCCCGTGTCGTCGTTGGTCATGGCATTTGGCCATGGCGGCCTTGTAACTTGTATCTTTCTCGAGAACGGATCGATCTTGTTCCTTCTTTTTCATCATTGGAACAGAGGTTGCAATTTGTCGATTGAACAACATCTCCGCTGGTGACTTTCCAGTGGCTGAATGAGGAGTCGCCCGATACGAAAGAAGATATCTGTGAACCGCTTCTTTTGGGTCCTTGTGTTCGACATAGGCGGTGTGGGCTACCTTCTGAAGCATCTTCATGAAGTTTTCGGCCAGCCCATTCGACGAAGGTTGTTCTGGTGTAATCGGCTGGTGTTTAGAACCTCGCTTCTTTGCGTAATTTGTAAAGTCGTGCAAGTTAAAAGGCGGACCATTGTCCGTCTTGACCTTCTCTGGAATGCCATGAGTTGCCAAAATTCGGTCGAAATGAGGTACCACCGTGTCGGCGGCGGTAGAATCTAGCACAGCCACTTCTGGAAAACGAGAGTACTCGTCAATGAGAAGCAGGAAATAGTAATCTTTGGCGATTGGGCCCTTGAAGTCTCAGGCAATGTGTCTCCAAGGTCCTTCTGGCAATTTCGTCGTGATGAGCGGCTGATGCTTTTGTTGAGGTGTAGCGGCTAAGCATGCATGACAAGATTGTACAAAGTTCTCCACAAGCTTGTCCATGTTGGGAAACGAAACTTTCGATCGGAGATAACGCTTCATTTTCGATGCGCCTTGATGCCCTTCATGAGCGAGAGCTATCACGTCAGGCTGTAAACTTTCCGGAATAATGAGTCGTTCTCCTCGTAAAACGACTTGTCGTGCAACTGAAAGTTCGTCGAATACGTGTCGGAACGGCTGTAAGTCGTTTGCATTCTTCGGAATGTATCCTTTCTCAAGGATGCAAAATTTCAAGCGTGCGAGCTGGTCATCGGCGTTTGTTGCTTTTCGAACCATGTCGAAGGTCATAGCGTCGGGAATATCGTCGTCAATGATAGCATTGATGTGGAAGGTTTCCTCACTGGCTTGCATCTTCTGTTGTTCAGTGATGGGCAATGGATGTCGACTGTTGTAATCTGTCGGATTGGTGCTTCCCTTTTCATACTTTACGGTCATACGGTACTGTTGTAACTTCAATTGGTGATTCTCGATGCGAGCTGGGGCTTGTCTTCGTTGATTATTGTACAATGAGACCAGCGGCTCATGATCAGTTATTGTGGCAAATTTCATTCCGTGGAGATACATTCGGTTGGTCGTGACGCCGAAAAGGATAGCTAAGCTTTCACCCTCGATCGGAGCATAGCGTTGTTCTGTCTCTGTTAGCGATCTACTCGAGTAGTTGATTGTTTTGTAATGTCCAGTGTCGGGTTCCTTTTGAAACACTGTGGCGCCAATACCCTTCGGTCCTCGGTCAACTACAAGCTTCGTCTTTCGATTGGGTGCCCAGGGTGCTATTACTCGGTTGCTACATAAACCCTCTTTCAGTTTGTCGAATGCGTCCTGACAAGCTTGATCCCAGTGGAATGGAACTTTCTTACGCGTTAGATTTCTTAACGGTGCTGTAATGTCACTGTAAGTCTCTGGCTCTCCGAACATAAAGAGGGCGTTATATTGACACATCTGCAAGAAACTTTTTACTTCCGCTGCGTTGGTTGGTGGTGCGAGTCTGACGATAGTCTCTACTTTCGATGGATCTGCAGATATACCTTCGCTGGAAAACTTATACCCAAACCAAATAACTTCTGGAGCACTCCATACACATTTCTCTCGTCTAAGTGTTAAGCCGAGGGATTGTAATCGATCAAGAAGAGCACTCAAATGGAGGTCATGCTCATGCTGGGTCTCTCCGTAAACTAGCAAATCGTCTTCAATCTGTTCCACACCAACGAGGTCTACAATACTTTGCCGCAAACGCTCGTGGAACTCTTGACTGGCAGGTCCAGCACCCATGACAAGACGCTTAAATCAGTATATGCCTTCGTGCGTGTAAAAGTTTGTAAGTTCTTTCGATTTCTCACCAAGTGGCATTTGGTGAAATGAATGTTTCATGTCCAGCTTTGTGAATACTTTGGCGCCGTTAAGCTTGTGACGCAAGGAATGGACAGTCGGTACGGGAATATGGCTTTCTTTGATGGCAATATTTGCGTGACGCATGTCTAAATTCATGTGTATCTGCCCGGAGCCGGATGGTTTCTTTGTAATGACAACGTTCGAGATCCAGTCGAGGTTAACACTTGGGTCTACGGGCCTTCGATGATGTCATTGTCTCTAAGTTCTTTGAGATGGCTCGTGACTTGTTTTCTGAAAGCGAACGGTATAGGCCGCTCCTTCTGTATCATTGGTTTGATCGATCCGTCTATATCAAAGTTTATCTATCATCAAAGTTACTGGCGTTTCCGGATCATTGGCGTCTCTGCGGCCTTCTGGGTGAATCTCCAAGACACCGAGCTCTAACGATGCTTCTAAACCTAAGAGCGGCTCCGTGTGGTTTCCTTCTATCACGTAAACGAGTTGCTCGGCTGTTGCTCCACTGCTAGTGGTCAGTTCGATCTTTGCCCTACCCTTCACTCGCAGCAGGTCTTTAGTACCATATGGGCGGAGCTTCACTTTCGATTTATACAGTCTGGTCGTGTTGGCAAACTTGCGAAAGTCTTTTTCTGGGATCAGTCTTTCTGCATCCGGAGTCGACTCTCATTTTCAAACACGTACCATTGGCTTCCACATCGATCATTTCAATTTCATTTTGGTCATTCACCAGAGGGATGATGTTCACGGTCAAAATGCGACCCATCAGTTGTTCATCGTCCGAATCACTCGATTCGTCCAGAGCATTAACATCTGTTTCTGGTGCACCAGGACATTGGCGATTTTGCAAAATGGTGCTTTCTTCTTGCAATCATTGCAACGTTTCCCTTTGCGGGACACTTTCCTTTGAGTGGGCTTTCCGACGTTCATATCCGCAAGTCACAAATTTTTGGGGAACTTTCGGTTTGCTTTCCCCTACCGATCGAATCTCTCGTGATGTTCGTTTCGGTGGGTCTGGTCTTCTTGGTCCTCTTCTACTGCCGATCCAGTTAACACTCTCCTGTTTCTCAATGTTTTGCGCTTGTGTCGATGATGATTCTAGCACTATTCCGTATTTAACGAAATCATCGAAATTTTGCACCCTCCGCGAGGGCATGTTTCCTGAGCTTATTGTTTATTCGTCTGCATCGTCATGGCGTCGCGAGCGGCTTTCTTTGCAGTGTAGGTGGCGAAATTGCAGAGCTTTGCTTGATCCAAAACTTTTGTGTACCATTCGGTGAACGGCATCTGCCCTTGTGGCATCTCGTTTAAAAGTTTAAATACCGGGTAAACTTTGTTTATCTGTCCCTTTAAGGAATTTCTGATTTTGTCAATTGCGGCTGCGTATGTATCTTCTGTCGTCACCTTTCCTTCGTGCTCGAAAAACGTAATCATTTCGTCTCCACCCCAGAGTTGCAAAAGAGCTTTCTTTTTCTTATCTTCGTCAATGTCCCGCCGTATCAAAAATCATGTTTGCTCTCTTGATATATTTATCGAACGAATCGAGGGCGGCACCCGCGTCTTTTGGGCGTTTGAAGGTTGGGAGGGCGGAATAGAGAGCGCCTCTGGCGGCCATATTGGATTGACTTATCGAGACAAAATGTGGATGGTTCGATCGGAAGCAAGCGTAACTTGGAATTTTTCTCTGGAAACTCTGGAAACTACAAGAGTCTATTTTAGGTTGTTGATCATCTGGAACTGGGTAACATAAGTCTATTCGTCGCCAATGTAGTACCCACTTAGTCGTATTGCTTGGGGGTCAACAAACAGGGAGTGACACAAATAATTGACAAGGTAAAGTTCAGTTCTTACAACTATTTCTTCTTCTTCATGAAAGACGTCTGCACTCTCTGCCAAGCTTGCAACTAAGAGGCTTTTGCCTCGCTCAACATAAACCTATCAAGGTAGGTCACTACAGTATATGTAGAACAGTTAGGCAGTATAGACTTAAACTCGTATATCAAGATTACGGGATTTCCAGTATGGGCGGATATGGGCTTTTATGTTTTAATTGAATTTGAACAAAAATAATTTTTTGAAAGGTATTTTCATGCTGATTAAGAAAATCATGTTTGTAATGGTAAAAAACACTATGACAAGAAGTAACTTAAGAAAAACGGTCAAAAAATTGCGTTTTTAGCAAAATCCTCAAAATTTCGTCAACTTTGCGAAATTACTTTTTGTGACAGTGTTACTCAACCTGACGAGGATTGATTTTCTTAATCAGCATGAAAATAACTTTCAAATGAGGGGTCACTTCACTATGTTTTGAAATTTTTTGAAATTTTGATTTTGCTGGCGGAGCGGCAGTGGCACCCTACCCATGGCAACCTTGAAAAGAGTGCCTACAGGTTTTGACATAATTTTTTCTTCTTTTTATACCCAAGGGCAACTTTTGACAAATGGGCTAAGAATTTATGCCATTTTTGTAAAATAACATCTCCCCCAAAATCTAGGAGAGACTTTCCTCAAAACTCAAAACACCCAGGTAAAATCCAGGGGTCGTCTTAAAAACATCTGTTCTTAAAATCCAGGAGCATATTTTAAGGAAAAACACATACAATTTTCCAGCGGACAATCTGTTCAAAAAATCCAGCTAAATTGTGAAAAACACAACCAGATGCCAGATTATTTCTTCCAGGGAACTTCATAATTTTGAAGAAAAGGTCTCGTTTTCTAGGAGCATTTTAACTTTCTTAGAGAATAGCTGTTATATTTTTCCAGGAACATGATATTTCTAGAGAACAGATATACATTTTCCAGGAGTCCATTTTTTTCCCAGAACAGATGATATAATCCAGGAGAGCCTATTTTATTATTTCCTCCGATTTAAGATTTTTAAAAAGAATTTAAAACATTAGTCATTAATTTTATTTTTATTCTTTTTCCATCCTCCTGTCCAAAACTTGTCTTCAGTTTCCCTTTCTCTCCATATTTTTCTTTCCCATTATAAAATAGGATGATGTAAGTGTAAGTCTTGTGAATGCCATTTGACTGTATTATCTGTTGTCCATAATAAATCTCATAATTCTTCTTCTAGATAGTAAAGAAAATAATTTAAAAAAAGATTTGTAATGGCATCTATAACACTGTCAGGCGAAGAGAAACATTATATCATAACAGGTGTTGAAGATGATTTTCGTAATGATGGCAGATCTTGTGAAGATTATAGAAGAATCTCGGTTAAAACGAGAGTACTTTCAAGCACCAATGGTTCTGCTGATGTCACACTGGTAAAATATTTTACTTCATTTCCAGACGTAAATTCTTGGTTATTTGCATATGTGTCTCGTTAGATATGACAAGAGTTGACAAAATTCATAGTTTCTACATTTTGATAAAACCCAAACAAGGGGGGGGGTGTTGAAAGTTTTAATTTAAGGGGGTTGCCAGTTAAGTGGGACTTTCTACATAACGGGATCTTCATAAAATTATATACAAGAATTTCAAAATTCTTTCTTTTAAAAAAAAACTGCCTGTGTTACTATAAAATTGCCTTTTGATTTCCTAGCCCCCCCCCCTATTAGGGTCTGAATTTAATGTATTCCCTAAGGGGGGGTTACCACTTAAGAGGGCTTTCCTACCTAAGGGGGTTTTTGACCCCTCTACTAAACACTATGAAATTCTTATTTCAAACACGCCAGTCTTCAGTGAACTCATTAAAATATTGCTCTACTAAATTATGGAGCATTGTTTATTAAGATAGAAACCTTCAAAGTTAAAATGTCCCCAAGTATAGAAAGTTTTTGTGGGTTTTTTAATTTTCTTAACCCTAACCATAACTCTTTTAAAGATTTTCCGAATGATTATCTAGGTTTTATTTACTATGCTATCATCCTGCAATGACATTCAAAATCCCCCTCCTGACATTTCTATCCTGTGTTGCAGCTCCAAGTTCCTGATGATGTCATAAACATTTGGAACCAGAATTAAAATTAATAAAACCTTTATGGAAACTTTTCGACTCAACACTGTCTTTGGTACTACTTGCACTAATTTGTTCTGTTTTTACTTTCAGGAAGGAACGCACGTTATTTTTGGTGTAAAAGCGGAGATTGGTGAGCCAACGCCAAGCCATCCGACCGAAGGAAGAATTGAATTTGCAGTTGACTGGTTTGTTTAGATTAGAACTCTTTCTTTTCTGTCTGTTTTATATACAAAATTAAATATAATTGAAGTACAATGCCTTGATTCAAAATATTTTCTACTATCAATCTGCAGTTGCTTTGTTTCAAAAGTATCGACTTAGACAAGAGAAAATTGAAAATAATAGAAAAACAGTTCTCTGATTACCTAAAGTATTCTAATCGTTTCTATTGAAAAAATAAATATATATTTTTGTATGATTAAGATTCACCCTAAATAAAAGTTGCAGCAGCAAGCGACAATAAAAGAAATCTATTTAAGCTCCCGTTTGGGCCTTAAACTCCCTTTTTCATCACCCCAATTTTGTTCAAATTTCATTTCAGTACTGCAAATGCTTCTCCAATCTTTGAAGGTCGTGGTGGTGACGATTTAGCATTGGAATTGAGTTGCGCGTTAAAAAGAACTTTTTGTACTGGAGCTTTGGATCTCAAGTCTCTTGGTGTCATTCCTGGCAAAGCATGCTGGATCTTACACGTTGATGCATTGGTATGTGTCTGTTAATAATGTCATTAAACCCTTAAAATTTTACAATAACAGAGGGAGGGTTTTTTTATCAGGCATGTTAAGATTTACAAATGCTTTGTAAAGATATAAGGGTCGAGTGGTTCGATTAATCCGTTATAGCCCTGGTTTTGTGATCACCCCGATGAAAACAGATTTTATTTGATCGAAAAAAATCGTTCGATTTTTTACACCAATCCATTTTATTATTACAGTAATCAATGGAATATTTTATCAAAATATATTTATCGGATTCGAATGCTCTAATTTTTGTGGCAGTAAAAACAGCTCACTAAGTTCAGGCTTTCCCAAATCACCCTCTCAAACCATATGTTATTGCTGATACTAATAACTACTTTTCTTTGCATTATTCAATCAGGTTTTGGAATGCGGTGGCAATCTTTTTGACGCTTTATCAATTGGCGTAAAAGCTGCACTTCACAGCACAAGGTATGGAATCCTAACAAGTTTGAGTTTATCGACCCATCGGTATTCATTTGAACGCTTATCGTGGCTTGTTTCACAGATTTAGTTTTGCCTACGTTTTGGGAGATTCTTCTCCCATCATGGTAAGGTGCTTTCGCCACTCTTCTTTTTTGGCATCTAGAACTTTACGGTACAGTACACTTTTAGAATCAGTTTATATATATCTTCTTTAATTCTTGTCGGTTATCAAAGAAATAAAGACGTCTCTCCTCCTGTGTCAACTTTATTGGAATATCTCAGCATAAAGACGGAAATCTGTTTGTCTATCAAGGCTTTCCGCCCGACAACTTCAAATAAAAGAAAGTTCCCTGTAACACTGTAGAGCTCTCTCTTTGTCTCGTTTCACCGTATATTTTAAGGCGGGGCGTTTAAGTAATTATTTTTACTATTTGTGTGAATAATTTGAGATATTCTTATGGTATTTATTTTCCACGAAGATAATTACAACTAAAAGCTAGCATATAATAATGAGATGAAAAAGATATTTGCATGACATGATAAGGCCGTATTTGGGGTTTATGCTTCAAGATGAGGAATATACAGTATGTTAGCAAGTTCAATTTCATTCTTATCCCTCTTTTTTTCATATAAAGATTACCGAAGCTACAAGTGATTGGTGAAGGCAGCGAACAAGATATCGAGATATCTGATGACCCATATGATACAGTACCGTTAGATGTTTCAAACGTTCCTGTTCTCGTTACTTTGAATAAGGTCAGAACTTGTTTTTCTCAAAACGTAAAAAATCAATCTGGGCCTCGTCTTCGAATATATACGACACCATAACTTTTGAACATGTGAAGCAAATTTAAAGCATGATTGCTCAAAACTTAAGTTAGTCATTCTTCTTTATGATGGCTTCACTTGGAGACAAAACTGCCGTTTTCGAAAATCAAAATAGAAAACTCAAGTTCTTCTAATGTTATATGGGCGGTAGACTGTAGTAAAGTCGTAAAAATCTAAATGTCACCGTCAATAAGAAGTAAAAGTTATCGCATGGTACCGAGTACAATATGGGATATATTTTTCGAGTTTAGACTCGCCTAAAGGCTCAAAAAATATAGAAAATTCTGTATAACTAGTTTATCGTCAACTTGAAAGATATCAACGAAATTTATTACATCCTCTCTCTCCATTTGTGTCCCTTTTTTTGTTTTGTTTTTCTCTTACAATCTTTCTTCTCCTCTATTTTGATGAAATCAACATCAAAACATTCGAAAAAAGAATCGAATAGTCATTAAAAAGATATAATAAAATATAGTTTTTTAGGATTTCAAGAAATCTGTGCTAAAATCAAACGATTCAAAGCGACAAGCTAAAAGCCCATACTCAATAATTTAATGCTTGCTTTAGCCGTTAGGAAGTTTCATGAACATAAAAGAGTAAAGATTAGCGTATAGCTTATGACCAAAGCACCAATTCAGCCCTCTATACAATTCCGGTCGGTAAATGAGTACGACTAAGCACTTCTGCAATTGGTGGGTCAATCAAGGGTCTTCGGGTCTTCACAGGTCGCGCTGTGTTGGCTTTACCACTAATAAATACTTGCTTTAAAGATCCTGCTTCCTCGCTTGGCCATAGGATTAGTTCAGTTACGGAAACGGCTAATTTCATTGCTATATTCATTGATGAAATGTTTTTTGTTTTTTTTTATCTTTTCCAAATTTATTTCATATTAAAGTCAAGTCACACCTTATATTGTTTTCACTTTCTGTGTCAGGTTGGAACGCGTTACGTTGTAGACGCTACTGCTGAAGAAGAGAGCTGCAGTGAATGTCAACTTTTGTTATCCGTCAATGAAAAAGGACGTGTTTGTAGCGTGCAAAAACATGGCAGCGGTGCTCTTAATCCAGATCTGATCTTTGAAATGATGAGAGTAAGTTTTCCAAAAAAAATCATTCTACGTGGTTGATCTTTCAACCAATCGAGAGAAAGCTCGAAGATTTGTTTACCAATGTGAGACAATTCTAAGATATACGTCTAGTTTCCTGATACAGTTACATCAGTCGTTTTTTTCCGTTTTCAGAAAATAATCTAACTATCTTTTGAGAAAGGGAAAGATTTTTTCGGCAAATAAACTGTCTCTCTCTAAATTCTTTACGAAAAATAGATTTTAATCTGCAATCCGGCAAACTTCCGCGATGGAATTCACTCGTTGTTGTTTTATTATTTTAATGATTTTCTTTTCAAAGGTTGGGCAGAAAATTGGAAAAACAGTAAACGATTCTTTGATGCGTTTGCTACGAGAAGAAAATGTGAATGAAATGATTTGAAGGAGAGTGGAAGGGTAAAGAGGAACAATCGAGGTATCTAAAATATTGACATATTGGGTTGTTCTTTATTGAAACTGTTTGAGCTTCGATGAAGCGAAAGTAGTTTGTTGCTTAATCATGGTTGATGAAAACAGGCGAACATCGATTAGATAGTAACCTACGCAACAACTTTGGTATACAGAGACCAAAGGAAAGTCAAAGGGATATTTTTTTATCCTTGATAACGTCTGATTGGGAAACATTTTGATTGTATGTTGGCTAATGACATGTCATGTGTTTTTGGATTAATGCAATCTCGCCAAGGTGAATGAATTTATTATAAACTTTCAAATTTTACCACGATATACAGATTGAAAATAGGGCAATGGTTTTGTTTGAGATCTTAAATAAAACGTCAGCAGAAAAATTACTCAAGTAACCCTTCTCTTTTTGCGCTTTAAAGTAGGCTTCGTTTTGATTCCCTTACCAAAACATAACTAATTTAGTTTCTAAAAAGTTGTTTCTACTTCTGGTAAGCTTGGCACCTTTTTAATTTATAACTTGCCAAGTTTTTTAATCAGTATAGTTTCGAAGTGCCTTTCATTAGGTACATGGTAGAAAATGAAACGCCGCATAATTCGTTGAATTTGCGTTGCTTAATTCCGGAGTGACAATAGTGAGTAAAAGTCGACTAATGTACTTTTCGTATGAAATAGGGAAAGAGAAAGCCGCCTTCATTACCCTTTAAATATCTCAGTCTCATCGATAATCAATACATCTAACATTTCCAGTACTTCATGCATGGAACGTCAACGATGTCTTTACTCTCAAGCTTTTAAATTATTAAAATTTAGATAATACATAATTTTGTTTTGTTAAAGTACTCAGCGCTTTTTTCGTCTTTCTGAATAATTTTGTTTTCTCTTTGTTTTCTCTTTTCTTTTTTCGTCGTTGTCGACTTTCGAATATTCGAATCGACGATCACGCGTAATAAAGTGACGTCAATAATTGTTCTCGATAACATTGCAGTGTGCTAGTCGTTTGGCACTCATTCTAACGTCAAAGTAGTTAATTTACTCACGTCAAAGATGGATGCAGAGGACTACGCTCATGCTATCCTACGAATTGTTATTGACATTCTTATTACTAATTGAAGAATATATTAGAAGTATCTTTACTTGGGCAAATGGCTTAATAGAGCAGGCTATGTTTGCTATTATGATGTTTTTTCCAGCCCATAACAAGAAAGAAGGGGAAATTCATTTCGAAGAAAACCACTTACGCGATGTCTTGAAACGAGTTGACGAATTGAGACAGGCTGGACAATTGGGCTTTTGTGATGTTATCTTACGAGTATCCAGTCAAGAGTTTCATGCTCACAAGCTCATTCTTGCTTCTTGCTCAGACTATTTTTATGCTATGTTCAATGGCAACATGAAAGAGAGTAAAGAACGGATTGTGGATATAAATGGCGTCGATGTAGAAGTAATGAAGCTTGTTTTAAATTTTATATACACCGGAGGTATTCCACTTAGTAATGATAATGTAGAAGATATTTTGCAAGCAGCCAATCTTATGCTTATAAAATCACTTAAAGATGTTTGTTGTAGGTTTTTAGAAACTTTATTGACAGTAAACAACTGCTTGGGAATGCAAAAGTTTGCCGAGTCATATTCCTGTGAAGGTTTATTTGAAAGTACGACCAATTTCATTTGTGACAACTTTGGATATATCACCGAAAGTGACGAGTTTCTTCAACTGCAAGCTGTGCAACTTGTTCCTATAATATCTAGCGATGAATTGCGAGTTTTAAACGAAGAAAAGGTTTACGAAGCTTTGATTCGATGGACAAAGTACAGCTTGTCCGAAAGAAAGAAATATTTCCCGGAACTTGTACAACACATTCGGTTACCAATGTTACCGCCGGATTACTTAGTGGATCAAGTAGAATCTGAATCTCTGTTCGTGGAATTTCCAAAATGTAAAGAACTTTTGGTAGAAGCTCACCACTATTTACTTCTCCCGAATCGCAGAGGTGTTATGGCGCAGACGGCAAGAACAAGACCGAGGAAATACGAAAACAACAACGAAATCTTGATTGCATGTGGTGGAAACGGCGAATCATCAATGAACACTACTAGTAAGTAATTCATGAGTGATCATTCTCCTTAAATGTCTGCTTTCATCGGATATTTCTCTTGGTTAGCCTTATTGATTGTCTCTCTGGGATTTTCGTAGTAGCTACTGTATTATAAGTTTGCGATAAAAGAAATTTCTTTTGATGGCTGTGTTCACCAAATAGACCTTTTGCTTGCCTCGATGCCATTTTGACACCATAATAAAAAAGCGGGCGAAAGCATTTCGTCATAAACATTATATAATCTTAGCGACAGAATAACCTGATAGTGGATCTGTTTCTTATTTTTCGATACACAAGTGTCTGCGCGGTAAACTAGAAGTACAAACACAGTCAATAGACTATTTGACATTTTAAGAATCTAAATTACCAGTGGATACCCCTTAAAACCACATACCCCTTAAAACCCACAATGTTGCATTTTTGGCTTTCATAACTACCAGATTTAATTTTATGTGGTATGTTTCACTTTTTTACAACCTCTTGTAAATGTTCTTTCATAAAATACCAAATTTTAAGGATTTTAAAGATGCTAAAGTATCTTAAAATTCGAAGTTATTCAAAATTTTATCAAAAATCCCTTCAAAAAATCAGGTTTTTTGGACCTAGAAATTACACAATTGAATTTAAGGTCATAAAACCTGCATTTTTTAGATACCTATACTTATGGTAGGTATAAAAAAATCATTTTCATCTTCGTGAATAGACCCCAACGAAAATGACAGGCCCTTAAAATTCTACTTTAAAGCACTTTTATGGTGATGATCAATAAAATCTGAAAATCGACTTTCTCAAAACCTGGTCATGTTGCATACCAAAATGTCACAAATTTGATGGAGATTTAGAAAAACATTAGAACCATAGGTCAAAAATGAAGCGAATGAAGGTTTTGGCCTTTCGTAGCCGTTTTTGACGAAAAAACCACACACAATTGCATTATGGGCATGAAATCCTGAAAAATGAAAATATTGTTGTGGGAATGAATTTCTAGCAAGTCTTTGAACCATTGAATCACGAAGCAACACCAAATTTGTATCCATCAGCTTGAGTATCCCGTTAGCAAGGGTCGGACTTTGTGGTTTTTAGCCTTATTTTTGTAGGTTTTAAGGGGTATTTTGATTTTAACACATATTTTTGAGATCATTTAGGTACTAATGGTATATTCATAACATTAGTAACTTTACAGTGAATTACTGTTCAAAATTTGAGGTCAAAAGAACTTTTTTGTAAAAAGTTATTGGAGAAAAACCATTTTGTAGGTTTTAAGGGGTAAATAGCTAAAACTGCACTTTTTCACTTCCTCGTGAAAAACTGAAAACTGTTTTCTACAAAACATCACTGCTAGGGAAGACAATCATAGACAACGTACTTTCAACACAAAAAGTTTCAGCCTTACACTCCAACTAAACAATGAGATAGAGGGTACCACTTTTTATTGTGGGTTTTAAGGGGTATCCACTGGTACAGTAGATAAAAATTAAACGGGTGGGAATTGATCTACTATTAGGTTATCATTTGAGTCATTACGTAATGTTTTCAACGCTAATTCATTATGTAGTCAAAAAGACATCGTGGCTAGCAAAAGGTCTATAACTTAGCGACTATTTTCACTTTTGAAGACGACGGAGTGACTGAAGTGATTTGGAATAACCCGCAGTTTTCACCCGCAAAATCGAGGACGGTAAAAGTCTTTGTTTACCATCGTCCTCAATCGATCAGGATCTAGACAAATATAACCTTTTCGGTCGAAGAAAATCACACATACATAAACTCTACTCATCTCATAATACTTAACATACGGGAACATCCCATGAATTTTTTTTACTAAAAGCCTTATTTTGAAACTATATTTGTAAACTATCTTAACTTTCAGTTTTTTCATACAACATGGCGAAGAGCAGCTGGAATGAGTTACCTCGATTGATTCCTGAGCGTGGATATCATGGACTTGCTACTATTGATGGTGAAATGTATCTTGTTGGAGGCATTACAACAAGCCGTGCAGAAGGACGTGAAGGACAAACAGAACTACTAGACACGGGTAAGCTAAGAGATTCAATCAACAGTTTGATATATATCAAATATTATAAAGGAGATTCCGTGGATAAATTCTCCAGAAAATTTACCAAACAGCCATCAAATCTACCTTATATAAGTCGCCGTACGTTATATTAAAAGGGAATTCGAAAATCCTTTCATTCATAATTTCTTACACGCTTTTTTTTATAAGAACACGAGGCTGAAAATCGACCAAAACCAAATGACAAATTAAGAACAATCCGCTCAGATTTTAGAAATTGCTAAGACATTACTCAGCAGACTTTAAGCAAAGAAACTAAGCGTATCAAAAGAACATCGTAAGAATATTTAAGCCTGAAAATTAAAAAAAAAACTAAGAACATCCAAGACTTAACCAAAATTTACTGGTTCTTATAAAAAAGCGTGTATTTTACTTTCATAGTCTTTTTTTTTTTTTTTCATGCGTGATTTTTTCAATCTTTCAGTCAAGAAATTCGACACAGAACAGAATGCTTGGGTCAATTTGGCAGCACTACACGTCAAACGAAGCAAGATGTCAGTCATCGCGTGCAGTGGTTTGATTTTCGTTGTTGGTGGTTTTGATGGAAGTCAGACCTTGAACTCGGTTGAATGCTACAATCCCGTAAATAACCGGTAATCAACAATATGGTTTTTGTTTTTTGAGCTTTCTCGCCCCTTTTTACGGCTATTCCCGGTACCTTCATGTACGTGTCTAATGAACGCCCTCCCCTGTTTATTAGTTCAGTGGAGTCTCAGTAAATCGAACACGAGCGGGGTAGTAGCATAGAGAGGCTTTTGTGTTGCAAAAATTTTTAGGAGAGCAGATTTTTATAGCACAGTAATTATCTTTTTATGATATGAATATCTACTCTCCTACACAGTTATAGAGGTTCGAGTTAAGGAGACATTCGAGTTATAGAGGTTCGAGTTACGGAGGCTCCACTGTATTCCGATTTTTAAACTACACCTGAGAGTAGAAACAAATTGAAAGTCACTTAAGTATAGCCGTTTCTTAGGACAATTTTCAAACTTCAAAGCAATTTTTATGATTTTCAAGTCTCCCCTTCTTTCAAGTACTGTAGTGCAAGATAGCTTTTAGCACTTTTACCAGTACTTATACAGAAAATGGTTAATTACATTTAGGTTCTAAATTAATGTGTAATGTATATTTATTTCTTTAGTTGGAAGTTTGTGGCACCTATGCTGACACATCGGCGATGCACGACATCTGTATCTAATGGCAACTTTGTTTTCATTATCGGTGGTCACGATGGGGCACAAATCTTAAACACCATTGAAACTTATGATGTCGAAAGGTTCGTTTTCTGTTGCATTTCCTTAGATTTATTTGATTCGACTATTATGACCTTGAAACTTTCAATGCTATACTCTTCATGATTGTGTAAAGTCATCATCAGCTTAGCTTTCTGGCCTTTTCAATAAATCTAAATGTGTGATTTAACATTCTCGAGATCATGTTCAGACGTTACTGTTGGTTCCGAAACTAGTGTGAACGTCAAAATTCGAAACGTCAAAAAAGAAGACGTTACAAAGTAAAACAGATCGAAACAGCTTCGCTCAACTATTTTCATCGGAACGGAACTGCTCCGTTTTCTTGCTCTGAAAGGTTCAGCAACCACTATGGACAATCTCGATCCGTAACAGAAACCATACCGGAACGATACGAAACGGTAACGTCTGAACATGGCCTAAGAACTAAAAAATTGGGCCATTCCATTTTATATCCATACAGTTGGGTGGACGACATTTCAAGAGGGTAATCAGAGAGAATTTCCAAGGGGTATAAAGGTGTATTTTTCATTTTTCCAGGGGTAAAAGGTTATTTAAAATTTCCAGGGGTAAAAGAATGATTTTAGTTCGTGTACCCTCATTTTTAAGGTATGAAAATAATTTTTCCAAGGGTTATTTTACAAATTTTGTAATTTTCTTGGGGGTATCCACACATTTCTAAAAATCTTCTTTGCCTTGAAAAGATTCGTCCACCCCACTGTAAAGAAATTTGATGGAAAAGTCCATTGTAAACAACAAGTGATTTTTAAAAGTTCAAAATCTAAGACTAATTTAACTTGAAACGGCGATTAACAAAACTTTGATCATCGAAAATAGAAAACCTGTTTGCATTGCAGGGATAGTTTTCTGTTATTACTCCAGAAAAATCCAACATAATTGGATTTGGGATACGTCCATATCCGTCATAATGAGATTGAAAATCATGCTAACCATTTCAACATTTCAATATTTCAAAATCTTTTAGCACCGATACGCTTATCAAATCATAAATATATTCAGTTTGAATTGCAGACCTCTAAAAAACTTCTTTATGAGGAGCATGAATGTACGTCAGTGGTTGCCAGAAGAAGCCTGGATTGAATTGTTGTATTTCTATAAATGTCTGAGTCCGAGACTTTTTATACGGTTTGAATATATTTTCATATTTCCTCGGGGAAGCCATAGCTCGCAACGCCGGGGGTAGCTATGTTCAAAAGATTTCAGAAAGAGGGGAGGGGAGAGAATTTTTTGTAGAAAGAGGAAGTTCTCAGAAAATGGAGGTCCATCTAGAAAAAGAGGGGTTGAGCTGTCAGTGGTGTGTTTTTTGTGTTTTCCAAATTAGAAGTTTGAATTTTGATTATTAATTTACAATGCACTGCCTTCTTTCTTTATGTTATACACCAGTTAAGATTTCTTTATTATTTGCTTATTTACACTGTTCGTTCTTGCTTTTTTACCGCTAGAATCATGGTGGGATTGTTGAGAGGGGGTAGCATCAAATTTTAAAAGGGAGAAATAGTGACGCCCTTCACTTTTCAAGAGTCGGGGTAAACATTTAACTTGGGGAAAAGAATTTTTCGGATTTTTCAGCCTAAATTTAGAAATTTTCTAACGGATATATAATTCTTTTTTTCTAGGAGATATTTTACTTACCAATTTTTTGCACTTATAAAAATGTTTTTGACCTGAAAACTCGTTTATTCCCTGTGGTTGTAGCCCAGAAACCTGGCGACGAAAAGCCATTTGCCGAATCCGATTCTGATTTTCATGATAGCGATGGCTTTAGTAACGGCTTAGGTCGCCAAGACAGACCGTGGAGAGTTTTCTGTGCTCGTACTTTGATTGGTTAAATCTTTATAAAGCAATTATCTTAGGCTTAGTGACTTTTATTTTGGAAATTCTCTATATCACGTCTAAAGACGAAGGATGTTTCAGAGATGAAAAGGCGAATATTTTTTAACAAAAAAGTTAATTGTGTTACTTCATAAAGCTATGAGATTGGGTGTGTAGGTGTAATTTGGTTCAATGCCAACAGTGTAACAGAAAAGAGTCAGGGCCAGATTCTGTGTCTACTATTGTTGCGATTAATAGTTCAGTAGCAGTTTCTTTAAATAACCATTACACCTTTATGATTCTTCTAGAGACCAGTGGTCAGTTTCAGACATCGCTCCTATGTCTGACCGCCGCTCATTCCCGTGTGCTGTAACAATCAACGATGATATTTATGTCATGGGTGGCTATGATGGTCACGATACGCTACGAACGTGCGAAATCTACAATATGACACGTAACGAATGGACCAGCATTGAGCCGATGAATACTGCTAGATCGAATGCTGGTGCAGCACATATCAACCGTAAAATCTTTGTCGTTGGTGGCTGGGACGGCGTTAGTTTGAATTCAGTCGAATATTACGATCTTGTTACACACGAATGGGTCCGCGTTACTAGTTTGCCGAGACCAACAACTGGAATTCGTTGTGGAATCTTAGTCAATCCTTCATCAAGTGAACAAAAACCGAAAAACAAAAATGGCCGCGGTGCCAACTGCATTATTTCATAAATTAAAGAGACTTCATCTCTGAATAAATATATTATTTTTTAGATGTTTTAATCTAATCCCCCAGATTTTATTGTTTATTTTACCCCCATCATAAATGTGTCAATATTGTAATAAATGAATTGTCTTGTTTGTATTCTACATATCTTTTGTATGCTTATTTCTTCTTTTGATACGAGATAAAATACATATGTATTATTTTAAATTTTAATTAACCTATGTTGGCGTGATTACTTTTGTCTTTTATTGCGTATTTTGGCCCAATCTCTAAACAAAAACTTTACGAACTTCAAAGATGATCGGATTTGCTTAAATTTGGCACACTTGTCCATCGAAGGAAGTACAGTATTTGGGTGTATTTTTTATTTTCATTTTTCAAAGTGTTGATTTTTTGGGCGATTTTTTCACTATTCTAAGGTGCCAAATAAACGCCCCCTTGCTTGTTTTTCGATTTTTTCCAATTCTCTGGACCGTGGCGTTCTAAAATACGAACGCCATTGTCCGGACCTTATAAGGACCCCCTCCCCGCCTCCTAATTTTTTAAAATATTTTCAACTGTCAAAAGAAAAGTCCCTCATTTTGCTCTAGATAGTCACGTTTTAGTCTATAATCACTTTATATTTTAAACAGTTCTCGGGCAAAATCATGATGAAAATGTTGCTGAAATGTCACTATTTACTTTTTAAAAATAATTTACATATTTTTTGTATCACTGCAAGAGTGGAATTAGGCGGCAAAATTCTGACTTTGAAATTTTAATTTTCAATACCGTAAATCACCGATTAAGCGCCCGGGCGTGAATAATGTAGTTTCAACGTGAAATCTTTCTAAGAACTCATACCAGGTGCCCCAAAAAAAAACTTTACATGATTTCAAACAGATATAAACTGACATTTTAAACTTCAAAGTTTTTTGTCTTAACTCGACTTCAGACACTATCACAATCACATATCTTGTGGTTACCCTTTCCAACTTGTAAAGTTAGTCGACAAAATTGTGCCCGGTGAGAAAATAACCCTGAAATTATCCTAATTTGTAAATTGCAAAATTACCTTAAGTGGATAAATTTTGGTGTGGATTTAGTTTGGCGATTGGCAAAAATGAAATTTTGGCGGTGATTTAATTTGGCGAATGATCATTTTTGTAAAATTTAGCGGGTATTTAATTTGGTGAATGGGAAGGTTTTAGTCTCTGGTAAACTAAAAAATACGTGGTATTTTACAAAGAAATACTTATTCTCATTAGAATTAAAATCTTTAAAAAGTTCGTTAAACTTGGCGGGGATTTAATTTGGCGAATGGCCGACTTTTGACACAAAAGCCAAAATTTATCCACTTAAATGATTTCTCATTCCTACTAATTCGAACATGATATTTTCCATGGTATTCCATTTATTCATTTATCCATTCCTACTGGCTTTACAATTCTCAACATCAGGATCAAACCCCTCCCATCAGTAGATTTGTTAAGTCTTGAACTCTATTTATACAATTTATTGATTTCGTCACTTTTTCAGTACCAAATATCTGTTACAGAAATACTTCAAGAAAAAATTCTGATTCCAAGTAAATTATGAAAACCATACAGATAACTATGTTATTCAGTTTTTGTTCACTTGATGAAGGATTGCCTAAGATTCTACAATATGAAGACTTGTTGTAAAATTATGGAACTATCTTAAAGTTCATATCAAGTCCATATTTCACTCATATTTCTTCATAACGTCATAAAGCTAACATTTCTAAGTACAATCATCATTGGACTGAGGCACCGTATATATATGGGGCTAAAAATTAGGCCTTTTTCAAACATTTGGCCCCAAAAGATTGTCCTTTTCGCTTTGTAACCCTCACAGTGCACTTTCCAAGCCTTTGCCGAATTTCAGCTCTCTCTTACCTTGAGTGTACCCTCCGCCCTCCCGGACTGAAGTGACTAAATTGCCAGAGTCAAAACTTTATCTTCCTGAAGCTTCTTTTTGGATTGTGGATTCATTTTGCCGTATTTTGACATTTTGAAAAGTTAAAAATAGGGGAAACATGTATGCCAAATTTCAGGCCGTTTACTTTAAGAGCAGAAAGTTTGGCGAAGTCAAAAAGTCGCGAAATTTAGCGAATTTAAGTTTCGCGAATTATGGCTCTAGCCGAAATTTCACAGATATAACTTTCGCGAGTTCATGTAAAATTTACCTTTTTTGGTAACGAAAACTCTTTAAAACACGCAAAGATTTACTAGTAGCATTAATTTCTTATCTGGAAGAAACTTTCTCGAAAAAGGATCACAATCGCGAAAAACAAAAAAGTTTCTGCCCGCGAAGTATTTCAAGGTAAAAACTAGGAAGTAGGATATTTAATTTTAAGAACGGACCTTTAGATGCGTTATCCATCAAATTTTAAAAAGCTCTAATTTCAAGAATTTGGTATAATAGTATGTCATACTGTATAATTCTACTGGATCACAAAAAAGACTAATTTTGTTTATTATATGTGTCAATAAATAAACAGGGTTGTTTTTGAATTTTTTGGCTTACAAACACTCGCAAGCAGTAAGTAAGATTACTGTGGTAAAATGATATACTTTAAATCAAATTCTACTTTTTTTCATCGTTACTTTACACTTAACTATATTGGGCTTATCCAGAAAAATTTGAATATGGGGGGGGGGGGGTGGAGGATATAACATTTTTTTGGAATTTTACCCTCCGGAGATTGTGACTTTTTACAGCAGGTCTAAGCCCCGGACAAGCATTAGTTGATACCCTGGACATTCAAGATTACCCTCAAACAGAGCAAAATTACCCCCAAAACAGAGCAAGTTTACCCCCTGGACAAGGCAAATTTTGTAGATTTTTCACTACCCCCGGACACTATATCCTCCAACCCCTACGTACGAACATTTTCTGGAAGAGCCCGTTTTACAATAATAGGATTAATATTTCTAGAAATAATATTAGATAATTGTTATGCAATCCAAATAAAATGTTTTTAACATGAACATCATCTTTAATCCACCGTGCAGCTTTATCTAAAGTTTTATGAAGTGGTCGGAATTCTCAAATTTGACTGAATGAGAGCGAAACAAAATCATATAGATCAAGCCACCTTTAGAATGCCTCACACTATCACGTTTTTGTTGGTTGAGTTTTGATAATTATTGGTTTGGGTCGATTTTTGAAGATTATTTTTTGTTTGACGAAAGCAACAATATCGTAGGCTGTTGATTGACCATCTGAATCATCGATTTCCATCGACTCGCTCATTCCATGTGAAATACTGTTTTTCTTCATTACTGCATATGGTTTATCGAGTTTTTGAATCTTGCCTGTCACCAGGTGGTGACCACAAATTAGCTGAGGCGTACCCTGGAAAAGCAAATTAAAGTAATTTTACAAAATGAATGCCCTTATGTATTACAATATGAAGTAAATACAGTCGCTCTCGTGCTGTCTTCTTCCAGCCACTAGAACCGTTAGAAAACCAACAGATCCGGTGAGACTCGAATTCACAACCATGCCATTCGCGGGCATTTGCCCAACCATTGAGCTACTTTACAAAATATCATCATTTGTGACAAATTTTGAAAATTTTACTCATCTTCAGCATTGATTTAAAGAAAAGTCTTTATGGAAAATCCAAAACCGGCAATTATGTTACAGGGGAACCTTTTATCCTCTAGAATCTTCAAACATAATTTGAATATCTTTATATTGGTTAAACTGTGACAGACATTTTTTTAAACCATAACTTTTTGCTTTTTTCCGACAGGTGGAAATTTAGTCATGAAGTCATCGCTTTGATGAGAACATATGTACCAACATATGTATTTTCAGATAAAAAATAATTGAGGGTGATAAATTCTACCCCCCCCCCCCTCCGGGTTACAAAAATCAAATAGGGTTAAAAAAAGTAAAGGAAATAATTATTTCATTTTCATGACATTTAATAGTTAGAAATAATGGATTTATCCATCTTTATTTTAGAATTTCTGTTCCACTTTTTATTCCAGGCACACTGTAGATTGATGGGTCTCTTTATGCTAAAAAGAGAGCTTACTTTATCATCAAAGTGTAAATTTCCGATATGACTTCCACATAATTCTTCTTCACTGCTCTCCAAAGTTCCTTGAAGTTCAACAATGCTCCATTCTTTTGGGTCTTCTCCACTTAAACATTAAAAGAATATTTCTTCAAATAATAAAACAATGAAAGTACTGAACTTAAAAGTGAGGAATAATCCTCCCAGAATAGAAAATCAGTGAAGCGCCGCCAATGCAAAAAATAGTTGTTTTGGAGAGCATGACGGCCTATTGAATAACTTATTACTCCACGACAGTTACCTAGAGAGAAGATAATTTACTACATTTTTCATTGGTTGAGGGAGTAATTTGTTATTCAATAAATAGGTCGCCGCGTTATCCAAAAAAACTATTCAACATTGAAGGTTTGATTCTACCTCCATTATAGCACACAACACAACAGCTAAAAGCCCCAAAATGATCACATTGAGGTTCATCAGTAAATCATCCATCCCAAAAACCTTCTTGGTTAAGATTGAGAATAGACCTTTAGGGGACCGGGAAGGTATATTGGATACAATTAGCCAACCTTAGTAGGACACAATACCATTTTGAATCTAAAAATTTAAATTTCTTTCCAGCCACCAAAATTTCTTCCCTTAAGGTATATATTATTATAGTTTTTATTTCCTGTCGACCTTGTAAACCCTTAGGGTTTTTTTCTGTTAGGAATTTTTGAAATGTACATAGCTCATAAAACGAAAATAAACTTGAAACTTGAAACTTGAACTTGATATCTATAATTTGATTTTTTTATTACAGATAGAATATTCTCACACAAAACTTTTCAATTCAAAATTGTGCCTAATAGATGTTTTGGCAAACGCGGCGGTCTTTTGAATAACTAAATACTCTATGGCGCGCCAAAGCGGAAATACATACTATCTCTTTAAAACAATACTATCTTCGTTTAAAACATACTATCTTTTTAAAAAAATACTATTTTCGATTAAAACATACTATTTTCGTTGAAAAAATACTATTTCCGTTTGAAAAAATACTATTCTCGTTTAAAACATACTATCTTTTGTAATGATACTATCTTTTTTAAACAATACTATCTATTTTAAAACGATACTATCTTTTTTAAAACATACTGTCTTTTCGAAAACAGTCTGGAAACGAGGTTGGCACGTCTTGCCTCGCTTATTTTAAAGTTTGCATGCATGACCCGCGCATGGTGGGACGACGGGACCATGCTTGCTGGATGGAAAGAACAACATGCTTTATATGGAAATGGCGGAACAGAAAGTCCAAAATGTGGTGAAAACACCACTGTTTTGGTTTTGATCTCAATGTTATGTGGTCATGTCCTTTTTTTCTTCTATTGATTATGGTGTAAATGCCTGAAAGCTGCTTTAAATGGAGTAGTTAGTTGAACAGGAAGTATTCAGCCCTCAGACAGCGATGAGATTTTAGCTACACCAAGTGCCATCTTGTTATGAGGCCCCCCCCCAGCGGACCCAAAATTCACGCCATCACGCCAATTTTTTTTCGATTTCACGCCATCACGCCTGAAAAATTTGATTTTCACGATCACGCCAATTTTTTTCGATTTCACGCCATTACGCCTAGAAAATTTAGTTTTCACGCTCATATTTTGTTATATAAACTTAATTTTTGCCCACATATATGTGTGTTTGGTCTTCAATCAGTTTTTTGGCATTCTCATATGCGTAAGTCAAGATTATATCATTTTTCCTATCGAAAACACGCGAAAAATCTAGATTTTTACCTCTGTTTTTCTATTTTTGACACAGGGGTGTTTTTTTGGGTCTTTTCGATAGGAAAAATGACGTAATCTTGACTTATGCATATCAAAAATTGTTGGACACCTGGTCACATCAAAGGGCACCAGTTTGAGGGCTGAGGTATATTTGAGTAAATTGACAAAGCCCACCATGGTTGGGTAACGGAGAAATTTTTTGAATTTTGAAGGGTTCAAAGTGCTATTTTAGGACCCATTTCAATTCAATTTGAAAAATAATTCATGTAAAAATAATGGAAATCTTTTAAAAGTACAAGCAACATGATGGGCCATGCCCCCTGGTCCCCCCGTTGACGGGTTCCATGAGCATTAATTGTGAATTAGCGTGAATAGTTTTCAAAAGGGGAACGAGGAGGCACAACCATGGTTTGCGCCGACGGGAGAAATTTTCAATTTAGTATGGCTAAAATCGCCCTCATTTACTTTCTTTTTCCAAAATATGGTTTAAACACCACATAATTCCTTTGATCAATCTGCTTAAAATTACACCTCATAATAAACCTGTTGCTTCTTTGTGTTTAAGGATTTGCTACAAATGTATGTTTTCCTGAAATAAAAGACCTAATATCTTTGATGCATCTATAAGAATAAACATCTAAGAAAGAGAGGAGAATGTTAGTTAGGGAGGAAGCGCACCATGGTTTGCGCTGACGGGGAAAATTTTCAAGTTTCGATCCTCTCATAGCATTCGACTTTATCATTTTGAAGACTAGCTAGCAACTGCTAAAAACAATCGGAAGTTACAAGGATAAATGGCAGATGAATAGAACTGTTTGCACCGTTTCTTTTATGTTTTAAAATGAGATCTATAGGAGACCCTATAGGAGGCCTACCATAGTTGGGGCCGACCAAGAAAATTTTGAAATCTAAACCCTCTAAATTGGCTAAAATGGACATAGAAATACGATTCAACTAATAAATATAATTTTCACGATCACGCAGAACTACAAATTTCACGCCATCACGCCTAAAAAAACTAGATTTCACGATCACGCCGGCACTTCATTTTCACGCCATCACGCCGTTTTTTAAATCGGTTTGAAAATTTTTTGCAAGCCGCTGCTGCCAAGAAGTGCTTTGGATTTGTTTTTAATTCCGATTTTGGATTATTTTCGGGAAACAATTTATCGGGATTGCTTAGCGCGGGAAAATAATTTTTCTTAGTAAAAGCTAAAGAAAAGAAAAAACACATAACATAAAAAGAGGCATATAATTATAGTAAAAAGAATAAAAGAAAATGTATTTTTTCTTAAAGTTATCAATATAATTAATTATTAAAGAAATTGTAAATATAATAGAGCTTATAAAGAAAGTGAGTTTTAAAGAAACTTTTCTTTTCTTCGAACAATTCTGTATCACTGTCATTTCATGTAGACCGTTTCTTCTGTATATGGGCTTTTCCAAGGATACTTTAAAAGCTAAAGCTGGATCAAGCGCGAGCTTGCTGCTATTGAAGCGATTTCTATTGATTTCCTTTTAATTTACGGGTCTTTGATGTTGCCGCACTTTTCGATGTGTCATGTACTAAATTTCGGCCAGACATCTTTTTCAAGATTTTGAAAACTAAAAAAGTGATCGATATACTAATTTTTAGCCTTAAAACCACATTGAATTTAATAAACAGAGGAGTATTGGCTTCTAAACTATCCATATATTCTGCATTTTATCATTGCTTGCCACCGAAACTTAGTACCTAGGCAAAGATACTGGTATGTATCACCCTTAAGGATGCTTTTTTGGAGCCTGTCAGTCCCTGTAGGGGTAGAGAAAATTAGAAACTTATATTTAAGTCACATAAAGGGTCGGAAAAATTTCCACTTTTTTCCTCCTTTTTTGTTCTGCTAAGTTCCAAGGCAGTTAGGGAAACCATCCAGGATCATGCCATTCTATAAGCCAGCAAAAACTAAATGACACTTGTAAACTTAAATTTCTTAGCATTTTCCATCGAAAAACAACCAAAAACATTGCTACTTCCCAAAGCCGGAGAGCAAAACAAATTATTCTTCCAAGATTATGGCGCCCTTTTGGATCTATTGTTAAGGCCATCTAAAATGGTGGAAAGAGTTGTGGAAAGACAAAGGTGCCCACTGCATTGAGGGTGGTGACGCCAAAACGCCCAATATGATCTTCCAACAGAAGGCGAGTTAGTTGCCGCGCGAGTTACGTCGTGCACTCCACCGCAGTGCACAACAAAGCGTGTTTAAATGAATATATATAATTAATTATAAGAATATATTATGTGCTTACCTTCAGTAAACTTCAAGTGCTTCATTGAAAATGAAGAAGGTAAGAAGATAAAAAATGCGCTGGATAATTTTCATTGTAACAGTTTGGTCAATCATCGCTGAAAGTTTGGAAAAGTTTTTCCAACGCAAAAGAAAACTTCAGCCAATGGAAAGCACAGTATGCTTATACTTACTATGTTTGCTACATCGTCTAGTCTAGGCTAAAGAAAGTGCGAAAAGACACGAATGTCATTTTTTAATGAGTGACGTTTTGATTTTTTTGATTGCGGCCGCGTACAGGAGCTCGCCAAATGTTCCTAACTGCAATGGTCAAAAGGCTGGTGGACCACTCCTCAGCTCGCAACACTAGTACCCTCGCATGTAAAAGCTATCAGAAAGGCCAAAGAATGATGAAATGATTTCTTTCTAATTTTTCTAAGACCAGAAAATTGTTCTATCGACATCTGATTTGGACGGATTCCATTGTGCGCCAATCATCATTTTTTGCTTAAACGTTCCAAGCAAATGGGGCGCCCTTCAAAGCTTGGTCTTTTATTTGTACTTCATCGTCTCAGCCATTTGGGCTGACTTAGTGCAGCTGGTTTATTAGTTTATTCAAAAGACTGTTCCATTTGGTCGCGTTCGACCACAAAACGTCTATCTGGAAACTATACTAGAGGATGAATACTGGTGAATATCGTGAGATTGGGTAACTTGCATCAGTGGAGGCTAACATGCATAGGCTGGTCATTAAAATACAAAGTTAATTCAAAACAAAATGGTAGAGAAGAGCTGAGAGTGGAGCTGCGTAGTTGTATTTTAATAACCAGCCAGGTCTTTTATTTGAGGGCTATGCTATGCATGTTAGCCTCCACTGATGCAAGTTACCCAATCTCACGGTATTTAAGTACTTAAAGCAAGAATACTTACAGCTTTAGGAATATTTGAACCATTTCTCAACTTCTTAATATGGTAGCGAGCTAAGGATCATGGACCATGGATAAAAGTCAAAACAAAATAACGTACAAGAACTGAAGAAGATGTCAATGTCAGGTAGCTAAAGAGAAAGGAAAGTGAAAGCAGGTTTTGTTTACTTTTTTACTTTCGCGCGCAAAAATACAGCGAATAAAAAGTTGAACGCTTTTTACAAATCTTTCACAATATAATATAGCATTCCGTGTTTTAGTAGTTCGTTTCAATGATGTAATCTTTGTTACTCTCCATCAAAGGGAGTTTTTTCGGGAATTTCTCAGAACCGCTGCAATTAAAATTTAACTACGTAGAAGAGTGTTTGGCCTAGTCAGGCAGTCATGGATGATTCAAATATAAATTGGTAAAGCTAATTTCTAAACTATTGTCAAGAAAATTGGTGGTTGGTAGGCTAAATTCGGTAAATTCTGACTTTTATATCGTTTATTTTTAGATAATTATTTTTCTGTTCCTATATTGGGGCCATTCCATTTTCAAACATTGGTTTGGTGGTAAATTACATACTGACATAGGACAGTGTGTCCCCGTCTGTCCGTCAAAATCGACAAAACAAGACCGAACAGGACCCTGCCGACGCACCGGACTGTCCGGTGTATTTGTCCGGTGGCAAAAAGTATCCTTTCGCTACACCGGACGCAATAAGTCCGGTGTCAGTCCGGTGTTGCATACAGGGAATTTTGGACGCCGGACATTTATGAAAGAAAAAATAAGAAACACCGGACGCACCGGACTGGTCATGTCCGGTGTTTTGATTGTCCGGTGGGAAAAATATCTTTCTCCGACACCGGACATCCGACTTCCTTAAGTCCGGTGTAGAAATTGTCCGGTGGTAAAAAAAATTCTCATTTTACACCGGACTTTCGTGTGTCCGGTGTTCGTTAAGTCCGGTGCGTCGGCAGGGTCCTGACCGAACCAATCTAATGTAATCGAATGCACACAATAATTAACAATTACATCAAATAATTGTGATTCGATTATCAAATGCAATGGAATAGTTGTTTTGGAGAATGCGACAGTATATTTCATTGTATAACAAATTACTGCACCACCTATATCCATAGGACCCTGCCGACGCACCGGACTGTCCAGTGCAGTGTAGAGTACCCTGCCCAGTTGGCGACCAAAATTTTTGGATTAAAATTTTTCACTTGCTTTTTACTTTTTGGAAATCCTTTTCAACCAACGGTTAGACAAACTTTTAACATGTTGTTCGTGTTTGTTTTGATTTTTTATTTGAGGCGATCTTCTTAGAATAAAAAACTTTCGAAGCGAGCGGTATTAGTGCCCAGTTCCCGACCGACGTACCAGTCTGCGACCAATCGCTAAAAAGAGAAAATCAGTGCTCTACTTGCAGGTTAGGTCATTTGAACAGTGCATCACAAACAGTGATATTTCGATCGCACGGAAGCGCTTCAAAACACCAGCTTTTTTGGAGTTTTGTCTCGTTTAACCAAACGCTTCAATCTCGCGTAGGCTTAGGGGTCAAGACTAGAACCCCCAATACGAGACATTGGGCTGACCGAAAAAAAATCATCATCATCAATTTTGTTAATTGGCGGAATCATTTACCCACTGGAAATACGCAACTTTCTGAAGTTTATGTTTTTTTTCGGTTGTGCTTCATTTTAAAAATAACAAAGATGAAAAGTTACCACCATCAATCCCGCGAGTAAAAGAAAGTATTCCGACTAGTCTACGAAAAGTGCGCTCGCGCGGCGAATAAAATATCTCGCAAATTAATATATGCATAAAACTGACGAAATCCTTTCTTTTTTATGCTTAGGTGACATCACCATCGATCCTGACTTGAAAATGGAGAACCAAATTTGGCAATGCATAATTATTACGAGCGGCCGAGAAAGTTTCTGTGACGCAAAAGTTGGGCGATAAACGAAGCCCTAGAAAAACGCCCACTGAAAATTGAAACTAGGAATTTTATTGAATATTTCACTAATGAAGTATCAAACTTTTTGTTTTTTGTAATTATTATGATTCATAATTTTTAAATACTATTTTTTGAAAGTTAAAGGACAATTAAAGTGAATTTAAGCTGATTGGGTGGATATTGGGGGCGGACAGGCGTTTTGCACGTTTCGAGATTGGAAATTAGTCGATAGTAAAAGACGGGGGCGTCTTAGTATGTAATATTAATTCATTATTTTTTTATTTTTTTTTCGCAAATGAAAAATGAATTTTTGATTTTTGAATTTAGAAAATATAATATTTATAATACATTATATTTGATTGTCAATGCCAAAAGATATTTCTTTACTTTACGAATAATCTGCTGTATTGTTTTGCTACTTACCCCCGGATTGTTTTAGTAGGCACTTCGGTCACGTAAATAAAAACACGTGTATATGTTGAAGCCAACTGTGGACTGACTGAAATTGCAATTACATGAATTATTGTGGAAGTGAACGCTTTAGACGAATGTTTGGGAAATCAAAAAGACAACTTTTGTGAGAATGTTGAGTTTTGTTTATATGGCTGTTTGTGACGCACTGTTGAATTGATCAGGATGATAAAAAAACTCATAAGCTTTCCCGTATTTAATTTCTTTGCCCTCGTTCTTTTGTTTTAAAATAGCTCAGTTACATTTCCCTTTGGCATATTTTTTTAGAATTTTTCTTCAAGTCGGCATTTTTTTCTAAAGTATGTTTTTGTTTTGTTTTGAAAGTGGCGTCTATGGAGAGTCTTCATTTGATAAAAACGCGCGAATTTTTTATGTCTACCCGGAGATTCAATATACCGGTTTCCTTTGCTTTTTCAATCAGGAGCTATAAACTTCGCATTGGAGTTGTCAAGTTAAAGACCGCGGGCATGCCCCTTGAATGTTCTGACCGCAAAATGTAATGTCTTCTTTTTTTTCTCAGCATCTGGAATGTTTTGATCGCAATGCAGAGTCTTCTTTTTCTTACTTTCAAATTTTGTCGGTCGCAGACTGGACGTCTAATTTCGAAACTGATTGCATCAACTTTTTTATCAATATTTCAGACGAATGAAACTGTATTGAGCTGATTTTTATAGAAATGCTTTCTAACATACTCATCGTTTTGGACAAGTATTTTTTGGAGTGGCAGTTGAAGCGTTTTTTCTTACTGTACGAAGCTTTTTTGTCCACAGGTAGCCATTTTTTATTTTTTTCGAAAAATCCGGCTTTTTCGTGTGCTTCCGTGCAAAGTTGGATCTTTCGGATTCTACTTGTTCTTTTCTAGAATTTTTTTACACAGTACGGGAAATAGATCAAGGCATATAACTACCAAAAGAAATTCTCCAAAGGTTGTTTTTGTATGACTTTTCTGGGTTCAAAGACGTTTGGTCGCCAACTAGACCGGTCGCCAACTGGGCAGGGGACTCTATTTGTCCGGTGGCAAAAAGTATTCTTTCGCTACACCGGACGCAATAAGTCCGGTGTCAGTCGGGTGCTGCATACAGGGAATTTTGGACGCCGGATATTTATGAAACAAAAAATTAAGAAACACCGGACGCACCGGACTGGTCATGTCCGGTGTTTTGATTGTCCGCCGGGAAAAATATCCTTCTCCGACACCGGACATCCGACTTCCTTAAGTCTGGTGTAGAAATTGTCCGGTGGTAAAAAAAATTCTCATTTTACACCAGACTTTCACGTGTCCGGTGTTCGTTAAGTCCGGTGCGTCGGCAGGGTCCTATATCCATTTGAATCTTGAATCTTGAGTTTCCCATTTTATCCAGGCGATGTCAATTGAACTGTTCAATTATACCAAACTAATCGAAACCAATCGAACTTAATTGAACGATAGGTGCTCGATTACCAAGCCAAATCGAACAGGCATCGAACTGAGAAATTCCGGTAAAGCTTGATTTGTTCATCGATTGATGTTCCATGTGTTTGATTTACGGTTTTCGTTCACAAATCGTTCTCGGAGCGCATGAACAACTCTTTTCTGCTAAATCCATTGATTGGTTGGGATCGTTTAGGCTAGAGCTGTTGCACTAGCAATAACTGGAACCGTGAGCTACAGAAACACTGATCAAACTTAATCGAACTGTGATAAACCAGCTGCGCTGGAAGCTCCGACTTAAGAGATCAAAAGATGTGAAAGATGAATTTATTGAGTTAGTTGTGTTAGAACGTTGCCCACAAACTACTAATCAGAACAGATCAGAAAGCAAAGTAATAATTCTATTGCAGAGCGAGTATGAGAAATAATCTTAATGAATAAATAGTCCAGCTGGAAGTTTAGCTCTTCTAAGTGATTTACACATGCACTTTCTTGCCTAAAGAACCAACCCCACCCCCGCCCACTCATCCTCGACTAAAAAGTTCAAAATTGGAGCTAAAGGACATAAACATTTAGAAGTCAATATTTCCAAGTTCTTATAAATTTATTTTTTCTAAACTTGCCAATAGCAAAGCCATGATGCGCCGTTGATTTGATTGTCCGGATAAAATTTCGGGAGAAAAATAGCCTAAATTAGAGGCCACAGCTTTTCGCTAAGCATTATTTTTTCTGTTGGGATAATACCTGGAGGAGAGTAGGATAAACCAAATAAAATGGTACAATAGTGTGTATGTAATAAATATTTGGAAAAAACTTGATTTGGGTTTGAAAAATCTTCAAAAGGAACGGTCGCCCCAGCCGATGAAATTATGACAAAGTCCAAAAAATATAATTTTCAGTTATAACACTGTGAAAATTTCTCCGATCTTGTTCAAATTTACACAGGAATTGTGTTTTAGTATCCTTTATTGAATTCTCATAGTGATATGTTTGTAAAAAATCTGTGTCGGGTTTGAAAAATCAAAAGGAACGGTTGCCAGCCAGTCAACAATGTCAATGATGAATACAAAACAGGATCATTTTCAGCCATACACATGACATAACACCACAAAAACTACCTTATTGGAACTAATTTTCGCGGGAACTAATTTTCGCGGGCGAAAAAAAAATATCCGAAAAATTGCATTTTGCGGGTTTTAATTTTCGCGGTTTTGCCTTTTTTTGGACAAATTTCTTTCATTTTCCTAGGGATTTTTCAAATTTTTCGATAAAATTGGAAAAAAATTGTATTTCGCGGGAATTAATTTTCGCGGTTTTCGACTCTCAAAATTTTTCGCGGGATCAAATTTTCACGATTTTGACGAAAAACCGCGAAAAACGCTAAAATTAAAACCCGCGAAAATTAGTTCCAATAAGGTACTCAGATCGTTTTCAAATTTGCACTGTAATGTTGTAATTTTAGTATTCTCTTTTGAATTCCAATGGCTGTGTGTTTGAAAGTTTCATTGTCAAGTTACAGAGTTTTATGGTTTTGTGCGCCTAGAAAAGAAGTTTAGCCATATGCAAGATTTAAGCACTCGATCAGCTGACGATTCATGGACAAAATTTCTCCAAAGTCTTTCCACATTGTTAGAGAACATTGTTCTTCTGCTTCCACGCGCCATTAAATAATACAATCTTTTTAAAATTGTTAGTTATGCATCAAACTTCTCATAAATCATGTCCAAAACATCATGAATAATGATGAAAATGATCAATTTTTTACTGAGATTTGCCCATTCGCTACACAGTCAGCTAGCCCACTTTCGGCAGCCATCTTTTTCTAAATACTTTCGGCCAATTATGGCGCGCGGAAGCGCCATTAAATAATACAATCTTTTTAAAACAATACCATCTCTTTTATAACGATACTATCTTTAGTTTGAAACAATACTATCACATTTAAAACGATACTATCTCGTTTAAAACGATAGCATCTCATTTAAAACAATACTATCTTTTTAAAACAATACTATCTTCGTTTAAAAACATACTATCTTTTTAAAACAATGCTATCTTCATTTAAAAACATACTATCTTTTTTTAAACAATACTATCTACATTTAAAAGCATACTATCTTTTTAAAACAATACCATCTTCGTTTAAAAACATACTATCTTTTTAAAACAATAGTATCTTCGTTTAAAAACATACTATCTTTAAAAAGAATACTTTGTTTTGTAAAAACATACTATCTTCGTTTAAAAACATACTATTTCATCTAAAAAGAAACTAGTAAACGAAAATAGTATGTTTTAAAAAGATAGTATTGTTTTAAACAAGATAGTATTTATTGGCACTTCCGCGCGCCATAGCCAATCAAATCACAATATTATCGGAATTCAGATAATCCGTTTTTATTAAATCAGAATAGATCATCAGATTAGATAAACAAAAAAAAATGTCTTGACCATTGTCGGAAGAGAGAATTAAAGGTTCCTAGGCCAGAGCAATAAGCCAGGCGTAGTTAATCGATATAATCGATAATCTTGAGTAATCGATAAATAATCGATAAGTAATCGATGGATTAAATATCGATTAACCGATAGAATTGATAGGTAATCAGACCTTCAAAAAATCTTGAGTATCGATCAGCGATCAATTATTTCCAAGCTATCGATTACTTATCGATCACATATCGACTACATACAACCTATCGATTACTTATCAATCATGTATCGATTGTTAACAATCATCGATTACTTATCGTTGATGCATTGATTACTTATCAATTATTTACTTATCTTCGATCACGTATCGCTATCTATTATATATCGATCATGACCGACTATTGATTACATTACCAGCCCTTTTTACGCCAGCCCTTATTCCACCAACGAGCCCAAAAATAACGCTAATAAGGTCCGGCGTAAAAAGGGCCAAGATAAGGTATTTAATGAAGTAAAGAAAATTTCTGGAATTCGCCAAATCTCATACCGATCGTATTACTTTGAATAAACGCCCACTTTCGAATTAATAATGCTCCTCCAAAAAGGCAAACCATTCAATAACGCCCCTTCTCTAAATAAAACGGTAACTTTGTTTGTTTTGTAACTTTTTTTTGTTCAGCCTTTCAGAGGGTTTGAGAATGCTTCAGCCGAAATTTACCGTATGCTTATAAAAAAAATGAGTGTAGTAGCTTTTCTAGGCCCTATGCTACCAGGGGATTGGATTCAATTCAAAAGTACATCCCAATCAAGGTCAGCGAAAAATGTTGCTTTTTAAATTTCGCAAAAATGGCGAAAATTCGAGAAATCGAGAAATTTAATCTCACGAAGGCGAAAGTTACTCCAATTAAAGTACCACTCCCTAAATTCTGATAAATAAACGATCACGAATCGATAGTTGATCGATTAATTATTTGATCGATGATTAATCAATTTTTGATCGATATGTAATCGATCAAAAGCTGTGATCGATAGCCGATCGATTTTTAATTATACTTAATTTAATCGAACTATAATCGAACTATAATCGATAAACAATCGATGACAAAATTGATCGATAAATACCTTATTACTTCGAATAAACGCCCTCCTTCTTTTAAACGCCCCCTCGAATAAACGCCCCTCCTTAAAGGAAAATTATTCAATAAACGCCCCCTCAAATAAATGCCCCCTCTAAGGGGGGGGGCGTTTATTAGAAACTTGTGATTTTAATATTTTATTACAAGTATTGATTGGGATTGAAGGAAGATAGTAGTCATTTTTTGTAACTAGAGTAGTTTTGATGCAATTTTAGTCACCAAAACCAAAGAAATCTGCACTGAAATCTTGATATAGAACTAAAATAAAGAGTAGATTTCCCAAAATATTCGAAGTTAGACTCAAATAATTTAATAAACGCCCCCTTCTTTTAAACGCCCCCTCAAATAAACGCCCCTCCTAAAATCGAAAAAATTCAATAAACGCCCCGGGCGTTTATTCGAAGTAATACGGTAATCGAGCTTTGAAAAAATCTTGAGTAACGATTACCTATCGATTCTATAGGTTAATTGATATCTAATCCATCGATTATTTATCGATTACTCAAGATTATCGATTATATCAATTAACTACGCCTGGGATAAGTAATCTAACTTTAATCAAACTGAAGATTTTCCGGTAAAGTTCGATTACTATTCGATCAGGTTTTGTAATCGAACATCTATCGTTCGATTTTGTTCGATGAAATTCTATAGTTCAATTCCGAAAATCGGATTGATAGAGTTCAGTTGACATCGCCTCTAGGCATTATGCTCTTTCGATCATGCGTCACTTTGAATGATTCCTGGATTGGTTTTTTCCTTAGTGTTCCTTTATCCTTCTTCTTTGTGGCTTTTTCTCCAGACCAGATATTCTTTTATCCACTCCTTTGTTCAGTCACACTAGGAAATCAAGCTTTCAGAAAAAATAACATCAGTCATAGGCAGGCTAGCTCTAAAGCTCTAAAACAGCATCTAATAACATGAAAACCAGAATATCAGGCCTGGCCATGAATGGCGTGCGAAAGCACACGCACGCGCTGGCACACACGTTAAATGATTTACGAGTGCGAAAATAACACGCCTAAAAAGGTTAAAAAAACTCCAAGGCGTGCGATTTAAGCACGCCTAGAACACTCTTTGAAAATAATAGCACGCGCATAATAAGAATTATTTTCAACAAAGCAGGTAAACTATAAATAGCTTATATTTGCTTCTCTCTTGTGATTCCCTTTTTCGTGCTCCAGACTTTCCACAAATCTCTCTTTTTCATTTGATAGTTTTTCTTTCACTTTTGTCGTCATAGGTTTTTATCATACAGATTCGTGAAAGGCTTCTCTTTTCTCTTTTATTTGATGATTTTTCTTTTACTTTTGACGTCATAGCCTTTTTTACAGATTATGTCTGATCCAGTCTGATCTTTCTTTGTGTATACAAGAAAGAAAAATATTTTACTTTTTACACAAGCTTTGCATAATAAATTAGTTAAAGATTGGTTGGAGACTAGAGTATTTTTACATGAACTCGTTATTATATTTATAACATCCCTGTCTCAGTGATTCGGTCCCAGCGTTGTTTTAACGTTCATCTAATGTTCTATGGACGTTATGAACGTTAGATGGAAGTTGATACAACGTTGTGTGCCAGCTGAAAATTGTTCAATCGTTATAATAAAGAGAATAAGTTGTTAGTTAGCATTAGCCTGAGAGACTCCATACCACGAGTAGACCCTTTCTGAGATCAATTTCTTATCCTAATTAGTAAATATTAATAGCACGCCATAAAAGTTTTAGGCCTGCTATTATTGCATGCCATAATATAGGTTAAGATTTTAGGCGTGCGATCGTTTTACTCATGGCCAGGCCTGGAATATGGTTTTTCAATGGGAATCAAAACTATAAAGTGCACTTACAAATATCAATATATGCCAGATCTAACAAAATTAATAACGGCACTGTCATCATTGACAAAAAAACAAACAATTTTCTGTCAAGAGCCTTGTAAACATTCCAACAACTTCCATCAAAATGATCTACCACAGCTATGTCTACCATTTTAGCGCGCGGTCTGAGGATTGAGCCTAGAACACTCGTAGAACGCCTGCCAGCTCCTGCGCGGGTGAAAAACTTTAATCTGTCAATCATTATTTCTCAAGTGAAAAAATGCGAAGCGATTATAGCTTTTCAATAGTGTGGATTTTCAGTGAATAGTATTCAATAATCATTATCCCTTTATTTTCATTTCTAGAATTTTTGCAAAAAAAAGGAAAAATAGAAATATAGTATTTTTTACTGCTCTATTCACATACTGAATTTGAAAGATCTTCTATGTGGTGTTTTTTTGCAAACTTCAAAAAACTGATTTTTGTCCCGCTTTTGCGGGACTTTAGCTTAAGTGCTTGCGTGCAGCATAGGGTACAAAGTCCAAATATGCGTTTCCCGTAACTTTTGTATGAAGAGTTAGGTCTATACTGATAGGATATATTTGCAATAACAGGATGAGAGTTATATCTAAAACCTGAAAACTTAAAATTAGCAAAATGACCGATTGCGTACGTGCAGCTGCCAGAACATCATCACCAACCAAATTTTGTCATTCAATTTCCGAGACAGCGCTTCAATTTTTAAGGCCTTGTTGTTTATACGCTAAAGTAAAAATAATTCCGCACATCTAGATGGGTCAGTGTTTGAGGTCTGGCAAAATTTCCGGAAAATGGCCTATCCAGTGGTGCACGAATCTAGGTGGGTTCCGTCTCCCCCATAGATTTTTTTTTGAGAAGTTGCTCTTCAAATAATTTTCAAGGTCAGCTTGGTTTTCATCTATGGCTCAAATTTTAGGCAATTTAGTTTTTGAAAATGTTAATTTCATTGAAAAGCGCCGGGTTATTTTTTCATGAATCCCTTTAGAAGTTTGGTGGCGCATTTCTTTGCTTGCAAGTCAAGTAAACAATATAGCGCTTTCGCAGCATTAATCTTTGATACACATTTCGGCAGGACGCTATGTGACTAACTGTTGTTTGTTGAGAATTCTTTTATTATCATTTGTCACATCTTTTTCCTCTGTGATTGCTGTGTATCTTTCTCTGACTTTTTGACACAGTACAATGTGCACCAGCTCTTCAGAGTGACCACAAATACATTTTTTTGCTCTATTCCTTGATTGTTCCCGATATCATACATTTCCATTTTTACTTCCCCTCAGCCAGTAAAAATGTAGTAAATTATCTTGTCACTAGTGTCTAGGTAACTGTTGTGGAGTAATTAGTTTTTCAAAAGACTGTGCTTTCTCCCAAACAACTATTTCAATTAAATGGTTGATTCCTGGGTAATATTTGATTGTGTTCGTTTTTGTTAGAATTACATTCAATTGAGATTCAATATATCGATTATGTTCGATTAAAATATTCTAGCTGTGGTAAGCTTTACATTCCAAATTAATCTATTTTCCACCAGACCTACAACAACCACCAGCAAGGTTTTAAACCTAACCCGAAATATGGGTCCAGTTCACTCTGGTTTGCTCTGGTTGACTTAAAAAAGGGCTTTTTTTGTTGTTTTTTGATGATTTTTGAAGTCAATCTTTGATAAACTTTGGACTATATCTTTCGATGCAATAAGTTTTTTGATTTTGAAAAGTTTTTTCACATTAATGATGTGCTAAGATCAAAGAATCACTCGCGTGAAAATGTAGATTATAGCACAATTATTGAAGAAGTTGATTTTCTTCTTCTTTATTTTCAATCTTCATTTCCAATCTTTTTTGAGTTTTTTTGACAATATCCCACTCCTTTGTTTGTTTCAACGAGCACAAAATCGCTACTTAATTCAAATTCTACCAAAAGTTATGGAGGTTTGAAAAAACACTACCAACTAATTTTATATAGACTTTAGTTAAGGAGGCAATTACATGCTTACCTCCCATTTGAATAGTTATAAAAGCATATAATTTCACCCTTAACCCTATGCGTACTAGGGGGCTGTTTTTGCTCAGGGATGAAACTAATTTTAATAGCTCCTGAAATAATAGAGCTTTTGGCATGAAATTTTCTATAAATTCCCAACTTTTAATTAGCTTCAAAACAAAAGAAAAAATATGAAACCTAAAAATTTCACACCTTCAGCATGATGAAATTTCTGACTTAAGTTGTCACAAAAATTGACACATTTCCAACAGAAATTTCTTTTGTATGTCAAATATATTGTTTAACTGTAATTTATTGAATATTTAGGATAAAATTAAGCATGACGAGTGACGTCATCAAAAAGATTTTTTTTTCAAAAGTTACCTTACCTTATATAACAAGGATTTTGTGTGCCAAACTTCACCCTGTTTCATCCAAAAAGACCCACTAGATCAACAGTTAAGGGGTGGTACAGAAACAGCCCGTAGTTTTGAACTGCCCCTAAAAGCCTAAGTATGGATTAAGAAATTCTATAATTTTGATACTGTTGCTAATTGAAATTGTGCGTTTTTAAACACTTAATTAAGAGAGTTTTCCAGAATTGGAAATTGTCAATTATTTTTCCAAAAATGGGAAAATCAGGGAAACTTTTTTCTGAAAATGAGAATTTAATCATATACTTTAATGGGATTAATAGTGGTATGATAACCTAATCAACAAAAGATTTTCAAATTTTTCCAGCATTCAGGGGTGATCAAGAACATATGATAAGCAAGAAATTAATTATAGGGACAAGAATCTTTCTCAGTAAATTTCCTTGTTCTTTCATCCATAAAGCCACTTAATTTTAACTCCATGAATCACCTTGCAATTTTCAAAGGTACAATGTTAAAGCAGCCCCTTCTGTTGGAGAGTCAATAGGTTATAACTAAACTGATTTTTTTAATTGTCTTAAATTAACACTGACTGCCAATCAATTTTCTTGAAAACCAAAAGAATATATTGACTGTCAATATTGACAGTCAATTTTTTGCATTGACTGTTCATTACTTACATTGACAGGTGGTAACAAAAAAATTGACAGTCAATACAAATCATTGACTGTATGAAAGGAAATATTGATGGTCATTGTAAACAATTTGTTGTCAATAATTTACAATTGACAGTCAGTAAAACTTGATGACAGTCGATGAAATATATTGAACATGTTTTTTGACTAAGTAGTGTAAGTGTGAATAGGGATGGTGTCAACCTGCCAGTGGCCAAATGCACTTAGTTCTTTGGGGTACTAACTGTCAAATGCACTTAGTTCATTTGGGTACTAACTGCTTAGGGGTGGTGGTAATGCTCTAAAATTTTCAATTTTTGTAGTTATTTGTCATGATATCCCCCTTGCTCATGATTCAAAAATTATGACTCACAAGCTTGATTTATATAATCCAATGAGCAGTAATGAGCATGTACTACAAATCTGGTAGAAGGGAACAAAATATGAATGAATAAACCTCCTTTCTTTTTGATCCATGCTTGACCAACATCGAACAACCTGGATTTTTAAGCATGATTTATGCTTTTGTTATCCTCATTCTAAATGTTGAGATATCAATAGACACACCCTTGTTTTGTTTGGCACCAACAACTTGGTGTTGATTATTTTTGTGAATTGAAACCAACAGGATGTATTTGAAGTTAGACATTCTGTTTAAAAAATGCTGTTTATGATTTCTTAACTGATGAATACTTAACAAAGCAACAAGCTTTGAGTTTTGCGAAAATTAAGTTTTGTCATTTATTTTCTAAATAATAGAGATTTTCTATTCTGGTTTTCCAAAATTGGGAAAACCTTTATCCATTTTGCCACCCAAACCTGAATTCAATACCTGCTATAGCTTAAATATAAAACACCCACCTCCTAATAGAGTTCCTGGTATTGGCTTTTTTGATGTTAGACACTACTCTTTGGCTATGGGTCCACAGCCTAGAGGTCCAGAATCTTCGAGTTAGAAAACTTTGAGTTAGCAATTTTCAAGTTAGCAATTTTCACGTTATGATGTCACTCAACTCTAACTCGATATCTCATTTTCAAAAAAAGATTTTCGAGTTAGAATTAACTCAAATTTTATTTTTCGCAAAAAAGTTTTTCACAAAACCTTTTTTCGAGTTAGCTAACTCAAAATTTATTTTTTGTACAGAAGCTTTCGATTTAGCTATTATGGTTTTTTTAGGAAAAGTTAACTGAATTTTATTTTTGTGTGTGAAAAAATCCATGTGAATTCCATTCATTTGTAAGTTTTTATTCGAATTTTGAATGTTTTCATTCACAATTCGAATGTTTTTAATTAAAATTCGAATGTTTTTATTCAAAATTCAATGTTTTGTATGAAAATTCTAATTCTTAGACGGGGTACCAACACAGAAAATAGAAAGATCTCTAGTTAGTCGAAGAAAAATGCATTTTTACAATCTTTTTATAAATGAAATAGTAGAATTTCATTCCTTTAAAGATTTAACAACTAAAAGTAAGATTTGGTTGAGTTTTAAGTACTTTTTATGCTCTTACACACCCACATAAGCTCTTGGCTTTGTCCCTTGTGTTCTTATTTACACCACACAGATTATTTACTTGTGAATAACAAAAGATCAATCAAAGGAAACTTGCAGCAGTATTTCCCAGAGCGATTGTATCACGTCCATCTTGTCCATCAGTGTAAACTAAAATAAAAAAGTGTTGCGAATGGGTCTGGTTACGAGATTGAGTTCTTACCTGACTTAGAGTAGGCAGATTCAAATAATAGTTAACACAAAACTTTTTTTTCCCCAAAAAGATCTGAGTTAGCTAACTCGAAAAGAGGTTTTGATTTTGTGAAAAATAAAATTTGAGTTAATTCTAACTCGAAAATCCTTTTTGGAAAATGAAAAATTGAGTTAGAGTCAAGTGACGTCATGATTTAGCTAAATCAAAAATTCCTAACTCGAAAATTCCTAACTCAAAGTTTTCTAACTCGAAGATTCCGGGCCTCCACAGCTACAGCTACATATCCCCTCTGATTGCTCTCATTTGACAAAGCCTCTCTTGCATATTATTAAGATTTCCCATATTAAATATTATAAATAGTGGTTCAATAATTTTATCTCTCTTTCAGCATTTACTATTAATTAAATGTGCTAAGATGGCAACATTGAAATTATTAAATGTGATATTTCTAAGCCTCTCATTGTGCTCATTATGTCTGTCTTGTGGTCTTCAAAAAGCACTCAACGATATGACAAACCAAGTGAAAAACTTGACTATGAAGTGCAACCCTGATGGCTTGAAATGCTCATCGTTCATTTGCAATGTTTTTCATAAAGATGAACCTGACAAGAAGTTTTTCTCCATGGCTGGGTTTTGGCATTGTAAAGACAGTAAGGAGGTTTTTGAGATTCATTATGAGGGAGCTAGTGCCACAGCGAACAAAAAGTTTAATGTGAATACCAAACAACAGTTAAGTACAATTGTTGATGATAATCAAATCAAGCTATCAGTTGATGTCCTGTTTACAAATGAAGGCAACGGAATGAAAAATTTATCAATGAATTTCAACCTTGATTTAATTAATAACTCAAAGGTTTCAATTGCAGAAAAGTTTTCATTGAAGCCAGAAATGTTAGCGATGGTGTGTAATTGTGAAGGTATTAATGCTCTTGAAAATGAAATGACAACACGCTTCTCACTTATTAAATCTGAGAAGACATTTTGTTGGGGTTTAACTGAAGATTGCTTATTACCGTATTGTGTTGGAACAATTGAAAAACCTTATCTTATGCATTTCTCATTCAACGGTTCCATGTCCTGTCCAAATAAGCTACCAGAATACAATTTAACTTTGTCCATCCATCATACAGAATCAATATCAATAAGCCAAACAAAGTTCCTTGTAAACAAGTTTGATCCTGATATAGAGCTCAAGCATGAAATAGCTGAAAATGTTCTCCTAAATCTCAATACAAAAAGCTACTTCACCAAAATCACAAAGGAAAACATTATTCTTCTGAATACTATTTCCGCAAAGATTTCTGGTAAATACAAAGCAGATGCTACTCAAAACATCACTGTGAGTTTCCCAAATCACGGCTGTACACCATCTGAAACAATAACAACCGCCAAACCTTCAACCACAAAAGCAACTACCAAAGCACCTGCTACAACAGCAGCAACTACCAAAGCACCTGCTACAACAGCAGCAACTACTAAAGCACCTGATACAACAGCAGCAACTACCGAAGCACCTGATACAACAGCAGCAACTACTAAAGCACCTGATACAACAGCAGCAACTACCAAAGCACCTGGTACAACAGCATCAACTACCAAAGCACCTGATACAACACCCGTTAAAACAACATCTGGGAAAGGAACAGGAGATGGCAAAACATCGGACAAGAAACCATCAGCTAGTCCAGCTAAAGTTGCATTAATCATCTTAGCTGTTCTTATTATTTTAACAGTATTCCTAGTTGGTTTGTATCTTAAAAAGAAGAGAAGACTCAGCAGTCAACCTGCATATTATAATGACATTGCATTGAATGATCCATTGCGTTATGAAATGGACGAGGAACAAGGAGATGATGATGAATTACAATTGCTCACGTAAACAAAGGTTTTAGAGTTTGAATACAAAAAAAGATTCCTCCCAGTTCCTTCTGGTCAGTATCTCATTTTCATCTATGCTGTGGCTCTTTTCAGAACTTTGGTCATTATATGAATTTTTAGAAATGCTGTGCTAAAATGCTTGTTGATAATTGTAGCTATTCTTTTTCCTGTTCACCATCATACAACATACAGTACAAACTCCTGGGTATTTGCTAATAGACCTTATCAGAGTATTTGATCTTTCTAAAACAGCGATTCATTATGGGATTATTTCGGGGGTATTACAGTAGAATTCCTAAGAGATTTCTATTGTAATACCCCCGAAACAATCCCACAATGCATTGTTGTTTTGAAAGGATTACCTTGCTATTAATAAAGCTTTTGTTGATAAGAAAGGAGTGAATAAAATGCATCGATTTTTACCGAACAATTTTTTATTTCCTGGTAAATGTTTTTTGGAAAAGATTTATTGACCTGTGAACTGGGATAAATTATAATCAAGCAACTTGCTTTATCAATGCCTGGAACAATTAGTAATTAAAAATTATGAAGTATTTTCAAAGCCGGAATATAAAAACAAGTATTTTTTAATGGAGAAGTGTATGATAATTTGGATTTTGTTAGTTTTTTTTTTTTCGTTTTAAATTAGAATGAATTTTCTTTTAATGTGAAAATTTGAAGGAAACCTTAAGGTAACTGAAGTCTGGTGCAAGGAAACTGATCTATGTTGCAATCGTAATTTCTCGTTTTTGTTTTAACCTATATCTTAAATATTACAAAAATTGTTAAAAGAGTGATGTCATTTTAAAAATCATTTTAGAAATAAATTCTGAAACTAGTAGTGATAATAATATTTCTTAATCCTTTACATTATGTTATGCTTATATTGCTAGAAAATGTTTTCATTTGTAGACGCATTTTATATCCTAATTTTTAGTTGCTTTTGTATTTTATATTAAATTATAAATTGTTGTTTTAATTCTTTATGGGTCATTCAAAAAAATTGGAAATCATTTTTCTTGTTGTTTTCATTATCTACTTATAGTAGACCTAATCTAGACAAAATACTGGCCCGAAATGCTTAAATTCTAGAAAACATCTCCCAATTTTTGGATTTTTTCATTATTTATATTCTAATGTTAATTTTTTTCTCCATTCATTGCAGATAAAGATGAATTATAATGACTGTAGACAAAATTTCAATCCGCAGCTTTTTGCAAGCAGCAGAAGTGGGTGATTTAAAAAAACTTGAAAATTTTCTGTCAAAAACTATTGATGTTAATGTTGTCAATGAACAATCACAAACTGCACTGCATCTTGCTGCAGCTAATGCAATGCTGCAGACAATTGCATTTTGCTGCAGCTAATGGCAGACAAAATGCAGTTCGATTTCTGGTCACAAAAGGGGCTTCTCTTGAATTCCCAAATTGGTGTGGATGGACAGCACTGATGTATGCTTCATATTATGGGCACAGTGAAATTGTGAGCTATCTGATTGAAAATAAAGCTCAAGTTAATGCTTGTAATAGTCGATTGGTAACTCCACTCATATGTGCTGCTAGATGTGGCAAAACAGCTGTTATAGAAATATTGTTACAGAATGGTGCATATATTGTTCCCAAAGTTGTTGAAAAGACTCCTACATCACAACTCTCTAATAAAGAACCTAATATGCCAACACCTGTTTGGCGCCCACCTATGACAGCCCTAATGGCTGCAGCTCAGCACGGTCACCATGGGATATGTAGCATGCTAATGACTTATAATGCACCCATTGATTACCAGAATGAAGCTAATGGTTATACGGCATTGATGCTTGCTGCTGTGAATGGCCATGCCAAGATTGTTGAGCTCCTTATACAGACTGGTAGCGCTGATGCTAATATTGTGAATTGTAGGAATCAAACTGCTTATGTTTTGAGTATTTTACGAAAAAGGACTGATGTTGAGAATTATTTGAAATCAAGGACTACACGTGTTACTAAAGAAATTACAACGAAATCACATCAACCACCCATTATACAAGCTGCAAGAACAGGTTTTTTTATATTCATATTTTGGTGGTTTCTTATTATTGATTTTTCTTTGAATTTAGCATTAGTTTCATTTTGATGGTCAACTTAACTCAATTCAAAGTATTCAAATCTTTCAGTAATGCGATTTACATGTTTGATTAGATTGTAGTGGAAAGTCTTACAAGTTTTGTTTTCTTTAGTATTCGAATAATGCTCTGTTCTTGGCCTGTTGAGAATCTCTTTAAAGTGATTTAACTGAAGATTTTTCTGATTCACAGGTACCTAGGAAACTTAATGCTGTATCCAGAAAGCTATATAGAAACCCATAAATTCACATTTTAAGATTACTACTTCATATCCAGGTAACATACAGGAGGTTGAAAAGATATTGCGTGCAAACCCGAAACCCGATTTGAACGTCAGTAGCACAGATGGTGTAACTCCTTTAATATTTGCTTCACTAAATAATCATATAGACGTTGTTAGATTACTGTTAAGAGAAGATGCAAAGACAGACTTACAAGAAGAAAATGGTTGGACTGCATTGATGCATGCTACAATCAAAAGGTATTGCCAGGATTAATTGACCTTTTTCATTAATTACGTTACGAAAAACATCACTTGCCTCGTTTTGAAATTATTGCCATGCCACTCCCAGCGGATTTTATTTAAACTACTTCATATTCATAAAAAATCATTTATATGTCTCAAGAGACATAGTCACCATAGTAATTGTTTGGATACGAGACAAGTGATGTTCGTGATGTAATTTATGAAAAGGTTTATTACTGTTGGCTAACCAATTTGAAATTTAAACCGTCTCTTTGTAGCAATGTTTGGGCATACATAATAAGAAACTCTTTCCCTCGGGAAAACTTTTCACAGAACTTTGATTTTGTAAACCCGATAATTGATTGTCTGGAGTCTCAGATGACCAAGTTTCTTAGAATTACAAGACAGTAAATGAATCAATTTTCATTGATGAGCAGCAAATGTGGAGTATTCATAAATCGAACCTGCATATCTCAAATGTCTCCCAGTAAGTCAAACAAGTTTTCTGGTCCCTTTAGTTAACAGTGTCTTATAAACCAATCTTAATGACTCGAAATTTCCACGATTCAAACAAATTTGTGCTCCCCTTTGCGTTTGTGTTCGATTTACGGAGACTTAACTTAGGGGGGATGTTATTTTGCAAAAATGGCATAATTTCCGACAGTTGGCAAAATGTTGAGGATTTTGCTAAAAACGCAATTTTTTTTATCGTTTTTCTTAAGTTACTTCTTGTTAGAGTGTTTTTCACCCTTACAATATTGATTTTCTTAATCAGCATGAAAATACCTTTCAAATGAGGGGACACTTCACTATGTTTTGAAAATTTTTGAGATTTCGATTTTGCTGACGGAGCGGCGGTGGCACCCTACCCGTGGCAACCTTGAAAAAAGTGCCACAGGGTTTTTACATGAATTTTTCTTCTTTTTATACCCAAAGGCAACTTTTGACAAATGGGCTTAAAAAATTAGTCCTAACATCCCCCCTATAACTGTATTATACCTCTAATCTCAATTTTTCAGAAATGTCGATATTGTCAAGTTGTTGCTGCGTGCTGGTGCAGACACCAAGATTAAGAACAATAAAAACCTCACTGTATTTGACCTGGCCACGCTGGCAGGTTTACCACAAATAACACGACTCTTTGCTCCTGGAGGTATGCATTTGAAATCTTTTTTTTTTTAAGGGTATCTTTCTATTATTTTAGTACTGGTTTGTTGTAGAAAGGGGCTGGATAAGTACCTAAGGCAAAAAACCAAGTAGGGGGTCATTAAAATAGATTTTTTAACCAAAAAAACTATACAATTAATCCAGTGTAAAGGCAGCGATGAGAAAACCAGTTAAGTTCTTTGGGTTTGTTTGACTTAACATTAATAGTGTATTTTGATTTAATTTCAGCTTTGGCAAGTCAAGGCAAACAACCTGTGAACAATGATAGGTATATAAATTGTTATTATGAAATTGTTACGGCTGTTCATCTCCTCTTCTCTCATATGACTTGTGTTGGACCAGGCATATATTTTCACATATATCTGTCATTTGTGTTGAACAGTTGAAACCCAATACCTTAAAATTAGAATTCTGATGAACTAAATACTAGGCTCTAACGATATTTGACACAATATTTGTGTCGTTTGAGTTACCACTCCGCCTTATTTTATTAGAAAGATTTAGGTCCCTGCGACGTGTGTGGGGCAAATCGGACCCTCAACCTTTTTATTAGTTTTGAAACACCCGGCAGCAGCTCTTTGAGTCTATCAAAATCTATTCAATGGAATGTCCTAACTAAGATTGTAATTTATTCTTTTACTTTCTTTTTAGGGATTTTAAAAGCTCCAAGGTAAACAAAACTATGTATTGTTGAACATTAGATCTTCTGCATATGGAAGCTGGGCTTTACCTAAGATAATGTTACATATAAATGGTCAAAATATAAGTTTTTGCCAAAATATTGGTCATACTACTTTATCTTTTGATAGAGATTTCCCTTGCAATCTAATTATTTTTCCTCGTGTTTCTCGCGTCACAATGCAGGAACATGTGGATTTTGACGTCAAAGCACGTTTACCAGGCCTTGAATTTAGAACGCTTTATTTAAAGGTTGAAGTTATGAAGAAGATATCTTTCCTTCCACTCACTATTAGTAGGGGCCATTTGGATTTTTTGGCCATAAAAACTTTTGCCAGGCCTAATTCACGGACCTCTCTCAAGAAAGTCCGAAAATCCTATCTACTTTTGAAACAATCACATGTGGTTGAGTTCCACGAAAGATGCTACGGATCCTAAGGGTCGACCTACTATATTATGGTTTTTTATTTCTTTTTAGTCGTTGTTGTCAAAAGTGACTGGCAAGATCAAGAGAGGACAACAAGTGAATCGTGTGCCTGTACACGACATCAGTTTAAACCCTGTTGAAGAACACACACCAGCACATAGTGAAGAAGTTCATAAAACAAGTTCTATTATTCAATGTAAGGACATCATTTAACATAACTACATCCTTCCTTTTACTTTCACAGCATTTTTAAACCAAAGAAAGAATAATTTTTTCACCATTCCACATTGTGCGGAAAAAATTCAAGCACTTTAGTCACTAGCCGTCTTTTGACTTAGAAATTGAGTTTCGGTTTTCAGAGTAAAAGTTGTAGGTTGGCAATACCCGCCGCAGGTGCCAACATTTTTTAGAACCCCTACTTGGACCCCTTATGGCGGTATATCATTTTCAAGGATTAGAAAAAAAATTTCATGTTCGCTAAATATTAAGTTTGAGTTTCAAAATTGAATATTTAGCTTGGAATTTTCACTGTTAACCCTGTTCGTTACTGTTCGCTGGGGAAACTAATTTTGATAGCTCCTGAAATAATTTTCACACCTCAAGATTTTCACCATGATGTGTCATAAAAATTGAGACAAATTAATTGTAAGTAGCAGCGATTCCTTTTCTACAACTATATATTTCGTTTTATTTTCAGCATTTGAAGCAAGCACACAATCTCTTAATGGACCAACCAAACCTAAATTAGTAAGTAACTCATTCACTACTCATTTTTAGAATTTTGATAATGAAGTATATTTCTTTCAAGACCTATGTATTCTCATTCCGTTTCTTGGTTAGTTACGCTTTAATGATTTTCAAAAAATAGAAGCCTTTCAAATTTTCTGACACAAATTCGATTTTTCCCTACTACAAAAGCTTCGAAAGGTTAAAGTGACGTCAAAGAATGGAATGTTTAGAGCCCGAAAACCTGGGCTCAAAACATTCGAAAAAGTCGCAAAGTGGAATAGACGTTATTGTGTAGAATAAAGCCTAGTAAAAACTATAGGGTTTTTCGCTATGTATCAGAGATCACCTCATTCTATTTTTGCCTTAAATTCTAATTCGAGGACTATAATATGATTATTTTCGTATAGGCCTTCCATATCTTTGTTTAATCTATTTTCAGTAGATTACTTAATCTATTTTCAGTAGATTACTACTCATTGCATTCGTGCATTCCCCTTTTGTTCTTTAAACCTAGTACTCCAGGCTTTTTATCTTCATAGACACAAGATTTTGGGCTCATAAACTAAATTAAGCAGCTTTCTGTTATGAACAATAAATGACTTTCTTTAGGCGTTAGCTGCTCCAACATACAATCTACCTGATGACGTCATGGCTCCTGTGTTACCGCCTTGCCCTACATTGAAGAGTTTCGATATACCAAAACTACCGGGTGTGGGTGCAAAACAAACTGGACTTGGTCTGAACAGTAGTAACGGTAGTAACAGTGGAGACAATTTCGTAAGAATATTCTTTCGATAAAATAATTTTGTAGCTTCAGTCTTTTTTACACGGAGATACATTTTAAATTTCTCAGTTTCTCTAAGTGGACAAGTTTATTAACGCGGTGAAATCTTTATATCTTTTAAAGTATGTGATAAAGTAACCAGCTTAAGAGCTCAAGCTTTCTTTCCAATTTCAATACTGAAATAATTTACTCGTTCCAAATTTGATTAACCCATATAATATAAATTTCCTCGCTCGAAAAAACTGTGCGACAAAATTTCTAAATTCGTAAACTCTTTATTCTGCTTTATTCGCAATTGTCTGATAACTGAAGGCAAACCAAAAAAATGCTTTTTTAAAGAACTTATTACGCGGTTGTCATTATGGCTTATACTTTTTTTATTTGATGCACTATGTATATTATTAACAAAAACTACACTACATAATAAAAATAAAACGTAAACACAAAATGGTTTTATATGTACAATTAGAATATCCTGGGTCGTTACCCGTACTGTAATTTTCTACTTATAGTTATATTGTTATATTTTTTTTCCCTATATAAAATGTTCACAATCACAGATTCTGCTCGCAGAATTTCAAACTCTCAAGGTTATCTAAGATAACCTTTCGCGATCGCAGATAACCTTTCGCGATCGCGAGCCTCGCACGCACCGTATTGTTGCGCGAAGGAGCGAAAAACAAAGTTTTGTGCGAATTGCACGTGTAATCTCGTTAACATTACAGTCCCGTTTGTCTGCGATTAATCCCGCTAGACGTTTGTAGAATACCATGCATTCTTTTCCCATTGCTCCATTCGTGGAGAAGACTAGGGGAGTGAATGTTCCATTTTCAACTTGAAGTACTCTTTCGTTGTATTGTCTTTTCTTCTCTTTCTCGTTTGTTTCGTAGCACTTTTTAAAGAACTTGCGTCAAAAATTACAAGAAGTCTCTATTGACTTTGAAATATTAATGAAATTAGTCATTGAATATTGAATATTATTTTCTACAGAATAGCAGTGATGAGAGTTCGTCTATCAAATCATTCAACCGTCAAAACTCATCATCCAGTGGTATACGGAGACCTCAGATGCAAAACAACATTTTATATCAACAACCAGACTCGCCGCAGTCTTCGATGACGTCATCAGGACTATCAGGTTTCACCTCAGTTAGCAATTATAATGGAAGAGGTTCAATGCCAAACTCTGGTTTCAAAAGGTAGGGTTTAGGTTCAAGGACTATATTCTTTTGATTCTTTAGAGAGCATTATTTTCATAATGTATAAAGAAGTCTTCAAGAAATGTTTTGGTGACGATACCATCTTGCCCTGTATAAATTTATTCCCTTGATACCTTGAGGTATCTTATTCCGCTTGTTTAGCTGTGATACCTTATATTTATAAAGCCCGAAAGGCTAGATGGCGTACTTTTGCTGAAAAGTGTGCCATAGTTGGGTAGGAAATCCTACCTAAGTCACGTGACGTCACAATTGAATTTCAGCGCTTGACCAATCAGAAGCTTCGCGGGTTTTCGAAAACAATAGCAACAATATTTTTTCCGACATTCACTTTTTTTTTGCCTGCGATGGCTTAAAAGCACGACATCTAGTCATTCGGGCTTTATAAATATAAGTGCGGTACGTCATTGAGAAAAATCAATACAGCTAAAAGTGAACTATAATGTGGACCACCTTGTTGCAGTTATATAAATACTCAAGTTTAATATCGCGAATTGCTTACCTCTTGTTAATCACAGCAGTTTGGCAAAATTTGAGCTGAGGTAATTTTCGAAAACCCTGGACTCAGGGTTAAATCGCGCATAAAATACTTGGTTAGTGTTATGTAAGTGTAAATAAGGTATATAATTCAACCGAGTTGGTAAGAGCATCCTCAAGTTAATGAGGGAGACGATCATTTTAAGGTCTTCTTATAAATAACAAACTAAAACTCAAGTAACACAGCTTTATATTTCATTCTAATCAAAGACAGACACCCTTAGTCAAAACGTTAAACAGCTTTTTATTATCTACTGATATTTTATTTTAGTCCCACAAATCGGCCATCATTGAATTTTGCGAAACCAAATTTCCCATCACAATGGCAACACCAACAACCGCCGCCTCAACACCAAGCTTTCTCACCCGCTTTCCAACCGCCCATGCCACCCTACCTCCGGCAAGGTGCTAAGTCACCGCCCTTGACATTGAATGATTTATCAATACGTTCTGTATCTTCAAATTCGGGTGACAAAAATGGTGACGGTATGTTTTACGATTTAGATTCTCCAATTCATTAAATTCCCCTTTATATGAAAATTAATATAGAGTCCATTTTTAGTTTTTGATAATGAGATCGTCCTAAAATTTCTTTCAAAACCTAGAGTTCTTGTCTTTGTACCACGGTTTTTACCTCATGCTTTTCGTTCCTCCGTTCTTTAATAGCAGTCTGTTTTTGCCTATTTTTGCCTAGAGTCCAGCTTATAAAAAACTTATTGTAAAGCGAACTTAAGGTCAAAGCAAGCTCCTTCAGAAAATAAGATCTCCTTGTTAGTTTATCTATAATGGTGATTGGTTAGTACTAAAAGTATTTTTCAAAATAGTTGTTTTCTTTTCTTTAGCAAATATCAGTGACTTTCTACAACGTCTCGAGTTGGAAAAATATGGTGCTCAATTCTCCGAGCAAGAGGTAACATTTCTCATATCATCATTCCGTAATTCTAAAATGTCTTTATTCCAATTCATTCAGTATTCACTCATACTGTGTTATATATGCTATGGGATATGACATTCCAGAAACCTGTATTTACCAACTATTTATTACACTATTGAGCCTTATATTAAAGAGACCGGGTCTACTTTACCAGGGAGGAATGGCACTGAAATGTCTGTATCTGTGAGCAAATCAATACATCAGACATTCGATGTCTACTCTTCCACTGACATTCGCTTTTCAGAATTTTTAATTTTAGGCGAGAATCGCAATTATAGTACTTTCAATTTATTTCATGGAATATTTTGATTTTTGAGGGTTTCAGTGGCTTCTAGGATATATTCCCAGCCTTATTGGAACTATTTTGAGCTTTAAGTCTCGTATACAAACTCTACAGTTAAAATGTAGAGTTAAAAAGTTAAAATTCTACATTCCATAAGTAACTTAGAGGGGATTAGCTTAGCAGGGAATTCCCCTTTTTCTTATATATCTTATCCATGATTGTATCATTAGGGTGCCATCTCCAGGGTTTAAAGCTCAGTGATTATTCCTGGTAAGACTTTGAGATTAATGTATTTTGTTATGTACAGGTTGACATGATAGCACTCCGTGAAATGGATGATAACGATTTGAAAGACATCGGAGTGGATCAAACCATTTATCGTAAACGTATTATTGACGCTGTTACTCCTAATGTAAGAGAAATTCATTTTTTTATTTTTTTTAAATGATTTTGAATTTGATCAAATTTAGCCCAAAACCCTTGGGGGATAAAGGTTTGGGGGATGCCAAGAAGGGGGGTCAGACCCCCTTTCCGCACTATGTCATGTTTTTATGATAAAATATAAATAAGAAGCAATTTTAGCGTGATCTAAAACAACTCTCAAGTTTTCATTGTACATTCACTAAAGGTTTTATTTTTACATAAGTGTTCCCGTTTCATATCAGACACATATTTCATATCAAGACGTGTCTGTCTATTGTTATATTATGCTGATATAAGCAAAAAATGCTTTTTCTTTTCGTCTTTCTGACCAATATTGCTCCACATCCATGTCAATTCAATGTAAAAAAGCTTGTGAATTAAAATTGAAGAGTAAGCGAACGATGTCACTCTTATTTAGAAACAAAACCTTTAAGGGACAACTGTATATTTATGCTATCAGCTGAGGATTTATATAACAGACTTTTGTTTTCTTTCCTTTTCAGCAAAAACACAGAGGAGCGTCAAACAATCGCATTCCATCACATGCAAGATTTTCACCAACACCACCCGGTCAACGTAAGAATTAACTTTTGTTTTCTTTCCATCGCTAGTATTGCTGAAGTAAAGGATGTTCAAATGAGTCTAAAATTAGTTCTTTCTAATTTCGAAAAGATTTTTGCTTATAATTTTTATGTAATTTATTTCAACGCTTTAGTTTGCTATAGAAAACTAAACTTGAAAAAGTTTATGAAAGCACCTTAGATGTGCGCAGGTTTTCAAAGCTTTGAAAAATTTGCGAATTACCGAGGTTGGGCGAGGTGTTCCGGAATCATCCGTAAATCCGTAACACCCGAATGGTTTCCGGACACCGTCCTACACGCATCTGAGCTGATTAGCGATTAAAAATGTTAAGTTAGATTCCTTACGATACTAATACCTTTTCAACAAATTTTTATTACTTCTTTCCAGCGAATGCACTGATTCCAACAGCTGGTTTTCCAAAGAATCAAACATCATTTGCAAGTGGTATGAGAGGAGCCAATGGTTATCCATTAATACGGTAACGCACAGCAATCCGTCTAGTCCTCTGTAAGCTAAAGTTTATTTTTTTGACGTCATTTACTAGATTTATGCGGGCTTGTTTTTGCACACCTAACATTATAAAGAGTCCCCCATCCCTCAAGCCAAACTACGTTTAATAGCCTTAAAACAGACACGATTTAGTGTTCTAAAAGGGCTGAAATTCTAATATATATTTTTTTCTGTCCGCACCAACCAAGTTGGCACTCCTTAAACATGGTCCTATCAAAGTTGAGCCGCCGGCTGTGCCATAACTCGAACAACTATGGCAAGATTCTAACATAAGTCTGCATTTATCTGAAACTCATATTTAGAAAATATTGCGTCAGGAGGAACTTGACTAAATCTGTAATTGTTTTAATTATTTTAATGTAATTTTTAATACATATATTACGAAATTGAAATTTTTGATACAGAAAACTCATACTTCGATGTGGATTTAAATTTTTACGAATTATCATGTTTTAATGTTGTTGTTTTACAAGTTCACACATGCTTCATTCACAATATTATCTTACTGTCTTATCAGCACTTTATCTTTTATGATAAGTTTTTATTTTCTTTCGTGATGCACAATTTTATGAAGATAATTTTTTTTAGAATTTTTTAAAACGAAAAAAAATCATATTATTAGGTTGGTTATTTTATTTATGTAATTATTTGTGGTTAGCCTACTTTTGATTTTTAACAATCCTTTTAATTATTTTGTTTTTTTGTGAATGTTTCACTTCAGGTATTCTCTGCTACTTTCTAAGCTCATTTATTTTTGTTTGGTCAACATTGGCAATAATCTTTGGATTTCTAGTTGAGGTAGACGTAATAATTATCATAATTTTTTCATTTAAGCTTTTTTATAATCGTTGGATTACTGTATTTCATTTTTTTCTGTACATTATATCTCGGAATATCTAATTTTTTTTATAGCATTGGATTTCAAAAGAAATTTATGGATAATTTAATGTGTATTTGTTTTCGATTTCTTCATTCGATATTTATAAGATTATTTTTTTCTCCACCGATTCATGAACAACTTTTGAGTAGTTGCCCAGCTATTAAAACTGATATTCTTCTGCTTAAAGCCGTGTCCAGTGACAGAACAGGCTTTAATTTTATCTATAATTGGTCTAGCGGTTTTTTGCTTGTTGAAAATATATTCAGGAGTGGAGTGATTTCAGAACTTGAAAAATGAAGATAAAGCTTAAAGATTACCTTCTTGATAATTATATTCTTTGATAATATTCCACTGTTTGATACTTTAATGGGATAAAATTTCGCGGATTAGGGTGTCATCCGCGAAATTAAATCCCAGAGAAAATTTGGAATGGCCTTATTCGCGAACTATTTTTAATCAAAACTCGAAAAATGTCAACTTTTTAATTGTTCACTGGCACCAAAGAAACACTAATAATACATATTTCAATAACCAACATGCTAATTTGGCAGTAAAAGGCACAAAATCGTGAAAATATTATCTCCCAATTTTGCCATCCGCGAAAATTAGTCCCCGCGAAATCTTAAAATTTCGCAGATGAGTTTAACCGCGAAATTTAATCCCCGGGAAAATTTTTCCCATTAAAGTATCTTTTCAAAAAGGTACAAAAGTGATGTCTAAATAAAATTCTATCAAAAGTTACAGCCTTTTAACAGCCTTCTGTCTTCGCAGCAGATTATCTTGAGAAAAACTAAACTCGTATTTTCTTGTACAAACCCTTTTTTGCAGACTTGGCATAATTTTGATTTTATTCTTCAATTTAATCCAATAATAGGATTTATCTTTGTTCAATTTCATTAACTACAAGCCGCTCTACAGTGCAATTATTTTGATTTTATCTGGCTCATGTTCAGTATTATTTTAGGTCTTTCGAACGTTCTAATTACGTTCGAAACAGTTCGAAATCAGTGCAGAAAATCAGTAAACAGTCGATTGTTTTGATTAATCAAAATTATTTCATCCAAATAATTTATTTATAAGAACAATTTCAACATTTTAAATTTTAGAATAAAACCCGTCAATTTTAACTAATTTTTGTCTTCCTTTTTAGTAGAGAACCACAAAATACTTGTTTCATAGACAAACACTTATTAAGATTTTAATATAGAAAAAAGTGTATGCATGTATGTAAATACAATCAAAATTCAGCAATATGCTTATAAAAACTATAAATGCGACAGTTGAAATTTTCTTTAAATTTACTCATTTTGAGCATTAAAAAATCAAACAAATTATGACCCAGATTTAATTGAGCGTAGAAGATTGTTTAATTCTGTTTGTGATTAAGTTTCGTCTGTTTAAAATAAAGTTTAAATTTTTTAAATCGTTTAATTTAACCTCGTTAGTGTTTTTACTTAATTCCTTCTTTATTATAAACGCAAATTACAACAACTTATTTTTGTTTTCTTTAATTGTATTGTTTTGTCCAATTTAGGGAGAAATTTAAATAAACCAAATTGGCATATTCCGGGAAATGTTGTGATGAACTTTTAGTACAGTTACAGGTATGTTGAATTTATTTTGAATTTTCCTTTAAAAATGCATTTATCTATATACATTGCTTGAGATACAACGACTTGAATAGGCCATTTCATTTTAGATCCATAGAGTTGGGTGGACAAACATTTCCAAAGGGTAATTTGAGGGGTGTTTTTTCAGTTTTCCAAGGGGGTAAAAAGTTATTCAAAAATTTCCAGGGGTTAAAAGACTGATTATAGTCCGTCCACCCTCGCTTTAAGATATGAAAAGAATTTTTCCAAGGTGTATTTTTGCAAATTTTGCCTTTTTCCAGGGGGTATCCACACATTTTCAAGAATTTCTCTTTGACTTGAAAAAGTTCGTCCACCCTACTGTATGGTTTTTTTATGGAACAGTCCAATTTTTCTGTTGAGTATCTTCAGCCCTTTTATAAAAGAAAGAATTGACTATACTTTTCCCCCCTAAGCGAGAACTGTTCTTTTTGGAAAACATGCTTCGAACTATTGTTATATTGGGAGATGCCAATGTAAAATATAAATTGTAACGTGCCTCCTCATTTGTTGATTATCCCCCCCCCCAATCTCTCAGTCCCTTTAGGATCTTCCTCCCTGACGTAATCCCTGATTTTGCAATGAAAGATATTGTAAGTTTACTTCTGAAAACGCAATGAATCATTAAAGTTCTGAAATTTTCTTTATATTTCAGTCAACAAGTATAATACGATGACTTGACATACTGGTGAGGTTGTTATCAGATTGCAACAAAAGGATGGAGGACCGCGGCTCTCAAATCTTCACCGTAGTTAAGCTAGCGATATCGTTAACGTTGTTATGTTTCCTCTTACATACGCTATATCTATTACGTAGTTCACTCATCCATCTAAAGTGTGACCCGTACGATCATAGATGTTCGGTGACGCTCGCCGGAGAAGATATTACCGATGATGTAACGACAACGACAGCGAATGTCGTTCAAAATGACAAACGACCGAAAATCTTAATATTCTCGTTACCGCGTTCGGGGTCGTCGTTTTTCGGTGAAATGTTCAATCGTGAAGACGAATCATTTTATTTGTTTGAACCATTACATGCAAGTGAAGCGTTAACAACCTTAACACCGAGCTCCTCCAAACAGGCACATGACGCGGCCGGGAATACTCAAGTAGTACAAAGACTTAATGATTTGTACAAGTGTGATTTCAGAGAACACGAATATCTATTCCGTTTAATATCTTACCCGGAATTCAGTAACCCTCATTTTCGGCTTATGAGTAAAGTGCTAGCTTCGCCGCCATTTTGTGATTATGTAATGAATTCAAATGCAACGGAAGCCGAGTATCGTAAACATTGCAGAACGGTCGACACTCGAACTCTAATGGGGATATGCGCTAACAAAGATATGGTTGTTATTAAGGAGCTTATGCACAGGTTACCAGTATACAGCCCTAAAGACATGTCTCTATTACTCCAAGTGGAAAATCTGAAAACAATATGGCTTGTTCGTGACCCACGTGCTATTATTGCCTCGATGATTTCAATGGGTTGGATAACAAAGACCAAAACTCAAACATTCGAGCAAGTTTTCGAATCTACAACAAATAAAGTATGTCAACTTTACGAACAGTTTTTAGTAACGATGTCTTTGATGCCGGAGCGATATCGTCAAATGTTGAACGTACTCCGTTATGAGGATCTAGTAACGAGACCACGTGACGTTGTGCTACAAATCATCCAACTTACCGACGGTGTGATTGCGGAAAAGTCGTTAGAATGGATTGTACGTAATACGCAAGAAGAATCAACATCCTACACAACTGAACAAGAGGATAGCTACTCGGTTTACGGTAGAAATGCTACCTATTCGATGACGTCATGGCGTTCTAAATTCAATTTACAACAAATCTTTCTGATTCAAGGCCATTGTCGTCATTTTATGGATCGGCTGGGTTATAACCATTTCTGGGAAAACAAAACGCTAACTGACTTGAGTATACCATCTTATAGGACTGTTAACAGATTCTAAACCTTTGAGCTGAAATGCTAAAAGCGCCACATGGTTTAAAGGCAACCCCACGACTTATAGGACCATTGCTTTTTCGCCTTCTGTTTTATATCGGAACAATTTATAAGAAATTTGGTTAAATCCTAAAAATTAATGCTATAAAAAATCTTAGTCACCGAGTTTACCACAACAAAACTGATTTTAAGCGATTTTTTGTGTTTGAAGATAAAGCCTTTGTGTTCGATTCTGCCGTTAAGCGTAATTGACTATTTGATTATGATGTGACGTCAGAATTTTTTAAATAGGGGTTGATTAAATGATGTTTCTTTTACAAAAAATTCCGATTATCAAAATTTGGGATAATCTATAGACTTCCACTAAACCCTCATTATCTGAAAAAGATATTTTAGGTCCCTAAAGTTTAATTACCGTCTTCACATAAGTCTTAATATTCTCTTCATCTATTCGTTGCGGTTACAAATTTTAAGACAAAGCAAATAATTAAAATAAGGCTAATAAGTGTTTTATTTCACTTAATGTTTATGAAAATACTGGAAAATATTCTAAATTATGACATCGAAATTTTACTATTTTATTTAAAGTATTTTCTAACATTTTTTTTTTCATACACATCACTTTTAGGCCATATATGTATATATAAGTTTGATTAAATAAATAAGAACTTTATATTTTCTTTATATACAGAACTATCTCGAAAACTCGAACACTTTTTAGGGGATTTAAAAATTTTCGATTATGAGCTCGAGTTATAAGGGATTATTCGATTTATAGAGGTCGACGTCATGGAGACTACTGTGTCGATATCATACATACAGTAGAATCGCTATACTTAGAACTTTCAGGGGAAAAGGTTGACACTGCCGACGCACCGGCCTTACGGAAGCCCGCCGGAAGCGAATGTCCGGTCTCAATTGAGAAAACTCTTTATCACCAGACAATCCAAACACCGAATGTAAATCAGTATATTGTATGTCCGATGTTAAAACCTCGTATTTTGCGCTCGACACAATTGTCCGGTGATAAGAATTTGGACAAATTGTTCGGCGTAATTTCATAAGACTTTTCGCCACCGGAAAAAACATTAGACAGTCTGGTGAGTCGGCAGGGTCGTCAAAAAGGTCCTGATACATATTGATCTAAGGATATTACACCAAAATTTCTTTAGTAATTTCCCAAATAAATTGTTATAAGCAAAGGATTATGGAATGTTGTTTGAATATTTTTCATTTCATTTGAGGTTCAGTCTAGATGTTTCCACTTGGAACAAAATTATAATTCGACATATCGTGTTGTCGAGATAATTCTGTGATATTTAAAAAGTCGTCTGTATTTTTTAATAAAACTTTAGGTCTAAAAAAATTTGAATTTTGGAAATTTAAGGGAGGCTTCATAAGTGCATTAATACTCTTTCTTGGGCGCAAAGTTTTTCAGTATGTATAAATCAATTCACCAAGAGTGTTCAATGATTGCATGCATAACACAACCAGCGCGAAATCATACGATTTTAAGAAAAGTAAACAAGAATCAACTTAATACTGACAGTTTCATCTTTTACGAATCATTTATTGAATATCATTTGGAGGTTTTGGTATCCCCTTTTTTCAGGGCTTTGGTATATTCATCTTTGGTTTCATTGAAAATCTTTTCGTTGGAGGAGTTGTTAGAAAGTCTTTTGTTGATGGATAATGGTATTTGATGGATAATCTGTTTTGGGTGATTTGATGTATCGTTGGGTTCCTTTTCGTTTACTTAATTTTCTTCTGTTGAATATGCAATTTTATCATGAGTATTCTCCATTTGTACTGTATCCCTTTTAGTATGATATGCATTCAAAGAATAAACTTTCTTATATTTCACATATAGAACCACAACCAGGAAAATCAATAATAGAACCACAACGGCCAGAATCACGTTGAAGACAATAGACGTGGTGAACTCCTTTCGTAGAGATTCTGACGTTGTCGTTTTCCTTGTTGCCGGTAGCTTACCCTTTGTTGGTGAACTTATCGTCGTCATTTTCTGTTTTGTCGTTGTTTCGTCGGGCAGCGTTTCCGTCATTGTTGAAGTCGTGTCAATTGGATCAGGTTTTGCCGTACTTTTTGCCGTGGTTATGTTATTATAGTTTGCAATATCTTTAAATACTTTTAAATCGATTGTGATTGTTTCATTTTCTGTACAGTTTCCTAAAATAATTGCATTTTCTGTCGTACTCAATGTCAAGATATTTCTTAATGCGCATGTGCATACCAACGGATTATCAGAGAGATCAAATGAATCATATAACTTGGTTCCTGAGAGAAAATCAACAGGCAAATGTGACAGAAGGTTGTTTTTCAAGTTAAGATAACGCAAAGATATTAAATCAACAAGCTTCTTTAAAGGGATATCTTTAATGTTATTGTTTGATAGATCCAACCACGAAATAAATTTGAGTTTATCAATGATGTTTGGGAATCTTGTAAACTTATTATCCGCCAAATATAAACGAAATACATTTCGCGATAAAATCAAATGATCAATATTTGATAGCAAATTCGTTTCAAGATTCAGTTTCTTAAGCTCGTAAAAACGTTCAAAAACATCAGAATCAATGGTTTGTATACCGTTATATGAAAAATCAACTTTCTGTAGTTTTGTGGTGTATTGCGATGGTATTAAGTCCTTATCAATCTGATAGAATCTGGTTAACTTGATGATTGAGTTGTTGGCAACGTTCAGATTCTGAATCCAGCATGAATTAGAGAAATGCATATCATCAGTTGTGGTGATGGCATTAGAGCTGAGATCCAGAGTGAGTATAGGAATATTTAAAGTGATATTGACCAACTTGTTATGGCTAAGATCTAATAAATACAACTCTGGTATATTGGCCAAGAAATCGTTATCAAAAGATGTCAGATCATTATGACTGAGATCGAGTGCTTTCAATTTGGATGCATGTTTAATGATGGTGTGATGGACTGTTTTGATGTGGTTGTGCGATAGATGGAGCTCCCTAATATTTGGCGTGTTGTTGAAAGCACCTAAGAAATAAAAAACAATGATGATTTCTGTTTTTACATCTTCCTAGCTGTTTTGTCTATCAAAATTGATCCGTTGGGACCATGGGTTTAAGGTTTTGCAACACTCGGATAGAAATATAGAGATCTGGTTACTATGAATCTTTCGCATCCGTCTGTTCAAGAAACTTTCTTGGCCTGTTCACGAAAATTTGGATCAATACACGAATTTCCTGTTAGCCGATTCATGTGAAAAAGTCACGAAAAAATGTCGAGTAGAGCTCTTATTGGATGAGACATGTAAAGATTATCTCATACTCTGGATATTAAAAAAATATATGTTTATGTATGCAATCTTCAGCCAATCAGAGCTTTGCTCGACGTTTTTCGTGACTTTTTTATATGAATTTGCTAATAGGAAATTCGTGTATTGGAGTCAAGTTAATTTGAAAAAGGGCTTTAACTACCTGCATCAACCGAATCTATCTTATTATCTCTCATATCCAAAATCAACAACTGCTTATATCCATTCATAAAGTTTTCTGGTAATTTCTTTACAGCTGTATTGGAAATCACCAAATGTATCAAGTCTTTTAGATGACTCATCACTTTGGTCGGGAGTTCCGGTAAAATACCATTCCCGTTGATCCGTAATTCCCGTAAGCTACGTAGTCCGCGTAATGAGTTATACTTCAAACTGTCAGTTTGGATTCGAAGGTCAATCAGACCAGAGGAGTTAAGAAATGTCTTTGAGCCAATAAACTGAATAGGGTTTTGAGTCAGATCCAGAAAACGTAGCCCTGTAAATGTTCCTAAATCTTCCCTCGTAATATTGGTCAAAAGATTATCAGCTAAATTCAGCCAAATAACTCTGTCCGGTGTTTGAGAGAGTTTTGTAGGAAATGTAGTCAAATTCTTTGACCTACAATCACATTTTAACCCTGCGTGACATTCAGTAGGTATGTCTCGATGTGGGTCAATTGATCTGTAACAAAATGCTATATCACTCTGTTCACATTTGCATGTTTCATACGTTTTAAAACAAAGAACTTGTACAATGAAAATATAAAATGCTGTTTTGAGAACCATTTTTTCTCTACACCAATACTCAATCTCTAAAACCTATCTGATCTGAACATATCCATATGTTAATTTGTTATTCAATTTTTTAAAAGTGAGTGAACTCATGAAAACATGATGGAATTCAAGGTATGAGATAATGATGTAATTACGTCACTAATAAATCTAATTAACAACAGGAAAAAAATACTCAGAAACAAGAAACGCTACCTCGTTCCCTGCGCATTACCAGCTTTTTGATACTTACTGATGGTGCAAAAAAAATTATGTCATGCGAAAGATTACATAATTCAAAGGCAAAACGTCAGATTTCATTTCTTCTTCTATTTTGAAGTTCCTGCATTCGTTTTACTTTTTTTTAAAGCCCGTTGCATACGTATCATTCTTTTTTTATATAAATATGATTGTATAACATTGAATACATTAGTTATGCATAATACATAAACTACCCCAAATATTGCAATGTTTACCCCAGCCGCTGCATTGTAACTTTATAACGTCAGATTTTTTATGACGTATTGTATTGAGAGGTACCTCCTCTATGAAGCGGAACTCTCATTAGTCAACACCACGGTATTCTCTGGTGTCCATCAGTAACGTAAATAAAGCCTGGAAAAAAAAACTACAATATATCTTTTCAATCCATGATTATGAGATTCTTTTAATTCTAAATGTAGTAAAGGCTATAATTTAAAATGAAATTTCCAGGGGGTGTATGGAGTTTGTTTTGGGTCAGTTTTTCTAGGGGGGGGGGGGGTTAATGAAAGTTTTTACCCCAATGGGTCGAACAAAATTTGAGCACTTTCTAGGGACCTGGTTCAATTTCTAAGAAGCTAAAAATCATTCTTAAATTTTCTGGGGTGAAAGATTGATTTGAAGAAAAAATTTTCAAAGAAGGGGAATATAATATTTGTTGCAAATTTTGTAATTTTTAACTGAACTTTTAATACCTAAAATTTATTTCAAAATAAATCCAACTCATAATCGATAGTGTTTTTCTCACCATAAAAATTCACCTGCAACTTTTTATTGCAAAATATACAATTTAAAAAATTGCCTAAACAATACCAAATTTCCGCTCTTCCCACTATATCCTACTGTTACGTTATATTGATGTTCGTTTAACGTTCGTTTAACGTTCATGTACGTTATTTTAGCAACTTAAATTTTACTCTCTTCAGTGGCGTAGCCAGGATTTTCAAGGGGTGTCGCAAATTTCCATTTTCAAATGGGCGGTTAGAGGGCGGTTGTTAATTTCATTAGGGCGGTGTTAATATATAACGCCCAAATACTTCCAAACAACCGGGGGACGTTATGGGCTGCAGATCCCAATACCTGTGAACCCCAAACACAGGCCACGTTGCATGTGGTTAACCGGCAACTCACCATTAAACGAGTTTACCATTTGTTGAATGGGTGGCAGAGCCACACATTGGATCGAAAATATTCAAAGAGTGAGTGTCTCGTTCGTAATAATAGCTTGTTGTTTCTAAAAGAATGATATTGCCCTTTGGGAAATTCCTTTTGTCCTAGGGAAATTCCCGGATAAACAAACTCTCCGTCTTACAGTTTATGCGCTCCTTTTGTAAAATATAAAATGAAATTCTATTGTAAAGTGTGCCGATGGAGAGTGAAGAAAAAATGTGTTCATTTTTTTCAAAAAGTTATGTTATGTTCGTGTTATATAGAAATGTCAACAAGAGAAAAATTCGTTTCTTGAGTGATAATTTTGTGATTTGACATAAAAGTATTTTGTATGATTTTTACAAAGCTCATCATAAAAATAACCTTCAACAAAATAAATTAAAATTACTTTAGACTAGCAGGCTAAAATACCGTATACAAAACAATGTAATTAATCCCCCCCAAAAAAAACATTTTCTTGAGTCTTGAGTCTTGATCTCGTATAGCTGTCACTGAAAATAAGCACCGACAATTTTATCTTCTTCGAAAACGAAAGATGTCATTGTCTGTAAAATCGAGCATAAAGTCTCAAATTCATAAAACAACAAGAAACCACAACCAGTCAAAAACCAAGAACTGTCTATCATCTATCCATTACAGTATAATACAATATCATGCAATCCAATCAGAATACAGAACTACAGCATAGGATCTGTACAAGTACTCTCTCTTATATATTGCCACATACGATAGTCAATGTTCAATCACAAATCTTTACTTTATTATTATTTGCCATTCTGGAAACAAGCAACTTTTGCTGTCTTTTACGACGAATAGCATTCTTTTTTCTTCATCAGTACAATTCTTCCCAAAAACAAGAGAAGCACTATCAGGTCGGGATCAGGTCTTGAAAACTTTTTTCTGATACAGTATTCCAAATATATCTCTCGGCTCTCTCATGGTAATAGTCTCACATCATAATATAATCGAAGAAAGATCTTGCATTCAATGAGTCCCCTCCTCTTCTACTCGTTTTCTGATAAAATAATTATAATTTACGGTCACCGACGAGACCTCTTTTGTTCTGCTAACAATTTAACAAAGAGGATAACAATAAATATTAAAGTCGGTAGCCGTGTCATTGTTTTTGTGCAGACGATGAAGGCCAAAGTGAAGAAAAATTTCTTATTTTACGGTCCCGGAGCTGTCTTCATTTCTACCGAGCTCTACTAAGCTAAGGAATCGCAATACTGAATTTTGATTCGGTGCCCGTAAATTTATTAAAATCTAAATATCCCCGCCAATTTAAAACATCGCCGCCAATTGAAAACCGCCCATTGAAGGCGACGTGATTTTCTAAAAAAGCCGCACGCCGCGCGTGTCCGTACGAGCGCTAGTCGCCGCGCGTCGTCCTCTTACCAGCGCTTTTTATTTCTTGTCTTTCAAAAACTTTTGTTTGTCAAAAAAGGGTGTCGCTGAGTCTTCAGGAGCGACACCCTAGTGACGCCACTGCTCTTAAAACCCATTCAGAGAGAACCAGTAAGTTTTGAATGAAATAAGGCTGTTCTTATTTTTTTGTGATTTTCGATGTCTTTAAAATATTCTTTATATACTTTATTCACTTATCACCTAAAAAGGGACTAGCATTCTTGAGCCTAGGATTGTTCTTAATTTGTTCTTAGCATATTGCCAAAAACGAACATCATGTTCTTATAAGACTGTTCTTATAAAATAAAGTGTTAATAAAGGTGGGCCCGGAGTGTGCTAATGTTTTTTCTTTTCCTTGCGAAGTTTCCGTTCACGGATAAAAAGAGTGGTACCGTTTGAAAAAAAATAATGATTCTCGATGAGACCTTTTATACAGGGTGTCCGGAAATAAAGTATCGAGTCGTACCACTTCTATAGAAAGAAAGTTCTTGTGTGTGTTTCACTAAATTTTCAATTTTTAGTTTCTGTCTGTGTCATTGTAATTGTCACGCGACATCTTTTATGAATAACTTTTACAAAAAAACTATTCTCGATAACTTTAACGTCATGAAAATTGTAAAGAAAATTCATTCTTTTTAATCATAATGACAACAATCATTTTACAACAAAACAATTATTGTGCTGGTACAACCTTCAACTTCAATATTTTTTTCCGGACACTCTGTATATTACAGTGTGTCTTACATAAAATTGGAACAGATTTTATATAAGTGAAAACTTAGTTTGTTTTCTTTGTCATTTTTCAAGGAATACTTCAATTTTAATTTTTTACTTTTATAATTTTTTAACTTTTATAATTTTTTACTTTTAAAATTTTCTACTTTTAAAATTTTTTACTATTAAAATTTTTTACTTTTAAAATTATTTACTGATGATGGTACTCTGTTGAGGCCGAACACATTTAGAAAATAAATTTTAAAAAATGAACCAAAAGCAGCTTCTGTTATTTAATCTTTTACTGAAGATGTATGGAAGGATTGATTTATTTAATTCAATTTTAACATACTACATACCGTTGAAAAGATAATTCAGAGCATTATAATTTTTTAAGAAAAATGACTGAAGAATTTTAGAAAATTGAGATGAAAAATGAAGAAGAAAAAATGAACTTTTTACAGTTTACTGCTAAAAAGTCATTTTTGGTACAAAAGTACTTTGAGAAGCATCCTAAGACTTTTAAACATACTTTACCTTGAGAAATTTATTGATTGATTATTCCATCTTATTTAAATAATTCGAAATAATTCTTGACTCTTTTTCGTTTTTACTTTGAATATGAAATCTGTCCCGTTTTTTTCTAGGACATGCTATTATTTAGACATGGATTGTGTACCAATCCTCACAGATGATCAGCGCAAAGCTATCGTTAGCTTATATTTGACCATCGCTGCATTGGGTACCATATTAAATGTGCTTTCATTGTATTGCCAATGGAAAACACGTCGAACCCGTGAATTCAATAATTCTGCTCGGTTGATGGCAAGTTTAAGCGTATGTGATTTTATTGATTGCATATTTGTCGTGCCCGTCTTTTGTGCTGGATACCATTACTGGAAATTACGTTCGGACTGCGCCGCTCTAAAAGCACAGGCTGTCTTCAACAATTGGAATGCGCTTTATTCATCTTGTCTTATTGTGATGATTACTTTCAATCGGTACTTGAAAATTGTCAAGTATGCAAGATATGATCGTATAATGTCACGCAGACGTAATCTAATCATTAACGTGGCAGCAATTTCGACGTCGTTGTTTATCTCCTTAATAGCGGTAGTGAATGTGAATTCAATGCTTCTGGTAACCACCGTATTAGTTGTTTTTACCGTATTCTCAATACCAACCCTCTATGCTCTCCTCTACAAAAGTATGCGGGCTAACCAGCAAGTGACACCAGCCTGTCAGCGCCGTCTTCGTAACAACAAAGTGCTCAAGAATTTGCTCCTTTTGACCACTTGTTATTTGATTTGTAACCTCCCAGCAATGTGCCTTGTTATGTATGCTTTGATCTCCAAGAAAAAGATGATTTACTTCGAAGCAAGAGTTACGCACGCTATCGTGTGTTTATCCTCTGTGTTAAACCCTGTCATTTATGTTTTGAGAGATGCAGTTTACCGTCGAACTCTCTCCACTTTGTTGCATTTAAATCGTGTTGTGGCTCAGTGACCATAGCGTGCAGATAGAGCATCTGGCTATGGTGCCGGATCGTACCTAAGATTTCTGGTACTTGATGCCTCTATGATACTTTACAATTAAATAAAAGAGTCAAAGTAGAGAAACCCAGGGCAAGTAGTCTGTGAGTCGTCCTTGCCTGGTGGTCGCAAAATTAATTACTAAAGTATGGCTAAGTGAAATGATTACTGCTTTGAGAGAAAACTTATCTTAATACGGGCTAGTACTGGTTTCCTATAAATTTTGAGATGTTTACTGAGTGTTTACCGAGGGAATATTATTGGAACAAAACAGACAAAATTATAAAAAAAGAATGGGATCTTCCAGAAAAAATTTGAATATGGGGGGGTGGAGGATAGAAATTTTTTTGTAAATTCCCTCCACCACTGGACATTGTGAATTTTGACCCCCCCCCCCCCCCGGACAACAGATCTCACCCCCGGATAAGCATCAGTTGACCCCCCGGACATTCAAAATCACCCCTAATTAGAGCAAGTTTACCCCCAAAACAAAGCAAATTTTACAAAATTACAAATAAATTTCTGGAAGAGCCCAATCTGACTTTATATCATCATATTATTCATTATCACATTTTATCAGCGATCCAAAAGATATCTGCAATTTGTGCAATTTATCTTGTATTTTACATGTAAAAAATATAAAAAGATGTTGTTGTATTGTAGCGGTAGCTGCAATCGGCTGCAATCTAACGTCACTTCGCTACAAAAGTGCCATGCGCTTTTTTCCAACACAAAAAAGTGCATTTTTTTGGTCACTGATAAAAAAGTAATAGTTATCAGACATTTGCTCGCACAATATGGAAATATTTCACTCGTTCCAGAAAAATCTCGGAACTCGTAAAATATCTCTCGTATTGTGTCGCAACTGTCCGATAACTATTACATATTATTATCCGACGGGCTTAAATGGCGACATTTGATTGGCTTCTTTGCTGTCCAATATTTTCGAATACATAGCTTCCATGGGGGCTACATATTCACAATGACAATTGAGCATCTTCTTTTTGACGTTACGTCACAAAATAAAAATAAGACTTTTGAATAAAAACTACCAATAAACCAGATTTACGAGCTTATAAATTGGAATTATGTTTGAAAACGAGAAATATTTTAGCGATGAACGGATAATAAACCATTTATTTGGACGTAGTCTCATCCAATATGAAAAATATTGGGCTACGAGAAAAGATATTGAACTCGGCGATATTGGATTCGACTTTGTCCAATAACTGCTTATTATCATTTTCATTTTTCCGAAATCCGGCTTCCACAGAGAAAACAGAAAAATGGTGAGGTCATGGTTTTTCATCAGGACAAGATTGTACTTAATCTATATTGTGAGGAGAAAGAATTTTTTCTCAAACTAGTTTTTATTTTAGAAATTTAGGTGTTTTGTTTTTGACGTTGGAGGAACTGTAAATAGACGATAACAAGAAGGCCTCGTTCTTTTCTTCTCCTGGTTGCAAGTGAAGTCCTTCTTGGTGTTTTGGTGTTGGTCGAACTTTTCATTTTTTGATAGATAATGGTACCAGCGGAGGGCTGTGATTCAAATGAGAGAAAAAAATATTTTTAATTATGCTAGTTTTTTTAGAATAGACTTTTTCATAAATTACGTCACGAACATCACTTGCCTCGTTTTGAAATTACTGCCATGGTGATTAACTCCCAGCAGATTTTATTACAACAGCTTTCTATTCATAACAAAATCATTTAATGTCTCAAGGGATGTGATCACCATGGAACTTGTTTGAATACGAGGCAAGTGATGTTCGTGACGTAATTTATGAAAAAGTCTATTCTAAAAAAACTAGCATAATTAAAAATATTTTTTTCTCTCATTTGAATCACAGCCCTCCGCTGGTACCATTTATGAAATTGTCTATTTGAGCCTCGAGAAATATCACATGCTTAATGACAGGTAAAGTCCCGAACCCGAAATTTTGACGAGAATGATAAGAAATTGTAATTGCTATTACGCACTATTTTGAACATGAGGAAGGGATTTTTTTTAAATTAAGCTTTATTGTGTTTTAGTAGGAACTAATAATATTTAAAATGAAGCTCAATAAAGTAAGTTTATATAAAAAATTTCATTTTGATAATAATTTATAAAATTATATTTAGAATTTAAATATTGTAAATATTCTTTGCTTTAACAATTCTTGATCGCTAAAATACCAGCAAAGATGACTCAAGTTAAGATAACTAAAACTAAGTCGCAAAAACTTTAAGATCTTGATAAAATCATGAAATAGAAAATCAGAAATTAGAAAAGAAAAGTCAAAAAAAACTTTTAATGATTAGAAAATTTCATTCTAAGTCATCCTAAAATTTGGATCCCAAAGCTTCAACCTGCACATGTGTCGAGAATTGTAGTAGGAGATAGGTCACTTTATCATAAATCGTCCATCGAATTTGAGTAAGCACTTTCAAGCTGAATATCTGTGTCCCGTTTAGTGTGAAAAGCATTCAAATGAAATGTCTTTTTATATTTACGATAAGTTGATATGAAAGCAACAAGTAGGATGATAATCAGGAGGGCTAACAAAATATTGAATGTGATTGATGCAGTATGTTTCCTACGTAAAGGATTTTCAGTTGTTTTTGATGAAGATGATCCTCTCTTGCCAGAGCCTTGGACATCCGAACCTTTGGTGGTCGTTGTTGGGGTCGTTTCTGTTATTTTCTCATCTTCACAATCGAAGTTTTGGGATTTGATAGAGCCCAAGTTACCACAATAAACTTTGAAGCATAGTTTTTTGGTAACAGGATGATAATGTTGAGATATGATATCACCAGATTTGAAAGATGAACCATCTTGGAATTGACAATCTATTTCAAAACTTGGGGAAGATGTTGTTGTTTTGGTAGTAGATTGCGTTGCAGTTGTTGTGGTTGTTGATTGTTTCGGTTCTTTCTTGTGTTTTGTTGATGTCTCAGCAGTTGGCGTTGTGGTTGTCGTTGCTGTGGTTGCTGCTTTTGTAGATGTTAGTTGTTCTGTTTCTTTCTTGTGTTTTGTTGTTTGTTCAGCTGAAGGTGGCGTGGTTGTAGCTGTTGTTGACTGTTCTGGTCCTTCGTTGTGTTTTGTTGATGTCTCAGCAGTTGGCGTTGTGGTTGTTGCTTTTGAGGGTGTTGACTGTTCTGGTCCTTCGTTGTGTTTGGTTGATATCTCAGCAGTAGGTGGTGTGGTTGTTGCTTTTGAGGGTGTTGACTGTTCTGGTCCTTCGTTGTGTTTTGTTGATGTCTCAGCAGTTGGCGTTGTGGTTGTTGCTTTTGAGGGTGTTGACTGTTCTGGTCCTTCGTTGTGTTTGGTTGATATCTCAGCAGTAGGTGGTGTGGTTGTTGCTTTTGAGGGTGTTGACTGTTCTGGTCCTTCGTTGTGTTTGGTTGATGTCTCAGCAGTTGGCGTTGTGGTTGTTGCTTTTGAGGGTGTTGACTGTTCTGGCGCTTTGTTGGGTTTTGTTGATGTCTCAGTCATATTTGGTGTGGTCACAGTTGTTGGTTGTTCTGTTTCTTTCTTATGTTTTGTTGATGCCTCAGCAGTATGCGGTGTGGTTGTTGTGGGTGTTGTAGTTGTTGTGGTTGTAGCTTTTGTAGATGTTGGTCGTTCTGGCTGTTCGTTGTGTTTTGTTGACGTCTCAGTCATAGTTGGTGGTATAGTTGTAGTTGTTGTAGGTGTTGACTGTTCTGGCTCTTTCTTGTGTTTGGTCGTTAATTCAGCTGTTGTAGGCGGTATTGTCGTTGTTGTTGTGGTTGTGGCTTCTTCATGTGTTGTTGAAGGGTTCATAGTTGGTGCTGTATGACAAATCGATACTATTATTAGCATCAACGAACAAACTTTTATTGTGAAATGCAACATGTTTCTTTTTATATGTATTCGATAAATTGCATTGATTTTATTATGATTAAATTTTATGAATTCTCCCTTATTTATACGAAGAAAATCACCTATTTCATCAACTTTTCGAATGTGGTTTTCTCGGAAGATTTCAATTTAGTTCTTAATTAAGATCTTTCGTTACTAATTGACGTGTATCATTCATTCATAGCTTTTTTTAATTACTTCACATATTTTTTATTCCGCTTTTAGTTTTTTCTCGGAATAGATATAACAAAAGTTTTTTACTAGACATTACTGTTGACATCTTGAAAGTTTAGTCTCAGCACGTATAAGTTTTTTTAAAGGTTATCCTTTTAACAACAGTAAATCTTTTCTTGATGAAGTTCTTCCAGAAAATGGTCATATCAATAAAGCCCCTCTTGTCTAGGGGACATCCTCCAAACTCCAACCCGTAATTTTAGTAATCTTTTTCCCAGAATCTATTTTAAGCTTTCAGTAATAAATTTACTTAATCTAATGATTTGATCCCGACAATTTACCTACTTTAGGGTTGGAAATAGAAAAGTGCACCCAAGAAATCGGAGAAGATATTATCGAAACAGACCTTATTGAAAGACACCCTTGTGTCAAAGACGCGCTGGGACCCCAGCCCCACTGGAAAATTAAGCAAAAATCTCGTCTCCGGTGGGACGAAAATACCCTTGAAAAATGGGAAATATGCCCTGCAATTTCAGCAGCCCCATTGAGAAATTGACTTTGATTTCATCCCCATTTGAAATTGCACTCCTAAACCATCCCACTAGATTTTTTGACCTGAGAACAATAAAATTTCTATCCACATTGGGATTTCGATATAAATTTCCATCCAAATTGTAGAAAAAATTCCCACAGGGCTATGAGAGAGGGGGTTTTGTATATTTTCTTTCATTAGTACATCCTTGGAAAAATTGAATGAAATATTATAAGAAGTAAACACAATCGATTCTTTTGCCATATGTAGCAAATTAGTTGATAATTAACTGGAATCATAATGTGTGTAAAGCGGAAAAATTATGAAAGTTGATTCAAGAAGCGAAAACTAACTGTAATTACGATTGATGTAAAGTGAAATTCATACGTTGTCTAACTACGTAATTATTTTTTACCGCTACACCAACTAATTTCCTAATCTCGACTAGCTTCTCTATAACTCGGACAACATTTCTGTTATTACATTAGGCCATAATATTTTACAATCTCCCTGAAAGGTCTGAGGGTACCCCAAAGCAAATAAGTCTTCCATATTGTGGGGTAAAATTTGTATCTAAAGTCTGTCTAAAGACAAGTCACTTTCACAAAGTTCTTCTTATATCCTATATACTCTTAGGTTTCAAATAAACGCCCCCCACCTGCTTGTTAATTTTTCAAGAATTTTGCTCTAAATAGCCTGATCTTAGCCTATATTTACCTTTATTTTGGGGTTTTCAGAAGCATAATTTTCCGACCCCCCCCCCCGTTTATTGGGAACCTAAGGGTAAAGTCCACTACAGTATTTAGAATCTTAAAGTCAATCTACATCTCATATATCTCATGTCGTTCTATCTAAAACCTCTAAATGACAAAAGAAATCTGCAACTGGGTCACCGAGACAGGGGTGTAAGAAACGTTGCTTTATCGGTAGGCTTTTTGTCACACGTTTTCATAGAGTTTAGTATCCCGAAATATTAGGATTCCGAATTCCGAGTCGCAAATACCCGTTACCCGAAAGCGGCTAACCCAAATCTCATCTGGGTGAATCCCTATCTTATAAGATAATAACACCTCCTTCTCACAGACCCGGTGGGACTTTATAAGCCAGTGGGGGTAAAAAATAACGGACCTAAACTCGATGGAAATTGATATTCCTATGTTTTTTTATGGCTGGGGATTTGAATTCCATTGTTTTCTGGCCAAAAAATTCAGTGGGGATGAAAAAAATAATAGCACAATATTTTGCAGTGAGGATTTGCTTAACTGGTTATTTTCAACATAGGGAAAAAAATAGAGTTTAATTTTCACTGGAGACGATATTTTTGCCAATTTTTCCGTTGGGAAGGGGTTCCAGTGGGTCTGTGAGAAGGAGGTGTCTTATAAAATAGACTTGAACTTTAGAGAGTGATTTCGCTAGGCTTCTAGCGAAAATTATTTTTGTGACCTTAGTTTGAGTCCGTTCAAAACAACACATCTGCAGACCCTCCCCGCATTTTATTCCGTTGTTTAATCTTTCTCATCGTAAGACTATAAGTAAAATGATTTTGTTAAAAGGAAGGACAAACGTCGGGCGTGTGCAAGTTCTCTTGGATATTTTGCTGATTTCTAAATGACAAAATTATGTCGTTCCCCTCCTCAGGTAAGTTATGGCATGTCTCAAAAACCTGAAAATTACCATAATTTTTGAAGGCCATTAGCCGGCAGAAAATGAGGAGACCAATGATTTGCAACGAAGGATACCATGATGAAGTTTCGCTGTAGGGGTGTTACCTAATTTTTTACGCCCTCATTTTCGCCCTCATTTTCGTCTAACTTCAGTCCAAATTTCATGTTTCTATCTTTGGCCAAACTGGAGTTATTCAAAAAACAAGTTTTGCTGACGTCAGCATTTTTTAGTTTTTGCGGTTTTTCGTGAAAATAAGGGCGTAAACAATTAGGTAACACCCCTACAGCGAAACTTCATCATGGTATCCTTCGTTGCAAATCATTGGTTTCCTCATTTTCTGCCGCCTAATGGCCTTCAAAAATTATAGTAATTTTCAGGTTTTTGAGACATGCCATAACTTACCTGAGTCTCACAAACATTTTCCAAAGAGCATAAAATCCAATCAAATTCATACCAAAACAAAGCAATATAGCCTTCATTGTTTCACTGCTGCCAACGTAAAAGTAGATATTGTTTAACGACACTGGATGATGATTTGTATGTTTTACGATGGCCTTTAGACGTTGTTTGGTCTCTTTCCATCATCGATTAGTTATTGTTGTTTAGATTTTGTTGTCGTCTTGCTTCAGCTTACCGAACGTACATCTGTATGTGTTTCCTATAAAATATGAATTTACTGAAACGAGGAAAGGGATGAAAAAGAGGTTAGGCAAGTACATGTTTTTTTATAAGCAAGTGTATGCCCCTTGGTCAGGCTCGAGTATGCTTAAGCTTTCAAAGCATCCAGACATAGAATATGCTTATTATATGCTTAAGAATTATTATTCTTTTGATTCACCCAACCAAATTTTTTAGTAAAATCTTTAAAAGTTTGTTAATACAGTATTCGATTAAAAAAGCATTTAAATTTTTGAGCAGTGGAATGTGGCTAGCCGTGGAATGTCCTTTTTTACTTGACCACTTGCAAACCTTTTTGAATAAAAAGAGATTGACTACTTGAAAATATTTCAGGCTAGCGTATATGCTTATGTTATGCTTAGGAAATCTGCAAATCTGAGCCTTTCAATGCTTCAAGGAAAAATATAGCACATCATTGATCAAGTAAAGCTACAATGGAAATGTTAAAGCAAAATTACGTAACGGGACCCGCTCCAGGAAAGAAGAGGTTTCCGCGCTTCAGTCCATACCAGTCTGTAAGCGCCTAGGAGTAACCATGGTTAATTCCTTGGTTCAACATGCGGTAGCCGGTTCCTGGGAACGACATGGTAACCCGTTTCGTAATGTGAACTTGTTCGCTCGAAGATTATGTACTTGCGATACCAATAGCTCTCAACATAGTTTGCTCGTTGTACTTCGCTCGAAACCCACCCTAGTCCTTCGGACCTCTGGGGCAGCGATGTACGCGCTATGACCCGGACAATCTTTTTCAGGACACTCTTGAAATATTAAATTCAACGAAAAACATAAAGCCTTGCACAAAAATCATTCCTTTACATGGAAATAGACTAAAAGAGTTATAATTCTTTACTTGGATACATATGATTTTCTATATTCCTCCCCAAAATTTGAGATTTTCTAAAATAAACCCTACTTTTTCTCTAAAACATTCATTTTTAGGCAAAAAGAACCAATATTTACCATGCCATTCGCTAGAATTAGTCCTAAATTAAACCCTAAATTTAAGAATAACTTTTTGAAGATTTTGGCTGCTTGCCGAAGTAAGTTCTCGTTACATTTAGTTCCATCAAGGCATAGAGGTATAAAGAAAGACAGGAGATGAATTTGTCGGTAATTGGTCGTTAAAGTCTTTTGATTTCTTTTATGTAATAAATCAAAATAAATTCTAGGCTCGCCCGACGAAATACGACTTTTTAGTAGAACTCAAGTCTGTTCTGAACATTCTCACTATCAGCATCGAAGATTTCTAGCCTTCTAATATACGAGAATAAAATAAAATTTAGCTCCACGAAATAGGTTTGCGTTCAATTTTGGCATCCATTAAATTTTGTTTTGAAAAAGATATTTTCTCTAGCCAGAAAATAAAAAGTTCTTTATAAGCACATACAATTTCAGACCCAATTTGTAGACAAAAAGTCGCTGGAGAATTTTGGAGGAAAGTATTAAGCAATAGGGTTCACCTTGAAGAATATGTCGATCGAAAATCTTGTCATTTGATGAAGGATTGCAAAGTTTACACGCCCTTTTTTAGTCCAAATATTTTCTTACACCAATGTCAGAAACAATGAATCTCGTCTCATCTTATTTCCGACACTTAAGTTAGCCAATAAGATTTCACCTATCAACAAAAGAGCTCATTAAAAATGCACGATATATGAGATTATGAGCATGCATACCTCGTAATTTTTTTAATCGTAGGGCGAGCATGGTTACAATAGCATACTTCTCCTGTTTCTTTATACCTCCATGATCAAGGTAAATGAAAGACTTATTGTTCTCGTGTAAAATTTCTTTCTAGACGAGATTTTTGAAAGTTATCTGAAGGAGGCCACCAAAGGTAACCAAGGCAAAAAATAATTGAAACTGTAATATTTTGTGAAATATTATCACTATTTTTCAGGGTTTTTTATTCCATCAAAAATTAGAAAAAAAAATACAAAGAAGCTTTCGTCATAACGGCGATAAATAAAAACAAAAATACAACGTCAAAATTTTAAATACTTTTTTATGTTGGATTTTTTACTATTTTAACCTATTTTTTTAAAAACTCGTTTTCAAATTTTAAATACTAAGCAAAATAAGGCTTATTGCATCAATAGTACAAATGCTCGTTGACAAGAAATTATTTGTTAACATCTATATAAAACAAAAAGAATTTTCCCAGGTGTCAAGTTTTTACGAAACGAAGTTATCAGAAACCAAAACTCGATCAAAGATGGTCAACAGAAAGAAAAGTTTTCAGTTCCTAGAAAAGATTAACATTTAGGGCACCTGGAAATATACAACATCACTAATACATCTTTTCGACCGTGGTCGCACAGTCAGGCCCGTGCCACTCCTTTTTTCACACATTTTTCTTTTGTCTATTAAAAAAGACTGGGACTGGGACGGTTTTAGTGGGATAAAGCGGACAAAAAAATGCCCGCGCGGCAATTGGTGGCTACGGTCGAAAAGCTGTATAAAAACATCTTAGACGAGTGGGTAAGATGCGGATGAAGCGATACCGCATTGGTCGTTCTTGTTACGGCTCATCATGATGTATCCTTTCAAGCCCCATCCTGGTCCCCAGCTAAAAAAAGAAAGAAAACAAAAATCATTAAATTATATTTTAAAATATTCGATGATTGTTTTCAATAGCAGTTTCAATTTAGTGTGCTGTTTAAATCGATTTTTTTTTCAAGATGTTACGATAGAATGTTTTATTGGATCAATTTGTTCAACTCTTACCTGTTTTTGACGATCCAGTAGTCTTGTCCATTCATGGATCCATAACCGACAACCAAGACGCCGTGATCCAGTTGGGTGCTACTGCATTGTGGTTCATCATAAACACCTTCTTTGTAAAATTGGAATGAGAAGTGTGAAGCATCAATAGCAACCGAGATTGGACCGACAGTGGCTGAGGCATTCTTCAAAGCATCTTCATTGCCTTTTGGGATATCAACAAATCCGGTATCGTCAGCTCCGACGCTGGATTTCTTGAATCTGCATTGAAGATTCTGTAAAAAAAATTGAGAATAATTTTATTTAAAAAGCCAGATGGGTAAGGATCTACAGTTATCAAACACAAGATATTTGAAACAAGCAGAAACTAGTCAATTATAGAAATCTCCTCAAAAGACTTCAAAATTACTGTCTCTAAATAATAAGGAAACGAGAAAAACGGGTTAAACAAATAAGATAATTTCAGAGATTTTCGTACTTTAAAAGCCTTCTTATCAATTCAAGAAGCCATGAATCATTTATATTACATTAATTAAAGATAACTGAATTATATGTATGTATATTGCAGCAACCAGAAATAGCTCTTACTTTTCCTTCGTATGGGTAACTTTTCTCAGTATCAATCCCCCCATTGGCTTTGATGTATTTGAAAGCATTGTCCATTAATCCACCTTGACATCCATAGTTTCCATAATCTTTAGAGCAATCAACCAAGTTTTGTTCACTCAAATCAACCTTTTGACCGGTCTTTCTGAAATGTTGTCCTTCCAAAGCTCCAGTCTATAAAAACAGACACAACAAACATTAATTTTGTGATGAAAAACAATTATACTGTACACACAACCCTTTACCTGAAGTGGATAAAAACTTTTGTGGGGCTTATTTTTGGACATCCGAAACTAATTTCTTTCCACTTCCTAGGGTTTTTACAGAAGACAAGAGTTTTTGGCAAAAATCTTGGGTATGAAAATTTTGTCAAGCATTAAATTTTACAAATTTTTGGAAAAACTAGTGCAACTCCCAAAATATAATCCTAGCTGTTTGTTAAAAAACAACATAATTTTATTGTTGCAAACATGAGGGTAACACGACTCTCCCACTGTAACCAAATTAGTTAAATTAAATGGAGCTTAGCTTTCCCAATAACAAACACAGTTCAGCCAAGTGATGAATTCGAAAACTTACAGTAGAGAAAGCCCAGCATGATCCACATTGTCCTTGATTTTTGACTTCAGAAACATATCCATCCTTTTTTCTCCAATCAACAGAATCTGGAATCTCAGCAAAGTTTGGAGTCATGAAAGTAGATCCTTGTTGTTTGCTTCCAGCCAAGTAACCATTCATTTTCGCTTTGAATTCAGTAGTTGTCATATCCCCAAAATGATTCATACCTAAAGACATCTTTTTGTTGTTACGATTGAATTGGGTAATACGTCTAACATTGTCTTGCCAAATTGTATATCTAACTTTTTCTTCATTAAAGTCCGCATAAGCTGCATTATGTGTAGATTTCCATAATTGCCATCCTTCATCTGCAATTAATTCAGCTTTTTCAATGGTCATACACAGAGCAGCTGTTGCAATGCTGGCCAGAACAAATAGTTTCATCATGTTGATTTTAATATTCTATATTTCTAAAAAATAGCAATAAAACCAATGAAATTTAGGTCAGCAGAAGCATATTCCCTTGGTTCCCTTGATACAAAAGAGAATATATATACACTTTTTAGCAATAATTCATTCTTAGCCAGCTTAAACATATGAAAGGGTGAGTGTGTAATGCATTGCAATACATTGCATCAGAATCCCTGCCAAAACAATTGCACTAATCCATCAAAAAACAGCGAACTCTGAAAATGAGGCTGGATATATATATGGCATATCCAGTCAATTTTAAAGTTCAGTTCCTGACAACTTGTCTGTGACCTAATTTTGATATTCCTTACAGATAAACGACCTACCACAAGGGTCAAAATAAAGATTTTACAGGTAGGACTGGGTAGGACAAAATGTTGGTTCAAGGTTGCTTTAGCTTGAAAGTCACGCTTTTTGGGTTGAACAAGAAGCTATTTGGGTTGGACAATGTCCTTTTCCCAAGCTTCCCAAATTGCACAGTAAGGGTCGAAATATGAGCAAAAGTGCATCTAAGGATGTAAAGTTTGGGAAATCTGACCATATTATGCCTCAAAATGGTAAATAATCTTTTTAAAAATGCACAGTACTGTAAGGATCTTTTTTCTTTGATTGAGTGTCCCCCCAAGAAATTTGAAAACAATTGAAAAAATAAACAAAGGCTCCAAGGTGCTAACTAGAGTTGAGAGAAGAAAAATTAAATTTTTGGTGGCTTTTAAGTAGTTGTTGAGGCTCTTTATTTAAAGCACCCATTTTGTGCTATTTTCTAGGCTTTTCATTTGAAATTTGCCATTTTGAGGATTGCTGGCTTGCTCATCTCAGCAAAAGTGTTGTGAGGCAACAACAAGGAGGAAAACTTTCCACTAAGAGCCTGAGCCTGTATATACTAGGCTTGCAAGAAATTTTTAAAATTTTGCCCATTTTTGATGTTTTTGCCACCCTTAGCTGAGAGAATATGTTCAAAAAATTTCATTTTCATTTTCGTCCATATTTCAAGAATTTAAATATCCCTTTCTTTGAAGGAGTCAATTATTGATTTTTATTATTTTGGAACCCTTACAGAAACTCATTGCTTTTTAATAATTTTTGTACCCCTTTGAGAGACTTCCAAAGGGTGTAAAAAAAGGGACCCTTGGCTTGCACATACCTGGTACCCATTTTGCCTACTTGTTACCCTCCCTTAAAATTACATAAAATAGCAACAAAGACTGTAGGCTCAAAAATGATTTTTTACAGCTTCTTCCTTGCCGATGGCCAAAAAAGGTTTTTCAGAGGGAATAAAATTTGACCGTTAACTTGAAAAATTAAATTTAGCAGGAATTTAATTTGGCGGACGAAGGACATTTTTGTCCAAAAAACGCAATTAAAAAAGGAAAAACCTGTTTTAAAGCCTGAAATAGCACACATTTGGGGGATAAATAGAGCAACTTAAATTTATCGGTAATTTAATTTGGCAGACGACAGAAAAAATTTAATTTGGCGGGAACTTAATTTGACAGATTTTGACCAAATCTTCCAAATTTTCTTCTTTCAAATTTTTTCCTTTGATGTACCGTGAGATTGGGTAACTTGCATCAGTGGAGGCTAACATGTACAGCCCTCAAATGAAAGACCTGGCTGGTCATTAAAATACAAAATTAAATCAAAACAAAAATGGTAGAGTAGAGCTGCGAGCGGAGCTGCATAGTTGTATTTTAATGACCAGCCAGGTCTTTCATTTGAGGGCTATGCATGTTAGCCTCCACTGATGCAAGTTACCCAATCTCACGGTAGCTGTAACAGGCTGTAAAACCTCTGGGACTGAAAAGGGTTAAAAAATCTAAAGGGCCATTCCAAAAAATGCTCGTTATCCCCGTCTGAGGACGTACATTTGAAAATTTTTTCTAGCCTCGGAAATAATTCTTTTTTCCAGTGGTGGTCAGAAAATTCATGATGAAAATTCATGTACTCTTGCAAAATGTGTCAGAAATTCCACTCTTTTTTGCCGTTTTTAATTCAATCAATTGCTTTAGAAATTCATACATTTTCTTCTCTTGCCTTGGAAATTTCGAATTTTGGTGAAGACTTTTGCCCTCAGAAATCCTGTGTCGTCCCCCCCTGTTACACAGACAAATTCTCGAATGGCCTGAACCACCCTCTGTAGAGTACCCTGCCCAGTTGGCGATCGAAATTTTTTTATTCAAATTTCTCACAAACTTCTTAACTTTTTAATCCTTTTCGACCAAGGGTTAGACAACTTTTAACATGCTCTTCGTGTTTGTTAATTGATTTTTTATTTGAGGCAATCTTCTTAGAATAAAAAACTTTCGAAGCGAGCGGTACTAGTGCCCAGTTCCCGACCGATGTACCAGTCTGCGACCGATCGCTAAAAAGAGAAAATCAGTCTGCGACCGATCGCTAAAAAGAGAAAATCAGTCTACTTGCAGGTTAGGTCATATGAATTGATCAGGATGATAAAAAAACTCATATTTAATTTCTTTGCACTCGTTCTTTTGTTTTAAAATAGCTCACTTTGGCATGTTTTTTTAGAATTTTTCTTCAAGTCGCCATTTTTTTCTAAAGTAAAGTTTGTTTTTGTTTTGTTTTGAAAGTGGCAGTCTATAGAGAGTCTTCTTTGATAAAAACCTGGGAATTTTTTATGTCTACCCCGAGATTCAATATACCGGTTTCCTTTGTTATTTCAATCCGGAGCTAGAAACTTCGCATTGCTGGAGTTGTCAAGTTAAGGACTGCGGGCATGCCCCTTGAATGTTTTGATCGCAATGTAAAGTCTTCTTTTTTTTCTCAGCATCTGGAATGTTTTGATTGCAATGTAGAGTCTTCTTTTTCTCACTTTCGATTTTTTCGGTCGCAGACTGGACGTCTTATTTCGAAAATGATTGCATGCATCAACTTTTTTATCAATATTTCAGACGAAGGAAACCCTATCGAGCTGATTTTTAAATATAGAAATACTTTCTAACATACTCATCGTTTTGGAAAAGTATTTTTTGGAGTGTTAGTTGAAACGTTTTTACTTACGAAGCTTTTTTGTCCACAGGTAGCCATTTTTTATTTTTTTCAAAAAATCCGGCTTTTTCGAATGCTTCCGTGCAAAGTTGGATCTTTCGGATTCTACTTGTTTTTTTCTAGAATTTTTTTTACACAGTACGGGGAATAGGTCAAGGCAGATAACTACCAAAAGAAATTCTCCAGAGGTTTGTTTTTGTATGACTTTTCTGGATTCAAAGACGTTCGGTCGCCATAACTAGACCGGTTGCCAACTGGCGCTGGGCAGGGCGTTTTTGCGTGGAAAAAGTCGAAAATCAAAATTAGAACATTCCATCCATCATAACTTATCCTTAACAACTCCAAACTTGTTCATTCTTTTTTTTTAAATACTCAGAATTTATCAGAGAAAACAAAGAAAAAAACCCCATCCCATTACCTACCTTCAATAAAAAGATATACCATTTATTAGACATCAAGGTGAAAAAATGGCGACTCGGAATTCGTGGCACCACCGTCTACCTTGATCACCATTTTTCAAATGCCTATCGCTAATGAGCTGGATTAGTTATAGACTCGCGGTTTTTTTTATAAAACGCGGGAAAGATAGTACTTTAGTTTGTCACGTGGTAGCCTTTTCGATAATCTACGGGCCGTCTTTAAATCGAGAAAAAAGAAGAAATTTCGATTTTTCGGCACTTTCCTGAAATCTTATCAGGGCTACCCTGATATGGTTGGAAAGCTAAGGGTTTCAGCTTTTCATTGGTAAAATTTGTTTTTAGCTATCATTTCCAGCTCATTAGCGATAGGCTAAAGTTTAACAGTCATCGGGCCGATTTTCAGACCGCGCCAGCAAAACTCCTCACGCTCCGCCACACGGAAGACTAGATTTCATCCGCCATTTTTGGCGCGATTTTGGTGCTTCCGAAAATTATTTCTTGCTGGCGTGGTGTAAGGAGGCGATTCTTTGAAAAGGTGGTTTTTTTGTGGTTTGAAAATGGAATAACTTTGGAACTACTTAACCAATTTTAACAAATGACCCCTCATTTTTCTCACAAAGGTAAGGACTTTCAAATAAAATTAGTTTGGTTTTCAAAATTTGAGGGGAAAATTTTGGCCTGACCACCCTACTGTTTTAAGGTTATTCTAGTGTAAAATAATACTTAAACATGACACCACTAGAACTTTATGACAAATTAACAACAGTAAAAGTGAAAGTTACTGACGTAAAAAGACAGACAAGAAAGAAGTTAGATCTCTTCTAGAATAAAGTAAAAACAAACAATACAAAAACAAAATTGAAATTTGAGCTGAGAAGTAACAAAAAGAGTGTTAAAGAGTAGACTAGAGATAAGGTAAAAAGTAAGTCAGCCTACCTACCATCAACTTCTAGCGTTGGCAGCAAATGAAAAGAAGGAATTGTAAGATAACAGACACAGCTTATGACTGATTTTTTTCTTTCTGGAGGTCACAAACTAGTCATATGATTTTTCAAAATGTTTTTTGTTGATGCTATGTTATGCAAAGTCAGCTAAAAAGAGAAATAAACCAATCAGAATGAAAAAAACTCTACCATCTTGAAGGCTTCACGGCAAAATTGGTCATGTGACTGTCTAAAGCCCTATCTATATGTAAAAATACTATAACTGTTACATAAAAGTCTATTCCGCCCGCCAGACCACCAGGCCTTTGATATTAGAGATGCATAAATATTTGAGCATTGGGGCAAAGTACCCTAGAAAAAAACTCCCAAATAAAACCACCAAAGTGTGAAGCAATGCATAGGACGATAAAAGGGAAAGTGAAAGAAGAAAGTCAATTATTCTAGAATTTTCTATCATATAATAAGGTTGAAATGTAAAGCAGACCTTAACGGAACGTTGTGACGTAAATGGATGTTTAATGTTGTGGTTCATTCAGTAAATTGATTTTTTGCATTGTACACTCATTAATTTGAATGCACAAAGAAATTAAATTAAATTTAGTTATTAGTGTATTACTGAATTTGAATGCAGTCATCATATCCATGTGACTTGAATTCAGTAAACTGTATCAAAAGAACAGCATGATTTTTATGGCAGTTTATTTGTAGCAAAATTGTGATTTTACTATTTAACCAAAATTTTACTATTCAACGAAATATTTCACTATTTAGTGCCAACGAAAATATTTTAGTGCCAACGAAAATATTATGGTTCAACCAAATTTTACTATTCAACGAAATATTTCACTATTTAGTGCCAACGAAAATATTTTAGTGCCAACGAAAATATTATGGTTCAACCAAATTTTACTATTCAACGAAATATTTTACCATTCAACGAAATATATAACTGTTCAACAAAATATTTCATTATTTAGTGCCAACCAAAATATTATGGTTCAACCAAATTTTACTATTCAACGAAATATTTCTATAGTCAAAATTTGTGCCAACGAAAAAATATTCGTTCAACCAAAATTTCTCCATGGAAGAGTAATAAAACGCAGAACACTGTTTTTCCGGTCCTTGTATTACACGCAATGATCCACACATGTGAGATGTGAGAACTCTGACCTGAGGAGTTTCATTTATTTCCAAGAATTTGCTCCTCAGTTGGTGTCCTGTTTAATAAACTTTTTTCTTAAATAAAAGCCATATTTCTTCTCGTCATTATGCCTTCACTGACAGAAACTTTGAAATCAAAATCAGAAAAAAGCTTTACAGTTACTTTTCTCAAATCTGAAGTACTTTTTGTTTCAAGAAAAATTTAGGAAAATGTCTTAACCCTACCTACTGAGAGCTATTTGGCTCCCTTAGAACTGAAAGGGGGGGGGGGCACATAGTGCCCCCCGTGGATAACTCAGGATAGGAACATTGTTTGGTCATGAAATTTGGTACAGCAATGCCTAAACCTATAACAAACAAATTTATCAAAAAATTATTTTGAAAATTGAATGCAATTTTTGATGACGTCATCAATTGTATCAACAATTGGTAAAAATTACCCAAAAAACTCAAAAAAAATGATGTTTCTTAAAATTGCTATTGAAACAGATGGAGAAACACATTATCCTTCATTTTGCTTTTATTTGAAAGCTTTTACAATGTACTTAATGGAAATTAAAATCTAAATCAACAATTTTGTCGTGACGTTCTATTATAGCGCGCCAAAACCGAAGAAAATGTTTTAAACTTTCAAAACCGCGTAAAATCAGAACATTTCAACTTTTTCAAGTCCGTGATACTTTTTTTTGTCATATTTATATTTATTTTTTGCTGCTAATTGTCCTGTGAGATGAAATGGAAGCAATACAAATGAAATGGACAATTAAAGTATACCTGGTAACATGTTATAGTATCTTGGAGTAAGAACATAAAAAAGAGCAAAATAGCCTGTGCTGCAGTTGTGGGTTGGTAGTGGTCACCGACAAACCTGTCATTATGACCAAAATAATTGACCAATCAAAAAAAATTTTTAACCAAAACATTCCCCATAAAGTTTTATGAAAAGTAATAAAATTTCAGCTTCATAGCCTTATTAGTTCAAAAATGCCAGCCAATTTTCTAACGGTTAAACAGTACTGAAATTTTGGATTGAAATATCTCTAAGCCATTCACTCCTCCAGTGTCAAGATTTAAATATAAAATTGAACATCTTCACTTTTGTTTTGGTGACACGCGGTGGCATGGTGGTTTTAATGAGGGTTAAGTATAAAAATTCCTGGTGTCTTCCAATGATTTCTTATAGATAGCGTGTTTTCTACATCTATCTCTCAACCTGAAACGTCATAACGACATATCTTTAGCAATTAATTCCATGATTTATGCTCTCTGAGGAAAACTTATGATACCATTTGGGATTGGAGTTGTTGTATTTTATTTAACAAGGCAATAAAAAAGGAACGACAAATGATTTTATTACAAGAGGAGGGTGAACAATAATGTCATTTACTACTGCGGACATAGCTAGAACATGAGAAATCAATGAAAACAAGTTGTTTATCCAGTTCTCTTATACATTCTTGGTGATACATACTTCTTCTTTTAAAAAAAGTCTTTTTTTTTCGTTTTTTTCTTTTAGGTTGAGCATTGTTCTTATTTTTCTATCGTTCTAAACAATAGGTCTATTGTTCCAAAAAAATCAAAATCTCACCCTGATATTCTTATAAAAACTATTCTTTGAAAGCGCGAAAGAAGCGTGTGTCGCCACCACAAAGATCCCGGAGATACGGCGCCAAAAGTAGATGATTTTCCTGCCCAAAATTATTAGCAAGTTTACAGACTCGAGATTTGATTGTTCTGTGTTTTATTCTTTTTTTATGGGTCGCGCGGAAGAAAGAACAACACTGTAAATAATGGTTGAAAGAAAAATATTTTGTTGAATGGTAAAATGTTTGTTCAACACTTATATATTTTGTTGAATGGTAAAAATTTCGTTGAATAGTAAAATTTGGTTGAACCATAATATTTTCGTTGGCACTTAATAGTAAAATATTTCGTTGAATACAAAAATTTGGTTGAACCATAATATTTTCGTTGGCACTAAATAGTAAAATATTCGTTGAATACAAAAATTTGGTTGAACCATAATATTTTCGTTGGCACTAAATAGTAAAATATTTCGTTGAATACAAAAATTTCGTTGAACCATAATATTTTCGTTGGCACTAAATAGTGAAATATTTCGTTGAATAGTAAAATTTTGGCTGAATAGTAAAATCGTAATTTTGCTACAAATAAACAACCATAGATTTTTGCACACGGAGTCGTTGTTGTATACACTTCTCCTAGCCTGGATATCCAGGCTGTAAACTATTTCACAGTCTAGTTTTTGATATTTTATGCTCTGGTTTACAGCCTGGTCTCCCTAGAGCGATTTGCATTCTCTTTAAGAGAATGCAGTCCGCTTGCTTGCGCTCACTTCGCTAAAACCGTAAGGGCCAATCTACACGGCGTTGAGCAATTCTAAAGCAAAAATAGGATAGTCCTCCAGTTGCTAGTGAAGATAGGGCTTTCTGTTACATGAAAACATGAAAAAGAAGAAAACAGAGGCAAGTTCATTTTTCAAGAAAACATGGTTGGTCATGATAATGCATGTAAACTTTTTTATGGACTTTGGTGTAATCTTTGGATGTTTTAAATAGTTTTAGATCTTGTAAGACTGCTTTTTATTAATTTCTGTTTTGCTGCCCTGGGTTGGCTAGGAAACATGGGTTTTCACTTTCATTCTCTAGGGAGACCAAGCTCTATAATTTTAGAACTTTGTATGTTGAGGTAAATTTTGTTTTTTCTAAAATTTTGAGCTTGGATATCCAGGCTAACACTTCTCCCTACTAAACCTTTAGTTTGTATGCAGGACAATTACACCTTATTTTTCAGAAACATAAGGCTCAGAATGCCTAAAAACTAAGAAACATCTAAGAAACATACTGAGGCTGAAGCTGAGAATGAGAAAATTACATTTTTAATTCGGTTTTTTTAAGAACCTTCCAACCAACCTTTGCATGAAAAATAGGCTGATTATGTCAAAAAGTTTAGAAACATGTAGCTCAAAAGGCCAATTTCTTAAGAAACATCGAGGCTGCTTGATAAAACTAGTTTCTTAAAAAAAACGTGTAAGTTTTTAAAAGTCATAAATACCCTGAAAAACACCCGATCCAGTCCCACTTCCTCTATTTCACCAGACTACAGTAGTGGAGGAGACCGTTTACACATCCGTTGGAAAAAATCAAGGACGGTTAAGTGACCTACCACTACCATATTATGGGCACTAGGTGATGATGTTTAAGAGTGTATTTATTGTAAGGGATGATACGATGACGCGTTGCATTGTCAAAGGTGTAAAAAGTTGAACAAAAAGTCCCTACTCCGTTTGTTCTTATGTAGTTCTGCTAATTGTTATGTCTTGAAAAATGTTAATCACAAGCGAATCAAAAACTAAACAAAGTGTAAGTGTTTTTCATAGTTCTAGGGCCTAAGGCCTATTTACGCTTTATTAGGAAATTTAAAGGACTTGAAAGTTAGCCAAGGGTTTGAAAATAAGGTAAGAATCTAAATATTTTCATATTAAAATTAATTCTATCTAATTTTTCTCATTCAATGATTTCATTTAGGGATTATTCACAAATAGTTTTCAGTATAAAAAAACACTTTCTCTGACCGACCTTAGTACTCAAGATATATAAATAATTTCCAACTATAAAACGAAAAAATATATAATGTCAAAAAGAAAGGGTAAAATAATTTAAACTATTCCTAGTAATGAGATCGTCGGACAGAGGCTAAAAATAAGACCAATGACGTATCGGCGAGTCTATTCATCCTTGAATTAAAGTTTTAGTTTAAGTCTATATATAATACCAGGCTGTTTTAAGTCTTTGTAAACAACCTTGGACTAAATAAAAGACCATTTCTAGATGACCAACAAGACCAACAATAGTTAGATCCTTGAAAAATCTTTACTGGAATAATTTATCGAATATAATATTAACTAAAACTTTGTAATGATGTCATAAGTCGGTAGAAAATGTTTAATCGATGGGGAAAACGCTTTATTCTTAAGGTTAGACGAATTACAGGCAATTTTCCTAATTGACACGATAGTATCAAAATAATACGGGAAAAAGAAGAGACTATAATATATAAAAATAAGAAGACCATCTGAGAATTTTATTGACGAAATCAAATAAACTAATCGTCATCTCGATTCTGTAGAGCGTATAATATAGCCGAGGCGGAATGCGCCCTTTTATGGCCCTGTTTCTTGGCAGTATTTTTCTGTCCTTTAATGGTAACGTCATCATCGTCGGAAGTCGGTAATGCCGAGTACCGAAAACCTTTACCACTATTCGCCCTAGTCAGCGGTAAAGGTTGTGGAGTCCTTACTGTAATTTTATCTTTACTTGAAGATGATGTAAAGTTCGTTAAAGATGAATAATCAAATTCGTTTTCGTTTGGTAAACACGCTTTGTTAAGTTCGTATCTAGCACGTCGTATCACATACCACATTAAAAATCCACTTATACCAACTTGTACACCTAATATAAGATAACCACCAGCCGAGTTACTGTGTACTACATCTTCCATTGAACGTAATGTCGATCCAAGATACGCATTTAATGCTTGAGTGGGTAATAAACCGATAAATGAACCGAGCAGACATTTGGATAACGGCATATTGGTGATCTGGAAATAGAATTGGAAGTAGAGATTATATTTTCAGTTATAGAGCTTGAAAGGGGAAACTCTAATATACTACAGTAAGAGTTCTCGCACTACCAACACATCTCTGTCTCAGTGTCTCAGTGAGGAAGTTTTCTCTCATGGGAAAAAATTCTATACCAATGGGGATGTAAAAGCCAATGTGTTTTCGAAGTTTCCATTCTGAGGGTATTTCTACCACCAAATTTATTTTCAGTTAAATCTTCAAGTCGGAAACACGGGTGATTCTAGCACTCTTTGAAAATGACTTGTAAAAGGACAAGAGTTTTGGGCGTTGATTTTGACAAATTAAACATTAGATCAAATCAGTTGGACTATTTTATTTAATCGGTTTTAATGAGTTGCCAAAAATAAACCCTTATAAAGGTATTCTAATCATTTTTTGAGCACAATGAACTCGTTATCTTGGGCAAGGAGAAAAATCAAAAACTGTTAAAATAATTCGAAGTCATTTTTGAATTCTTCACAATTATAGCATTGTGATTGTGAAATTAGAGCAGGGAATTAGATCATTAGGGTGTAATTATAGGAATGCAACTTTGAGATATACAGGGTGTCCCTAATTAAAGTATCGAGTCGAAACACAACTATGAGTAGAAAGTTTTATGTGCGTGTTCACAAAATTGTATTTTAAGCTCTCCCTCTTTTTTCTTTGTCATTACGATTAATTTATACGTTGTAACTACCTTTTGTAATAAGCCTGTGTGATGGAAGACGTTCTTATATTTTAGCGATAACACACACAAACTTTTCTACTCAATCGCATGTTCAAACTCGATACTTTAATTAGGGACACCCTGTAGTAATTTTACAGAGATAAAACAAACACACACCCATTCATAACAAATCGCATGGAATAGTTTAATTCATATGTGGGTACGTAGTATAACTCTGGGTATTAGACCATTTTTCAAGATGTTAACAAGATGTTTTGCTTCTGTGACAAAAGAGACACTTATTTCAATATCTTACCAGTAAAAGTGAGGATGGTATAAGAATTTAAGAGATTTTCAACGGGGTGTCCTATACATATACGATTTTTATAAGAACATCCTAAATTTTTGAAGCCTCAGGATGTTCATAACTTTTTGAGATTTGAGCCTAAAAATTTTCCTTACCTAAATGTTCTTATTTTCACCATTGTGTGAGAATTCTTTTGTTCATTTTCTTAAGAAATTGGCCGTTTGAGAGTCCACAAAACCTTAAAATGTTCTTAACTTGTTTTTAATTTTTTTGGCCCTCGATGCCTTATGTTCTTATGAAAAAACGTGTAGAAGCAAACAGAGCAATATTGTGTTTTATATATTATCTCTCTATAACAGAGGAAGACTTTGGTTGTTTGAAAAACGGAAAGAAATACTTACAGCAAATAAACCGTTTTGCAATCCAAACGGGATAGGTGTCAAACGGGTTAGCACAAGAACTTTGAAACCACGTCGACTTTCCACCACTTTTATGATAGCTTTCAAATGTTCTGATTGTAATTTTGACGTCACAAATCCACGGATAATTTTACGGCAGACGACAAGGGAGACTGCAACTCCGACCAAAACTGATACGTTTACGGTGACTAAACCCATTAGAAAGCCATACAAATAACCCGCAGCCACGTTTAAGAAAATATAACCCCACGTCATTGGGAACGATACAAGTGTAAACATTAGTATAAACAATAGACCGCTGACCCATCCATCGGCGTTTTCAAGCCATTGCATACAGTCTTTAAGGTAGCGTCGAAAGAAAAATATAACAACAATACCAACAATTGCTATTAATAAGAAAGTTCCAGATAAATGAAGACATTTCGATTGTAAACAAGGACAACGACTGTCTAACACTCGTTCCACATCTGATTTTTCACCGAAACATTTCTGCCCGGGAGTTGGTTCCGTAAAACTAATATCACTCAAATCTAACGCCAAGTCCGGCCTCTTTTTTGCCACTGTCCCATTTGAGTGCGGCGTTATAGAGCCAGAAGTGACAATTTTATCTGAATCCGTTAGTGTTTGGATGACGTCACTAACCTCGGACATTTCCACGGTTGTGGTCAAATCCGGACACGAGCGGCCAGGATTGATGACATCATCGGTAAATGCTTGACCCACCATTTAGTGTTATTCTAATTTGGGTGTCGTATTTATTATGACGTATATATTTGTGTTTCACTGGCCTAAAAATAAAGCAAAGAAATCATTCCAAGGTTAAATCACAGAATTTGAAGATTTATTTAGACGTCACTAACTTTAATTCAAGCAACTGCTTGTTGAAAAAAACACTCTAAAACCGATACTTCTATCTTCAAATTATAGAAATCAGTGGATCTAGGTTTCAGACAAAAAGTACAGTACATATAAGTCTAAATATAATACTTTAGTAAGTCAAACAGCTTTGGAATGGCATACGAATTCTGTAAAGAAAGAAAGTTCCCAAAAAATACAAACAACGCCCATTTCGACGATGCATCAACCATGTGAAAAATAAGCAGATTGACAAAAAAAAGGAGTTATTCATTGAGTAAATGAGCAAAACAGTTCCTTCAAAATACAATATTCTCATCAACAACAGTAATTATCTTTAAACTATTGTAATTGACTTATAATTGTCAATAATGATGACAAGTAATCGCTAATGGATTAAGACAATAAAAAAATGGCATTGAAACTCTTTTATATTTAGCACACCTAATAGCTGCACGACATCTCAGTTATGTTTTGTCAGTTCAAAATCACAATAGAGAGTGGTTCTCATTATATTATTAGCATATTATTTTATGTAAGAAGTTCTATGAGACTGTAAAAAGGTCCTAAAAGTTTAGGGTCTAAATCTGAAACATCTTTTGTGTATTTCTTCTTTTTTATTAATCTAGAACAATTTCAAATTACTCTGAAAGGCAATATTAAAAACCTTTTCTATTAGCTTAAAAGATTAAATTTCTTACTGTGTGCTTGGAAATTAATATGAGACCAAAATATCTCTCAAGAGCCAGAAGTGACAGGGACAAAAATGTCTTTCTTTTGAGTAGAGGCTTTTTACGCTGAGCGACTGAGATTTGACAAGGATCAAAGTGACTGCACTGCTTTTGTTCTATTCGAAAATAGTAAACCGAGATTTTCATGTGCAGGTAAAGTCTACAAACAGTGTCAAAGAACACAGTAATTCCATGTAATGATGCCTAGAATTAATTATTAATACATATTTTTTTATGAGAGCAGACTAGATGAGGACATAAGGCTTCGATGCTAAAATATTAAGAACAATTTAAAAACATTTTAAGGTTTTGCGGAATCTAATACATCATTCTCAGGAAATTACACAAAAATACTCAAAAATGGTAAAAATAAGAAATGTTAAGAACTTTTTTAGGCTTAAAACCAAAAAAGTTAAGAACGTCCGAAGGCTTCAAAATCTTTGGATGTTCTTATAAAAAAAGTGTTGCTTGTCAGCAAGGAATCTGATCTACACTGATTTCAGTTAAACTAATCTGGGAGTCTAAAATTCGTGATCCACAATCAAGAGCTAATAAAGATTACACGTTTTTTTTTTTATAAGGAACACGTTTATAAGGAACTCGAGGCTGAAAATGGTTCAAAAAATAAGGAATTGTTAAGGAACTGCTCAGGCTGAGAATAAGTGGATTTGAAAATAATGTACCTTATTGGGACTAATTTGACCAAATTTTGATCTTTCAAGGGGCAAAAAGTTCAAAATTTCCTATGTAGTAAGGAACTCGATAAGGAACTTTGAGACTGAAATTCTCTGTAAAAATAAGGAACTCCAGGCTCAGAGCAAAGTTAAGGTTCCTTATAAAAAAAAAACGTGTAGTAATAAAATGAAAGATAGTATATCTCCATTCAAACGAATCCACTTTATGCGCTTAAAATTGTATTGAAATTGTCCTTGCTTTATCACTCTTTAACACTGGTCGAACTCTAGTTTGTTGGCCCCACACTGGATGGTAGATAAGTATCTCGAACAACTACAGTCATCAATAAAAAATGTTAATCTTTTACTAGCAATTACAAGTAAGTCAAAAACAATGTCAAGCATATTGTGTCAACCCTTTTATATTATAAGGGCTTATTTTTATTTAGTAATACGTTCAAAGTAATTTTTTTCTTTCCTTTCAGTTTCTTTATAGTGGCAGTAAAATTACACCGTTAGAATTTCAATATATTGCAAGTTTTTATATACATTACAAATAAAAACACATAGCACAGGTTGAAATTAAATAGTGTTTTGAAGGTATACATTATTGGTTAAATAAAGAAAGAAAAAATCGGATCTTTTCAGTCAAACAGAAAAGTGCAAATTTTAAGAAAAAATTAAACATGAAAACTGTGCTTCAGCAAATTATAATAATTATGACCAAATGCATTTTTTTAGTTTAAATTACTCAAGGCTCTAAGTATTATTAACACGAGTAAAAAATACGTAAAGGGACTAATAGATCTATCAATTTGAACTATTGAGGTTGAACTTGGATTTAAGGCTAAAATTTGCTACTGCTTGATAGATAATCGATAAAACAACTCCTGAAAAAATAATCTCATAAAATCTTATAGGATTTGTGAGCTGGCTTTAAGATTAAAGTCATGATCATTATGTTAATCAAAATTCCATCAAAAGGATGTACAGATGATAGGGTAAAGCGAAGAGCATAAATTTTCATTCGAATATGGAACAAATTAGATTTTTACAAACGATACATGTATGACTGCTATATGGTAAAGCAATCACACTCATAAGTGAATCACTTCATTATAATTACAGTATTGAGTGATTCTAATAAAGCCAGAAAAATGCACGACATAAATTGCTTCATAAGATGAAAGAGGTGTGTCTAAAAAGCTCCTTAAGAATGTTTGACACACATATCAATCACATATCATGAATCTTTATGCAATTGTAACGGAGCCAGATTTCAACAACATAAAATAAAACTGATGCATAATTACTTACAAAATATTGTAGACTGTGTTTGTACAATGAACGTATTAAACGTCTTATACAAAACACCATCAACAAGATTTTGTAATTTCCACTAAAACATTCAACCTTCAACCTCTTTATAAAAACCTAGTTGCTAGCAACCCCCTAGCAACTTGCATGAAATCAATTTGGAAGAATATACTGGCACATATGGTAAATTTCCAAAGCGAAAAAAGGACTTGCAAACATAGTTATGATGGCTAACAATTATACCAACATCACTCCTCTTCACAAGCACTGTTTTCTAATACAAACGGAAAAAAACAGCCAAACTTCCAAAGCAAGAGTCTACACTTGACACAAAACCACTACTCCGGCGCTACCACGCAGAAGAGTGCCAATATTCGACAAGTTTCTACTTAGGCTTGTGTCGTCTTAGCCACACTTCGTTTCTCTATTGCACTATTCTTGTCAGTGGTGCAATTAGTCATTAGTTGACTACAGAACAAAATTTTTAACATTTATAACATTATGGTATTGCACGTATATCTATCTAAACTCAAAGAAAATGCTTTTGAGAAACCACACATAGCTCACGTGTTTTGGAAAAGTGACGTAAAAAGGAAGCAAGACTGAGAAGAGAGTCATTTCAACCTTGACATCAAAACATAAGCAAACACAAAAATCAAATCAACGATGACGCGTTTGTTAACAAAATTAATTACTAACGGTTAAGGGAAAATAGACGTTGATTTTTTGATACTTTTAGTATCTTTTTGACAGGGTACTACCAATAGGGACAGCGCAGCCCAGACCAACACCAAAACCGCAGTCCGCGCCATTTGAGAACACTCAGAGAAGCAGTTCAACTGGGTATTCTATCTACAATCATGGTCGAAATTTTCTCAGAATGGTTCAAACTAAACATTCCATACCTAATAATATAACACCTTGTCTACTTTCATCTCGCGAGATACAGGGGTGTATACTGACTGGCTTCTGGTCATTTGTATTCACTGTGAAAGGCCTGTGTAAATGTGTAGTCGAAAAAAATAAAACTATTTAAATCATAACCAAAGTATACAAACTCATTTTTATTCTAAGACTTTACTAACACTTAGCCATGTCACCACTCTCAATAAAAGCGCACGTTCACAGTATAAAAACTCGTTAACAATGTACTACCACTTTGCCACTACTCTTGCAAAATGCCATCACAGCTCTGAAGTGAAATATATATCAAAGTGTAGCAACCCATATAGATACGAAATCATGACAAAAAGTGATTTTTTTTCTCTACTTTCTCAACCTTCTCTCTTTCTTTGAAATCATTCGCGCATACAAATAAGCTTTCGTCATAGGTTGTCATACATCAATATTTTTTGTCATTTGAATAAAAAAAGAATAAGGAGAGAAAAATGAGTAGATTATTAAACAAAATGGAATCCGTGTCTTAAAAGTTTATGTGACGGTATATATACGAGCATTCTGAATCTATAATGATTTTTTAGTTTACAACAATTTCTTAGATACAGTGAACTCTCGCTTACTCGAAATTCTATTATTCAAATCTCTCTATAATTCGAACTTGTTTCCAGTCCCGTCAGATAGAAGCCCTCTTAAGATGCTTTCTATAATTTGAGTCTCTCTGTAATTCGAACAAACTAGATTCCCAATTCGAGCTCGAATAAAAGCGAAAGTCAATTGTAATATGTAAATGGCTGCGAAAAGCCTTGTTTATAATCAGATAAAGTCCAGACAGACAGATCTGTATCAGAAAAAGATAAAAGAAAACGAGACCAAAAAAAGTATCGATAAACCACACCTTTATGCTAACAATATTTTCATTATTATTATCTTTCCTTAAAATCAAAAAAGAAATACAATTCCATCATTTTTCTGCAAAAAATTATGAAGAAATCCAGTTAGGACAAAAAGTTAAAATGCGTCAAGAACACAGCGCAAAGTGAAGGGAATGTTCACACCCCTACTGACCTATGACGTAATAAATAAACTTTTCATTTGTCCTATGAAATACATAAACCTGTTCAACAGAGACCATTCAAATTGAACCCCTGTAACTTTGTGATTAAAAACACAGTAGGTAGCCATGCTAAGTAGAGGGAAAATTGTAGAACAAAAATGACTAAAGCAAGAAAAACTCTAGCTTGGAGAAGAACTAAATAGCTCGACTACAAAAAGAAGAAACAGGATCAGGAGCAGCACCTATGGTGCAGAGAGCCTGAGCTATGTTAGAAATACAGTGTCTCAACTCAATGACTCAGGATTTCTGCTTCAAATTGCAAAGGGCAGAATTACAGTTTAACTCTGAAAAAAATCCATAAAGTAACCAAGGACGTTGGTCAAGATAAGTAAAGTCAAAAATGAATGGAGGAATTCCTAATAAGAAACTTAATAGAAACAGATTGTTATCGGTGAGTTCTGCGGCTTTGACGGACGCATCTCTTGAGCAATAACGAGTTTATATATGTGTGTTTTTCAGCGACGGAGACGGTAAGGTTCTAATTTGAGTAGATCCTGACCAGCTGAGGACGACGGTAAATCAGCACTTTTACCGTCCTCGATTTTGCGGGGCGGAATTGCGGGTTTTTCCAAATCGCTTCAGTTACTCTACCGTCCTCAAAAGTGCAAATACATAAACTCGGTAATAACAGCAATACGATAGATGTTCAAAAAGCTTTCTTTTTTTCCACAAACTCTGCTTTTTGTATGTGGCACGTGTTTGAAGCAATGGCAATAAATAAAGAAGATTGGGTATACCCTTTTACCTACACTGCATTTTTAAAACAAAAGAAAGAACAAATTTCCCATCCTCCCGCGCCGTGCTAGCCAAAATTTTGAAAATATTTTTGGAAATTCTGCTTTGCCAGCATAAGATGCACACCTTTTTTCTTTACACGTTTTTTTATAAGAACATCCAAAATTTTCCAAAAGCCTTGTGATGTTCTTAACTTTTTGAGTTTCAAGCATAAAGATGTTCATATTTACGCCATTTTTTGAGTATTTTTGTCCATTTTTATGAGAAATCGGGTATTTTCGAGTCTAAAGAACCTTTAAAATGTTCTTAAATTGTTCTTAACAAGTTGGCCATCGAAGCCTTATGTTCTTTTATAGTTTGTTCTTATAAAAAAAGGTGTATCATTAAAATGTATTTCTTTAAACGTTTTAGCCCTTTCGCACTTTCTTTCATTTTTCTTACCATCGAAATACCATAGAAATAACAGATAAAAATCAAAACAGCAATCAACTGTCCTGACAAACCAATGAGTTTCCTTTATAACACCGCAACACAGCAAAGACATGATGGATGTTTTCCACAAAAGTACAAATTTCTCGGAAATATCTTGTTAAACTTCCTATAAAAATCTTGAATCTCGTAAGAATGCCTCCAAAAATCAATTTAAAAAAAACTTTACGAAAAAAAGAAAAACCACATACCGTGATAAGCTGAAGCCATTTACTCCAGTCTTTATGTTAATTGAACTATATCAAAATGCAAACTGATTTTCAATGCACCGTTTTCCAATATATACAATAAACAAATAAAGAAACGTCAGTATACCGTCGTCATAAAAATGCACATGCAAGCAGATAAATGCCAAACCTACCTACCGATATAAACACAACACATAACTAATTAATGAGATAATTAGTTGAATTGAGTGATTAAAACAGTGGAAGAAACCACTAAATTGTTCTTAAAACACCATTAAAATGTAGGTAAGCAACTTTTAGTAAGAAATTTGGAGAGAAAATTTTTTAAAGCCATTTAACTAAGTTGTGTAAGAATCTCAAGGTGTGTTCTACCAGGTTCTACTAGTCTAGTGTCTACAAAAAAATCAAGATAGCACTATCTCCTGGATCTAGTTTTCCAGTTAAAAAGGAGTGTCTAGTAAACAATTTTATGGTAGACTTTTAAGACGTTAATGTAGTTTTCATTATTCTTGTCACTCTTTATTTATCAGAACTTTTAAAACTCGACTGATTCTTATTGAAAAAAATCTTTAGAGAAATTCTTATAAGTAAATGAAGAGTTGATATAAATTTCTGGATGACTTTGTTGAGCTATGCACAAGATGTAGCAATTAATACAGTATTATCATTTACATTAAGAAAATTACATCTGGCATTTGCACAAATATTTCCTGCCACTAATGAACCTTCTAGAATTATTTCGAACAGAAATGATGAGCTTTGCCCTAGTATTTTGAGGATAATTGTAGCGTAGGAAGAACTTGAAAAATTCATATATTGCTAAAAAGCAAAATCCAACATTTTAAGCCTTCAGATGTTCTTAACTAATTTCTATTTAATTTTAGCCATCAAAGCCACATCATGCAAAAAAGAAATCAAAGCCAACTTTAACAGCCCTCGGTTGACTTTAAAATATCTTTGAAAATCTAAGCAATGCTTTATAGTCAATCAGAGTAGTATTGAACCATACTCTAATGCCGTAATCCACGTCCAAGAATGTCGAGTTGACACGCTTCTATGTTATAAGAGAAACCCCAATTATATCCATTACAGTAATGTGTTGTAAAATTTTCCGTCTACTAGCCAACAAAATCATGAACAGAATACATGTATGCGTGACTTAAAAATGTTTATTTCAAGATTGTTGAATAATAGTCAGTCGAATTATGATAAGACAAACACAAACACAATCTTGGTCAAGATAGGGCACTTCTCCTTTACACAATGACATGAGACAATACACATTTTTTTATAAGAACATCCAAAATTTGGGTGTTCCAACTGATTGGGAATTTTAGTCCAATTTTCTAAGATGTTCTAGAGACCATCAGGCCATAAAAATTCTTACAACGTTCTTACATATTTAGCCTAGAAGCCTATTCTTTGTGTTCCTATATCCTTCTTATAGAAGAAAACAGAGAACTTGACTTTTGCAAGAGAACAAAGCGTGCACGATAATGGTTGAAAACAAAATATTTTGAATGCTTGCCACAGACGCCCCTTTCTTCACTTTAATTTATGTCACAAAAAACAACACAACAGTGGAATTTAAAAAAAGGATTGCCATATGAATGCTATGTGTTTTTGCCTGTTTTTCATACCTTCAGTTTGTTAAAGTTATTTGGCACGAGATAATTTCACTGGCTACTTCTTGATAAAGAAACAATAAAAGAAAACTATAGGATTGGATGCACAGATCTGTAAGCCCGAAGGGCTAGATCCGCGGTCTTTATCGAAAAGTGACAAATCACGTGACAACAAGCAATTTCACTGGTTCGAGAGAAGCAAAATAGTGTTTGCTGCCTACTTTTTTTGATCGCACACACCGAAAACAATTAAAATGCTAGATTCTATCCATCGGCACGAAATTTTAAAAGATAAAATTTCTGCTTCACTTTTTTTTGCTGGTGAAAGCTTACCATCAGGCTTTACAGATATCTGTAATCGGATGCAACGCGAATCCAAATTTCATGACTTGTGAGTCTATTCTGTAATACCACTACAGCCTAGTCTACAAGTTAACTACATGTCGCAAACTCAAGGATAGATTGAAAAAACTTTTCTAAAGCCCATACGTTCTATAAGGTGTTCCAATCGATGAAGTTGGTTGACCAAAATATTAAAAGCCCAAATATTAGAAAGAAAAACCACCGAGTATAAAAATTACTACTGCAAACCACACAGCTTAACCATATCAACTTAAGATAGACCACGAGGGTGGAGCTTAAAAAGGTTTGAACAGCTTTCTAAAAAACGATAAAATTATACTCCTTCGTGGTGTTTTCACTAGTGAATTTTGAGGTGACAAATCCTCATTTATTTGCGTATCATATCTTGTTCCCAAAGGCTCCATTCAGTGGCAAATAAAAAAATCAAGTTTGACAAGAATAACAAAATTTGATCCCTAAATAGCTTGCAAAGATTTCAAAGATAGTGATCTGCATCTGTGAAGTTATTGACCCATTTAAATCTAGTGTGACAGTCAATGAAAACATATTTCCGCACTATATTGCAATATTAAAGCAACATCCACAATCACAATAACAACAATTGTAATTGAATTCGATCAAAGAGATTATTATACCTTCTGAAATTAAAAAATTGACTGTTTGCTACGCGAAGAGGTTTCAAATTTTACATTTCAATTTTATTTCTTAGCAGACATTTTTGACATTGTCATTAAATTGTCGTCCTTTCATTCATTTGTATGTGGAAAATCTATGCACCATCACAAGATCAGACAATTTTTATTTCAGAACTGAAAACATATTCCACCAAGTATTCCAGAGTCTAGTCTAAATATAAACTATTCCAAAAAGACAGAAAGAAATTCTCTTTCCATAAACTGAACCAAGGAACTTGCAACGATTCAGACACACAAAATCTTAGTATTTAAGTCTTTTGAAAAAGACTACCTTAAGGGAACTATTTTTTGCGGGAACTTAATTTTGCGGATTTCTCACTTGAAAGAAAATTAGAGCCGTACTGTGAATTATTCAACCTTTGTTTTTCGCATTTGAAAAATTTTGCGGGAACTTAATTTAACGGTTTGGGCCTAAATCCACAAAAACCGCAAAAAACGCTAAATTTAGTTCGCGCAAAAATTAGTTCCCTTAAGGTAAGTCTTTTGAAAAAGACTAAGTATCTAAGAACGAAAAACTGATAAAAAATGGATACTAAAATTTGTAGTAAGTGCTTTTGAAGATTGTTTGCTGTGTATTTTCCAATTATTTTGATGCATGTACAAAAAGGGGCGTTATGATAAAGGGGGTATCATTCGTCACTCTACAAAATCGCATTAGCAAACAAAGGAGAATAGATATACTTCTTATAAACAGGAGAGGCTACATGTTATTTAAGTAAATTTACATAATAGCTTACAGAATTACAACGAGCATAACATGAATGTCTCCTCGCATTAATCCAACATGATACAACCATGTGGATTTGTCTAGCTGATATTAAAACAAAAAGAAGAAAAAATTTATGTCCCATTCATCTGATCTTAGCTTTTCGATGCGCATTACTGATGCCTATCTTGAAAATAGTGCATCAGTCAAAAGCTATGAAATTAATATTAGATGATTTTTTAGCACCCATGAAAAAACAACGAATCTTCATGCATTTGCCTTTAAAGTCTGCCTAGTTCTTCTGTCCTAGAACAATATATGATACTAAAAATTGCTCTTGCTGATCCAAGGGGAATTAGAAGATTTTAACCAACCTTTACATTTTTACTCACGTTTTCATACATTAAAACCCTGCCTCATCTTTTAGCCCTCTTCTTCAAATATCAAAATACGAAAAAAGTTTTAAGGAATAAGAAAAGAGCAGATGAAAATACCTTCCGACCGAAAAGAGATAAAAAGACACTCTAAAAAGTTCACTAAAAACTCAATTAAAAGAATTTTTCTCCTCCTGGTACTTCAGTTTTCTTGGATTGAATCCCTCCCTAAAGAAACTAATAATTCATCAACAGCCTCTATAACCTGACCTCAATAAGTGAATATCGCGTACTCTCAAACGTTTTCTAAAATAAGTCTCTTGTTCTTAGGGGTTGTTAATTAGTCAATGATAATACATAGAAGAACATCAGAGAAGACCTGAGTCTTATTATCAATGGTTGCCTCTAGCTACTAAAAAATACTTGAGATAAAGGTCTCTCTTACACGCTTTTTCTTTTATAAGAATAACTTCTATAAGAATATCAGGGTGAGATTTCGGGTTTAAAACAATAGGCCTATTGTTTAGAACAATAGGACAATAAGAATAATGCTCAGCCTCAACCAAAGTACACTATTCTTATAAAAGAAAAAGCGTGTATTAGAAATAAACATCTAAATGTCATGGTATGCGAATCTTTTCTTATAAATTTCAATTCTATGACAGTGGGTGTTAAAATCTCTTTTTTAAAGAGAAGTCGACACTCAGATCCTCTTTATTTTGATGCAGTCATATAAGTAAAAAAAATCTCTACTGCTGATAAAGAGAAAAGAGGCGTCCAAAAGGCAAATTAAAAACTTTACAAATCTAGATACCATATAATCAAGGAACAATGAAGCTTCAAATAACAAAAACATAATCTCGAGTTAATCATGCCAAAGCTCAACCAAAAGTATAAGTTCTAATAAATAAAATAAAACCCATAGCATGGGATAAAATTCTTTATAAAACATGTTTTTTACCCCTGTGTTTCTTTTCCAAGTTCATCTTTTTCTATAGAAATACACAAAAAAAAAAGAACAGTGAAGACAGAGTAGTCGCCCTAGCAACACTTCTCAATAAAAAATGAATAATTAAAACTACGAAAGCTTCAATACAAACAAACACAAAGATAACATCTTCAATCAAAGATTTTCTTTTTCAACAACCATATAACATAATATGTCTATTGGTGCCCAAAAAGACACAAAATTTTTCCTTATTGAAGAATTGTATACAAATTATCAATACATGTTTTCTATAAGAACATCAAAATTTTTTGAAGCCTTCTTATCGAGTTTTAAACCTAAAAATGTTTATAACATGTTCTTATCTTGATCATTTTGAGAGCATTTTTGGCCATTTTCCTAAGAAATTGGGTGTTTTAGAGTCTGCAAAGCCTTAAAATTTCTTAACTTGTACTTAATATTTTGGCCATTAAAACCTTATGCTCTTATATAATTTGTTCTTATACAAAATAGCGATTATTCAGTAAATATTCAGTACCGGACAATTGGTATTCTTTTTATGTGGTTAACTTGTTTATTAGCAACTTAAAAGAGGGAGAATCTTGTCTAAGTGACCAAAGAAAACATTATAAAAGAACAAAAAACAAACTTTAAAACCAGAACAGTAAAAAAGAGAGAATATCTTATGAATCGATTCAACATCATTCATGTACATGTTATTCAGATCATTCAAAGTAGTTAATTTGTGGAGATCTGGGAAATGACCTAGAAAAAATTGTTATTTTATAGAGTATAGAGCAACCAGTGCCAACGGATTATCTTTGGTATATCTTAAAAAACCTACAAAAGGCAGAGGACTTGGACATGAGCTGTTGAATTGTCACATTGAACTATAAGGACCAAATTCCACCTGAAATCCTGAAAATTTGTAATACAGGAGCAAATAGATTTCAATGATTCCATTAACCCATCCTTACAAAGAGATTGAATTAATTTTTTCGAAAAGTATAGTTGTCTAATTTGAACGAAAAGACCTTAAGATTGCAGCTTGACTCAATAAATTCAAATACACTTTTTTTATATAAGAGCAATTTATAAGAACAATGGGGCTCAAAATTTGCAAAAAATAAGAACAATTTAAGAACAATGCTGAGCATTTAAAAATCAATTTCAAGCAATTTAGAGGTCAACGAAGTAAAAATTTGGCCTAAAATACTCCAATTAAGCCCAATAAATAAGAACAGGATAAGAACAATAATTTAAGGCTCAAAGTGCCAAAAATATAGGAACAGCAGAGCCTAAGAAAAATCTAACTGGTTATTCTTATAAAAAAAAAGTAAAAGATGCATCAGCTAAAGATACTGATATCAAAATCAAAACTAGTTAAGTGGTCAAAATAGTAAATAGTAAACTCCTCTAAAAATCTATAAAAATGAGATACTATATACTTTTTATTATTAACATCTCTTTTATCACCAAGAAAATCAATGGTATATAAATATCTAAAACTAAGTATAAAGCTCTTTCCTTTTATGTACATTTAAAAATTTTCTGTTTTCGGAACAAAATATATACTGTTTACTGAAAAATAAAGACTGTAAGGCCGCCCAAACGGTAAGGAGATAAAGAGAGTAAGATAACAGTCTAGCATAGGAATCATCAAAGTGTCAAAATAAGAGGCCGGCTGAGATCTTCAGCGAGGGAATCACCAAGCAACTCGATAGCCTATACTATAGCTCTTGATTATGAATTGAGTTATAGTTTTCATGAGAACTTCAAAAAATCTAGACATCATTCTAACTTTTCATAATAGCTTAACAAAGGACTTTGAATGAAGGAACTTGACAGTATATTTACAATACATCAGAATGAACTTCAACACAGAGGAGAGAGGCTTAAAACCACTATGTGAAAAATGATAATTCTGTCTGTAATAACAACAAAAACAAAACCGTTCAACTTTTGAAAAGGACTTAAGACACTATCAAATAGGTGTTGTAGAGTATAGAATATTCTAGGGACGACATGATACAGAAAATTTTGTCTCGCATTCCTAGACTCAAATGAAAAGGCTGCATAAAAATTCAGTGGTTCTCAAGAGAAACCCCCCCCCCCAAAAAAAAAAAAAAAAATTTGTATGAAGCATAAAGTATAAACATCAATAATACACAGTCATAGCTTTCTATGTAAGCCTTTATAACAGACTGCAGTACATTGTTGAAATAATCATACAACAACAAATAATCGATTGAAAGTGAATATGTTCATTCTTGAATGACAAAATCACAGTGGTTCTTTTAGCAATTTCACGGAGCAGTTGCAATATATCATGCAAGTAAGTTCAGATCTAATATCAGCCTCATACCATAAAACATAAAATGAAAACAAATTCAATAATAAATAAATAATTTGTTTACCTTTTTGTCAATTTCAGGCCTTTCATTTATCAATTTTTTGTTAGACATGAATAACAAAGCAGAATGCTGTGTGCACTTTCAAAATGTGATGGAATTATTTAGCTTTTGACATTTGACAACTTACACAAATAATAACCAAAACAAGAATGATGTCCTTGAAGCAACATATTAAAAATTACCAGTTTTCTATTCTGAGCTCCAAATATTATGTGCTATAAAAGAAAATTTTAAAAGACTTATTAGAGTTCAATCGAAAAAGGAAACTTCTACAATATCTATAACTGCTATCGATTGATAAAAAGTTTTGATAAAAATAAAAGACATAATATTAACAAGCCCACACCCCCTCAATAAACCAACGTTTCGAATTACCTTTATTATAATCTTAAAAAACAAAATAATTTTGAATAAAAACTAAATTGATATAGTCAGCTCACACTATGAAAGAAGTAAGTCCTTCAAAAAAATATGAATAAAGAAAAAAACAGTCAGATAAACCCTTGAAGTAAAAAGACAATGATGTCGATATTAAAACAACTCTTAAACCAAAAATAAAACCAAACTACATAACAAAGTGTATGAATGAACAAGAAAACTAAGATAAATTTTTAATGAAAATCATTCCATTTGTAAAACATTGTAAAATAGAAATAAGTTTGTTTGTTATAGAAGCCTAACTGTGGTGTGATATGACTAACTGAAAAACATCTAGGAAAAATTTGATGACATCATCAGGGTCCCAATAGTGAATCTCATTTCTGATGACTGAGAGAAACTGTTCAGGAAGATGTCTTTTTTGTTGAAAAAAAAGAGAAAAACCTAAATGAAGATCTAGTTCCATAAAAAAATAAAAAAAGAGAAGAAATGCTGAAAAAAAAGATGAAAAAAAAAGATAAGAGCAAATCTTTTTTCCCCTTTTTGTGAAGAAAGTAAGAAATATAGCACACAAGAGTGAATTAAATTGTTTGTATCAGCAATATTGAAAATGTGAAAGCTGCTAAACTAAGTGTTAAAAAAATATGATGAATCAGAAAACTGCACAGTTATTAAATAGACCTTATCAGAGGTTTTGATTTTTCTAAAAAAGCGATGCATTGTGGGGTTGTTTCAGGAGTATTACAATAGAATTCCCTCGAGGAATTCCTAAGAGATTTCTATTGTAATACTAAATCAATATTTTACAGACAGGCCCAAAATTGCTCTTTTTGTATTTCAAATATAAATTTCAAGTTAAAAGGTCCATCAGTTCAGAAAGAGGATCCACAAGTATTTTAGCAAAATTGTTCAAGTTTAATGAATTCAGTCGAATCAAAATTCTGGTCCGTAATGGTCTGGCATGCAGAATTAGCTTTGAAATATTAAAATGAATCATAAAATAAAGATATGTTCAAACAATATTTCAACGTATTCCTGAGTTTTGTTCCATATTATTAAGCTCTTATTTCAGGTTTTTTACACCTTCCTGAGAGGGATTGTATTAAATATAACCAATCATGACATCACTTCACTGGTCTCAACAAAATTGGGAGTATAACCTTCAAGCTTAAACCAAAAATACCAACTTAACAGATGGTAAGCCCAGCAGCTTTTAAAAGGTATAGACTTTTTACCTGATGCTGCCCATTTGAGTTCACCTGAATCTCATAAAACCTGTAAAAGTGGGTCATAATACAGTTTTTTTTAGTTTTAAAAAAATTGCAAAAAAGAATACCTTTCAAAAATGTAGTATTTGGATCAAGCAACATATAAAATAGGTGAATCATGAGCCATATTCTTTAAAAACCAAGCAGTTCCGGACAATTGTGTAAGCATAATTTAGTTAGCCCACATTTTCAATCACGATGTAAGACTAGAAGTTGTTGTAGCCTCTGCAAATTATACACAGGAAAATGTACATACGTACCCTTTGGATTAATTTATAGAAATAGAAATTCCTTGTAAGAATGATAGAATTTTCATTTTCAAAAATTTTAGGGGGTCTGTCATCAATATTGCAAACTTTTGGGGATTTGAATGAAAATATAGGTACACAAATAATAGCTGGGAATGATTTTCTTGAAATTTCTCTTAAATGTGATCCAACAATACTGTTTCCTCGGGTAGCTGAATGCTGTTCCAGACTTTTACTCCTCATTTTTTATTTTATTGGCTTTAATGAATCAGGGATACTTGATTTGACTAGAAGAATGATTTTTATTTAATGTAGTCGAATTCTTTTAAAAGAATTTAAAAAACAACTTGGTGTATGCGATGGCTGAGGAGGCTGTTCAGAGAAAATTGAGAAAAAAGTGAAATGCAAAAGTGTACATATTTCATACGAGATTAAATTAGTTTTAAATCCCAATTTCATAGATAGTTTGGACTGTTTTCCAAGTGAAGTTGATGTAGGATTCAGACACGTGATATTTACTTTTCTTGCCACCATACACCCCCTTCTCACAGACCCACTGGGGCCCCTTCCCACTGGAAAAATTGGTCAGAATCGTCCCCAATTTTTGTCCACACCGAAGATAATCAAAGAATTCTTTGAGATAATCAATCCTTGCTGCAAAATATTATACTATTTTCCCAATCCCCACTGAATGTTCTGACTTGAAAACAAATTAATTGAAATCCCCAGCCATAAAAACTATGGAAACTGTACTGTACAAGCCACCTAAGGATAAAACACTCAAGAGAAGGTGGTGGCAAAATACAAAGCGAAAAAAAAACCACCAAAAGCTGGTTTATTTTTAGGACAAACTCATCCTTAGACTTGCGCCACATAGACTACTGGAGGAAGGCGCTATCCCAAACTTGTTTGATCACAACAAAGACAAACAACCAACAAAAAGAAAGTCGAATGAAAGAAGAGCACAAGAAAAGGCTAAACGTCAGGTCCCTGAAGGACATCATCAATTAGTACAAAGTTTTCCGTGTCAATTGAATAAATAGTAAACCCAAATAGAATCGATGATAACTGAAACTCAGGATGTTAATATCCAATCCAAACTGGAAAATGAACTTATTAATGCACTGCACTAACTGATGAATTGACAGATCCATCAATCAAAAAAATAATTTGCCCTAGTTTTTTTTTCACCTTCCTTTATCCTTCAGGGTCAGAAGGAAAGTACTTCGCATCTTTGAAAGAACCTACACTTGCTCCAGAGCCTAGAATTCTTTATTTTTCTTGATAATTTCAGCCCCAAAGTTTCTTATTTACTTAGCTGCTAAGGTTGGACTGATTTGATGCTTTGTTAACAAGTTCAAGTTTAACTCTCTGTTCCCTAACTTGTGCACTTATTCTCCAGCCTAAGCAGTTCCTTAACAATTCCTTATTTTTCAGACTGTTTTCAGCCTCAAGTTCCTTAGCCGTGTTACTTATTAGAAAAATGGTTTATCAGAATGGTAGAGTAGAGCTGTGATTGGAGATGCGTAGTTCTTCTCTATTATGAGTTACAGGAGGCTCTGGGAGCCCATTCTCGCAACTATAGATGCTTTTGAGTAAGCATCCCGTCAGCACCTTGAACTGACTACCCAGTTCCCCTCACATGGCATGGGTTGACCCGGGCGAAGGTTTGTTCACTTGTCAAGTGAACCGTTGTGAGTGGGAATCGAACCTTGGTCGCCTGTACAGGAATCAAGGTTATGTCCACTATACCACAACGCCTATAATTCGTTTCGCTTGCACTGTTACATTTGTTTTGAAATTTGCTGCTTTGCTCGGTCAGTCATTTGGTGGCTTTTGTAAATAATTATGGGTTTTTTGAAGGGTTTGTAGGGTTTACAGTGACCAAGTTTGTCCCCATGCAGGTTTCCCTCCACTGATGCAAGTTACCCGACTTCGCATACCGTCAAATCTTGTACAGTAAAATCATTTTTCAAAAATATCTGCCTAAATTGATTTCTCATTTTGCCATTTTACCCTAAGCAAACGAATGTGGCGAGCTCCCACGCGGATGAAAAAACACTCCTCTCAAGCAAAGAGACGCGGTTGTATCACTGCTCTATTCAAAATAATACTGAATTTGAAAGATCTTTTATGCAGTTGTATTGAAGTTTTTACAAGATGCTCACATAATTGGATATTCAAAACAATAGAGATGACGGGTTCTTTAGAAAAATATAATAAAAGTTTTTGTTTGAATAGTTAACGACCAATCCAATGACAAAAATTCTTGTAAAATGTTCAACTTGACCCCTTTTATGTGACATTTTTTTGCAAACTTCAAAAAACTATTATTCTCCCACTCTTGCGGGACTTTAGCTTAGTTGCTTGCAATTGTGTGCAGAATTGATTGGGTACCTTAAGTGGATAAAATGTTCGCGTGGATAAATTTTCGCAGTTTTTGCAAATTTTGGCCATTTTCGCAAAATGCAGTCCACACGGAAATTTTGAAGGCCTTTGGTTTGCGAAAATTAGTCCACGCGAAATTATTTGGAATTTTACAATTGCGAAAATAAAAATTCGCGAAATCAAAGAAATTGTTATATTACGATCCAACTCATCATTTCAATTATAAACTCTAGTAACCTCCTAAAAGTACTTATATAGTTGCGAAACTAAATAAAGAAGGCCATTTTTGTGAAATTTAATCCACGCAAAAATTTTAAAGACGCTTGATTCGCGAAATTTAATCCAAGTGAAATCTTTAATTCTCGTCTCGTGAAAATTAGTACACACGAAAATTTATCCACTTAAGGTACAAAGTCCGTTATGTTTCCCGTAACTTTTTTATGAACAGTTACAGCTATACTGAATTATCGAAGTTCATCTAACTTCTGCCAGGTTACCAAGTGCCCCTCAAATTACAAATACCGTAACTTGGTCTAATATGTCGACTTCCCTCGTCTAAATTTGACACCCTTTTCTAGAGCTGAAAATGATAGAAAGGTCAAAACTATTTTTCTTTGCTTAGTGTTAAGAGAGGAAAAATTCTTTTTCAATCACCGATTCCAACTTTCATTTGTATTCCTATCTCTAACCAGCTGGATCTCTAAAGAAAGGTGTCGAAATTATTAGAAGACGGATGTTGAGATTAGACCAACTTACGGTACCTTGAAGTGGGGTAACTTGCATCAGTGGAGGGAAACTTACATAGCCATCAAATGACTGACCAATCAAAGCAGCAAAATTTCAAACAAATGAACTGCGCAGCTAAGCCGTCTACTCCATATCATCATTTTCGTTATGATTTTACTTTGTATTTTAATGACCAGACAGGTTATTCATTTGAGCGCTATGCATGTTGCATGTTTGTCTCCACTGATGCAAGTTCGAAGTTACCCGATCTCACTGTATTCATTAGAATCACGCAAAGTAGTGAAAATATGAAAAAAGCATAACCAGCAACATATACTTGATTGATCGATGAGGAAGGGATGAAGATGATTGATTAATGATAACAAAAGTTAGTAAAATATTAGAGGTATATACATACCTTTCTATAAAGATTAAGAAACAATGTATTTCTTCTCAATACTTTAAGTTTCTTGCTTATACGCATTCATAACCACAAGTTCTTTGATATTATTAGAAAACATAGCTACAATAATGTGTTAGAATTTTTTCTTATGGTCTTATTTAGGGGCTCTGCCCCCTAGAACGTCCATCAACCAAACAGAGAATATGTAAACGAAGCTTTCCTATGAAATTAAAGCAGTACCTAAATCGATACGATGGATTGTTGTCTTGCTTGTCGCTGATGTGTGATGAGTGTCGATTTTGATTTCGCACCTTCACTTGGCCGCCATCTTGATTCTAAAAAAAGCAATCAAAACTTTACGCTGATAGGCTAGGAGCTCTACACTTTACCGCCCATCTCTGATTACCGAAAAAAAAGAGAAAAGTCGTAGCTAGACTATCGGTTAGGTGGGGGGGGATGGGCGAGGTGTAGGCTAGGGGTGGGGCCGAGCTTCTGGGGGGGGGGGTATTTGTGGCATGCCATTGATTAATCTCTGACTCTGACCAGAGTCTGATACTCCACATGGCACGTATTCTCTCTAAGCTTTGCTCTAAGTCAAAAGGCCATGGCTGCGTAAGAAGAGGCCCCCCCAGCGGTTTGCGTGATGGCGTGATTGGGACTTTTTTCTTGCGTGATGGCGTGATTAGAGATTTTTTTCGGCGTGATGGCGTGATCAAGGTTTTGGCGTGATGCGTGATAGGGCAAAAATTTGAGACGTGATGCGTGATTTGGGCTATTTTTCGCTATTTTTTGCGTGATGACGAATTTTAGCGATTTTCGTGATGCGTGATGGAGAAAATTTTTTTGCGTGATGGCGTGATTAGGGGTGCCGCTGGGGGGGCCTCTAAGAAAGCATCACATATCCGCCATACTATATCCCTTTAGCTTTAGAGTAGAGCGTTTTTTATGCGCAGAATGGATGATCGATCTGTTGTTATTGGCGCTCGTCCACGCTAAAGGTAAAGCTCTATCTAAAGGTAAAGGCTAATTTTCCGCTGTAAAATATTTAAAATTGTTCCAACCTTCAGAGCTTAAGGCTCTTTAACTTTAGGGGGGGGCGTACGGGGTTCGCGATTTCCGAAATATACCGAACAATTTTGCCAAAATTTCCGAAATCCCGTAAAAAAATAGTTGCAATTCCGATACCGATTTTTGGGTATTTTTCCTCGTTTTGACTAATTTTTCATCAAATTTGATTTTTGATGGATGAATTCCGAAAAAAGGGGATAAAAACTTTATTATAATACCGAAATTTCGAAGCCAAAATTCATGGATTTCCGATACCGAAACAATTTCAGAATTCCGAAATACCGAAGGAATTTTACCTGATTTCCGAAATTCCGAAGAAAAAAGGGTCGATTTCCGCAATTCCGTACGCCCCCACTCTTAGACTATGTTCAAAACGTTACGGTTTTGTATTGCTGAGAAACGCGAAACGGTTTTGAAATACTCTGTGATGACTCCGGTAACTTATTGCATGTCCCAAATTATTCAAAATCTACTTTTCGTTTTCGCCCCCAACTCCAGCCCTTAAACCATAACAAATTATACATTTTTGGAAGCGTATTATTTGGATATAGAGTGTTGGATTTGGTGTTACTTATTTTTTTTCTCAGCATAATTAGAGTTTTTTTAAGAAAACCTAATTATGACGTCATTATTCATGACGTCATTATTCATGACGTCATTATTCATGACGTCATTATTTAAAAAAGTTGAATATCTCAAGAACTAATGCTTAAAACGTTATGAAATTTGGACCAATGTAGAACTCATCAAGAGGAGGATAAATGTTTTTAAAAAAATTGAAAATTAGCTTATCTCAGCATTTTATTGCAAAAATTCGAATTTCTGCAATTTTTGCTGACGTCATCAATTTTGGGAAATACTTTAAACTTTTTTTGAATCATCTCAATGTGCTCTATCACTGGTCCAAATTTCATAAAGTTTTGATTTATATTTCTTGAGATATTCAACTTTTTGTATTTATGACGTCATCAATTATGATGTCATAAGCAGGTTTTCTTAAGGTATCTCTAATTATACTAAGAAAAAAATTAAGTAACACCGAATCCGATATTCTACCTGCAATTACGCTCCCAAAGATATATAATTTGCTATGGTTTATGAACTGGAACTGGGGGCGAAAAACTAATGCAATTTTGGGACATGCATTAGGTTACCCGAGGAACGTAAAAATTCGAAGCGTCAAAAAAGAAGTCATCTCAAAACAAAAAATAGATCACCGCAACTACTCCGTTTCGTTGCTACGAATCCTACCAACCAGAATTTTGGTTATTTTAACGTTTTTTCAAGTTTAAAGTTCCGGCGAGAAAGTCGATTTTGGGCTATCTCTTTAACCATGCTTTAATTTAATCGAATATTTCAAGTCTAGTATCATGTTGAAACTCTACCCTTCCAACCTACTTTAGAGCACTTACAAATCGATTGTGGTTCAAAAACTTCCCGGTGTATTTCCCTTTTTTCTCAAATATTATGACCTTGATTGTATCCGTAATAAATACCCGGGGGGGGGGGGTATATTAGGGTTGGTGAATGAGGGGTATGTGCGGACGGGACCTCCGAAAACCGAACCTTAGAGAAACTGATTTTTGCTGAAAAGACTTTTGAATTTTTTTTTCGATTTTTGAAAAAAGTCATACCCTTAGAGAGACTTTATTACAACTTTTTTTGATTTTTGAAAAAATCATACCCTTAGAGAGACTTTATTACAATTTTTTCTCTGGAAATCAAAAAATGTCCCAAAAATCCTGAATTTTCCGACCCTTTTAGAGAGACTAATTTAAAACTTTCTGATTTTTCCGAACCTTAGAGAGACTTTGAAAGGTGAAAAAACCGACCCTTACCGTCCGCACATACCCATCATCCATTTTTGCCTAAGAACCCCCCCCCCGGGTAAATACCATACCAGAGTGATTCGAAACCGTAACGTCTGAACATGTCTTGAGGGTCTTGAGCGTGTCGGGTGAAAATTTCGGTATCTGTGCGGATACCTGATAACTATAGATTTTAAACTCTTGGATTTGAAAGGAAATCTGAAAGAGCATTGTATACTGATTGACCAAAATTTCAAAAAATAATTAAGGCATTTTAAGGCATTCTTATTTAAATTAATCAATCATTTACAAATATTTTCAAAAATAGATGATCATAAAGGCTCGATATATTTACACAAACAAAATATTTAACCATAATTTATCTACAAACCAATAAAAAAGCTTTCTTAGCTCATTCTTTAACAATACCGATACAAAATTGGCAACGCAGTTAAAGATTTGTGATTTTAGTGAATATTGGTGTATTCTAAGTTCTTTTTTCTAAAAATGAGCAAGTCATTAGCTTTAGAATTAGTTATATTGACAAAAAACTTTCAGTGAATGATCCAAATAGACCAATAATATTGAACCTTCAAAGTACGTGTACAAAAAGCTACGTCAAAATTTCAATTTTAGGCCAATTTTTTTTTTGAGTATCTCAAATTTTAAGTTATCTTGAGACATTTCCTTTCTTAATATAAAATGTGAACACCAACCTAAGTTTTACGTGGTTCAACCAGTAATTTTTAAGACGTCCAAAGTCCGTAAAGATTTTTCACTTCATCGATATTATGTCCGTTTTTCTCGATCGTCTCTAAAAGTGATTTTAATTCTTCCTTGTCTTTCTTACCAAGAAATTTTAAAGTCAAACTAAAGCGTTCGCACAGTGTGAACACTTTAAAAATGTTTATAATTTTAGGTAAGGAGTCAATAGATAGATCGTTTTTGATAGATTTAACATACGTCTCTAAGAAGTTAAACGGTATATCACATTTGAATACTGATCGAAGGAAGTCCATATCAAACGACAGGATATATTCTACTTTGTTTTCCACAGTAGACCAAGTTTTTAGAAAATCATCACGAGTTTTGATTCCGTTTGTCCGCTCAGTAAGCGTCGAAGTAGCAATGTTATTATGTTTCAGGTCTTTTTGATCAGTGTTGTAAGCGGTATTCCAAGGTTGTTGGACGTTCTTCACTCCAGTAATATCATCCCGATCGAGAGGTTGTAAGTGAGATGCTGTAACTATGTCTCGAAATTCTTCATAACTCGCTACTTTTTGGTGGACCGCACGAAATTTGGCGTCATTTTCACGCGAATATTTTTTATCAGCTTTCTTCGCGTTGTAGAATTCTTTTTGTAATTTATCGAAATTGATACCTTCTTCTGCCATATTATTTATGTTTTCTTATTTATTTGTTTTTTAGACTAAGGAGAAAAGAAGAACGTATTAATTAAACGGTAATCATAAATGGTGAAGTAAATCAAGCGAACAGATTTGTTCTTGATGATAAATACTAAAATAGAATGCTTAGAGACCGGATCAACCTAAAATTGGAACTTTTGAAATTTTCATAAAAACACGAACAAAGCAAAGACCTGGTACGAGCAAAGTAAAAAGAATGTGAATGTTTCGTTATTTTTCAAACACCTAAAAATATTGAATACGTTGAATAACGTAATGGTAATGGAGAAATGAGATGGTTGTAAGTAAAAGAAAAACTATTTCATTAAAATTATGATTTTGCAAAAAAGCCTTTAAAAATTATCTTCTTGATACCATATAAAAATATTGACTGTTCCTACCTTAATAAAAACAACTCAACTCAAGGAAAAGATAATGTGAACTAGAAATTAAAAAGAAGGTATATATATAACTGGTGCAGTGGAGGGGGTGATAGGACAAATAATATAATTGGTAGTAAGAGACCAACCCTATGTGTTTTCAGACATTTTTGAGAGGAGGCCCGCGAATTGAGACTAGGAAAACTTGACTTGTTTCATGCTTTATTCGATGGTACGAGTCATTTCCATTCCAATTAGATTTTTATTTAATTAACGTAATTGGACGTACAAAACTTATCTGCAAAAATATAAAGTTAGGAAATGTGACCCCTCGATTATCTTGGAATTTTGAGTAAAAAAATCAAATTATCAATCTAATTAAAAGATAAATCAAATAAGATCAAAAATTGAAAATAGCTTGAAAATTGAAAATAAATTTTGAATGTCAGGAATTAGAAAATAATATAATATCAGAGAAGAAATCATTAATATGAACTACTAACTACCACATAATTTAAATTCTCATTAAAATTTACTATCGTTATAAAAACTCAATTTGAATGTTAACCTATAAATGAATCTTTAGAAAAAATGGTGGGAAAAAATAAATAAATTCATGTTTCTAAAAAATATTATTAAAAATCAGAAACTTTACAAAATATATTTTCATTCAAGAATTATAAAATGCTCGAGAATAACTTTATCAAATACATCTAAAAGTTCCCAAAAAACTTGTTTGGCAATCCTAAACGAGACTCGCGAAAGGTGAATTAAAGTAACAGGTTCCTGTCATTATCAAAGTGAATATGAAATTTTCATCGCATATGTAAAATAATCTAAACAAATGTAATAAGTTACGCTTAAAAGATGAAATTCGTAAAAAATAATTCCAATAGCCATACAAAAACAGAAAAACATTGTCAACAACTAACCAGCACCAGAACTATAAGTCATCATCCTCAAAATCGTCAAAATCACTATCAAACTCTGACGACAACTCATTATTAGCTTGTTGCAAGAGACTTTGTAATGCTTCTTTTTTCTGTTGACCACTCAACAAATCTTTAACTTTGTTTCGGTAGTGTTGGTACAATGTGTAGAAATGAACATGCAATAGACACGAAAAACCAATAATCACTGTCAACCCAATGATCAAGAAGTAATTGCGGCTGTAGAAACGAAAATAGGGAAATCCTCATGATTTATACGAAATTTAATGACTTGAATACTTAATATTTCAATATTCAAAACCTTTTGTTTTGTTTTCTTTCACAGGTCTTGCTATTTTCTCATTTTTGGGGTAATTTATGTATCTTATTCAAAACTAATTATATTCAGTATACTGTAAAAAAAAATTATAGCCAAAAAAAATATCCACAACCTTTTCAATCATCTTGGGAATTCAATATATCTATTTATCATCTCACTCAAAGATAGCAGTGTCAAAATGGTCGAATGACAACGTTAAATTCTACAATTTTTGACTTTAGAATGTGTTCTGAGGTGTCACTTCGAAAGAAGTAACAAACGGCGCCGATAGATTGCTATCAACCGTTATTATAACATTAGACTTACTTGCAACAGTAGCTAAGCGATGCCATGTGTTCTAAAAAAAGGCCAAGAGATTTTAAAATAGTATTGTGAAGTATTGTAGAAAGTAAAAAAAAATTCTTAAGTCAACCAAAATTCGATAACCCCTGGGCGACTTCAGACTTTAAGGTCATCTAGATGGCGGCATTTAAAGGGACATAAAAGTACTAGCGAAATTTGTAAATAAATCATATGCAGCGGGATACAAAATCAAAACAAATGTCACATGTCAAAATAAAAAATAAAAACAAATATGGCTGATTTTGATTGTTTCAATTGTTTTACAAGTTTGTTTTGGACACGTAGTTTTAATTGTGGTTCGCGCAATGTTTACATTTTAATACTTTTATGTCCCGTTAAGAGAATGTTCCTATTTTTACCTCGTGAGGCACAAGTAAGGGAATATCTAGACTGAAACAACTGTCAAGTGAGAGAAAGAATACCTGGAGTGACATCACCGTTCATTTCTTTCTTCACACAAATAATGGAACTGACTTTACGTGGAACCAAAATCCTAAAACACGAAGGATGAAATGATAAGTAATGGAAAGGGACAGTCAAAGCAAATACAAATTTAGAATTAGGTTCGTATTGCTCAATAAAATCGATCTCAATGATCGAGCTCTGAGTAAAAACGAGAACTAATCAAATCGACCCAACTATACTCAAAAATTGATATTTGGATAAATTTACACTGAAAAGCTATAATCTATCATATTAATGAACGGTGAAAAAGCGAGATTTTTCCTCAAAATTGCAGCTTTTCACTGTGAACGATTCATTTATAAAATCAAACTGGTTTTTATCATTATCATCAAGGTATGTTTTAGAAAAGTTGACTAATAAAATTCATGATATGCACCATTGCAATGTCTTCCACGGACCCAGCAGCTGATTGGTTGCAAGTGACGTATTGATTGATTTTACGTCACTTACAACCAAACAGCCGTGATGTGATGTCAGAAAACATTGCAATGGTGCATATCATAGATACAACAATCTATACTCTGGTTGATCATGGTGTGTATCTGAAGGGTAATTGACCACAGTTGAGTTGATGACATAAGTTGCCGATCCTCCACCATCCAAATTGATTGCATTCTGAACACCTTGTTCGATCAAATACTTCACTGCGGCTGGTAGGTTGATTCTAGAGAATGAAAACGAAACGAAAATTCAATCTCATTAAAACAGGGCAATACTTTCATACGTTGTAATACGTTGTATTCAAGCTGCTTGTTTCGAATTTCTTTTTTAATCAAGCAAATCAAGAGTCAGTCAATGAAAATAACTACCATGAAATGAATGGACGATTTCAGAAAAAAATTGTGTATGGTTTTAAGCATATTATTTCACCCCCAAATGGGGTGGGGGGTCCGAACTATGTAGGTTTGGCATAGAATTTTGTAGTGTCTATTTTTTTCCTATTTCAAAATATTTGGCCCTTGGATATCTCCGATTTTCTAATTTTTTTTCGGATGACCCCCAGGATATCCTCAAAAATGACCTACAAAAAAGCCTTTTTTAAGCTAACCTCCTGGATATCCAGTCCTTTTCATATGTATGCACCACATCTAATATCCTCAAAACCCCATACAATTTTTCATTTATACGAAAACTGGATTTTAGAAATTTTTTAAAAGAGATATGTATAGCTTAAAAAATACTGCAGTGTGTTATACCCTCTTGAATTAGTTTTACCATCAACAGTAACCAAATGCACATATCCATTACCATCCACACCAAGCAATGTCCGTGCAGATTGTACTGAGAAGAATCGCGCCATACTGGATGTCGTTTGTGTGTCTTCGCACTCAGCTTTTATACTCTCGGTCACGTAACTTTTACCATTACGAATAATCCATCCTACACCGGTTACTAATTGAATAAACGGATTTTTCGTTTCGGTTACTTCATCTTCAGATAAATACCCGATTACTATTGAACCATCCCGACGGATTCCAAAGTTTGCATTTTGTATACCCGTTTTTCGTACTATTTTTGAATCTGAAATAATGTTTCCGAGGCAAGCACCATAAGGTGAGCGGTCACTCGGCACAAAAAAGCCTGCATTTGTAGCTATGTAGCAGCCATTTTGAATAGCAGTATCCTTAACCGTACTAGTAGAAAGGTTCTGACAACCACCATCTAGAGGCTGGTGTATTGAGATCATAGATGTTGGATCCTTAATAATAGAATGATGTCCAAATTGTAAACCAAAGCCAGTGAAATCTTTCCTGAAATAATTAACTTGAATTTCTTTGCTCGAATTCAATGTTTTAATAGTTTCGTGTGTAAGGTTTCCATGTTCTTTAGGTTGACAGTCACGAACGTAACGATGTGAGCGCCTAGGGTCTAAATGATGTCTAACGGATGGATATGGGTACAATATATCTTGTTCACCAGTATTGGGGCGAATCAAAGAGAGCACCAATAAGATGGTATGAAAATACATGATGTTTTGTTGTTTCCATTTGATTATTACATCATTTTCATTTCTCAAGACTTCTCAAGTCATTTTAAAGTTATTTTTGTTTTTAGTTTTTGTACCTGAAAGAAAAATAGAAAATATCTTTTTAAATATCACGAGGGTAAGAATGATAAATGTTAAATTATCCCAACTTTTAGTAATAGCACGAAAAATATATCGGAGAACGACAGTTTTATGGTGAATCCCAAAAGAAGTAATTTTCTTCAAAGATTCTTGTTGAATATGAGTCCTAAATTTCTTCAGACAAAACCAAACATAGGCAATCCCCTTGACAATATATTTCAAATTATATAAATTACTAAAACTTCATTTAAAATAGAACGTACAAAAGGTGTAACAAAAATCCCTTTATACAAATAAATAATAACAAACGTTAATACTAAAAATGGAATAAAATTCTTCAAAAATTAAAAACAAATATTTTGAAATACTATGTAAAAACTTCCAGAAAATAGCTTTCCGTATGTTTAGTTGTTTTAAATTGTTCAAATCAAAAAATAAAATCTTTGGTGTTGTTAAAAATAAAAATTCTGCTAAATTAACACTGTCAATCTACGCTTTGAATAGTAGAGAGGACAAAATACACAGAGACGGCGGACTAAATTGAGTGAAGTACATGGAGGAAGGAATTGACTTAAGCCTGACTAAAGGAGTACTTTCGCCTGACACCAAATATCTTTAGATAATAAGAAAATTAGACGCTTTGCTAGGTAAAACGTAGAGAAAAACATATTAAAACCTTCTTAATAAGCCCCTTTTCCGACTGAAGTGTTTTAGAATGAAGAAAACCTAGAGAGAAGAAGTAGTAGCAAGTAAATTTTCAGCTGAAGTTAAAATATCAGTAGATTCGTCATCAGAAATTATTGAAGTTTCCTTCAAGTATGTCCTCAATCTGTCTTTGGGTCTTCTCCTTGGTTGTGTCATATCCTTCGAACGGAATCGGTATAACATGAAAAGATCACATAAGACAACGTTGATTACCACACTGGCTCCTATCAACGCACTCATGAAGATTACTATGTTATAATTACGCCTAAAAAGAAAAATAACATTTTTCAAGCATCAAATTGAGGATAATTCAATATTCAATATTCAAACCTTCCCAATTAATAGGATAAATCCATCTTTTATTTGTAAAATTCCATTCTGGTCTTTTACACCTCAATATCACGTACTAAGTTCTCACAATTTTTTCTTGAGCTAAAATGATCGTTGAGCAGATTAAACAAACAATCTTTTTTCACTACTAGCGCAACGTATTCTTATCCAAATTCTGAGAGCTTTTGGAACAACTAAATACTCACCAACAACACTTCTCCAGCATTTTTCCTGAAAATAAATTTGACAAAATTAAAATTTAGATACTGCCCGAATCGACTACCTTTTAAGTAGTCCTTTGGTATCATATTTATGATCAAAAACTTTAATTTTTCGAAAAATATAAATCTACAAAAATAGACACGGTTAAAATTGTCCTGAGACACCCCAAAAAGTCGTAAAACTCATTTTTGAATGTAATCTCAGTTAGTTTCCAACCTACCATTGAATTCGCAATCTTTGCCAGACCAGTCATTGTGACATTTACACTTTCCTTTGAAACAGGTTCCTCTTCCTGAACAAGACTGTCCAGGGATACAGGAATCTGGTTTGTGTACACAGAGGATAGTACTGACTTTCGTATCGCATAGATTTGATCGGCCTTCATCGTTGTAACTATATTGAAAAATTGAAGCGTGATAGTGCAGGACAGTGGTCAAGTTCATTGAAGTTTTACATACAATAAAATAGAAAGTTAGATAGAGATATTAACGAAATCCATTTGTTTTTCTTATACTCTGTCGAACCTTAGTTGGTTCAATTACTGCTTGAAATAGGAAAGTATATATTTGACAGATATTCTTCATTCGAATTTTTAATTAGAGTGAGGATTCTTTATAACTTTTTTTATACCAAGTGTTACCAGGATAATTGACAACAGTATCGTTAATCACCAGTGTAGACGATCCAGCACCATTCAAATTAATTACATTCACCAAATTAAATGACTTCAGAAGTTCCACTGACTCATATAGACTTATCCTGGAAAAAATAAAGTAATAACATATGAATTCGAAATAAAAGTTCAAAAAGATATGTGCTATATCAAAAAGAAAGGATCATTTTCAAATTACATTTTATGAATTATGAATTTTAGCATTATCTTGTCAAAGATGTATATTAGAGACTTGTGAAATTTTTAATAAATGTTATATTAGAAACAAGTAATAAATTCAAAAAAGTAATTCATATTTACCCATACAAACCAGTTTTGCCTTCGACCTGCACAATATGTACATTGCCTTTTGAGTCGTGCCCTAAAAAGGTCCTTGCTGTTCTCACTTCAAAGAAATTTTGTAAGTTATCTAAATTACATTGTTCATGTTGTTTACTAGTGGATAAATAATTTTCTCCCCTTCTCAAAATCCAGCCCACACCTGTAACTAGTTGTAACAGTGGATGCCTCATTTCCTTAAAATCTGTTTCTTTCAAATACCCAGTCACTATACTACCATCGTCACGGATACCGAAGTTTACGCTTTTGAGTCCTCTAAACTGATTGATTAGTTCACCATCACTGATAATGTTACCAAAACATTGTCCAGTGTCTCCATTGAAGAATCCAGCATTAATGGCAACTAAGCATTCTCTTTGTTTCGATGATTCATAGACTGTAGCAGTTTGGTGTTTACTGCAACCACCATCTTCTTTAGGTTCTAAAACTGATAACATTTTGTACCCATTTGAAATAAGTATTCTGTGACCGTAAACTGTATTATTTGTTAACTTCTTTGTAAAACGTTGTACCAGTTGTGACGAGTTCTTTCTTGTATCAGTATTAACAATTTCATAATGTTGATGACTTAAACGGTTCTTTCGTCTTGTCTCAACTTTGTTTAATAGAAAAGGTGACAAAATGTCTTTGTTAATATATCTGTTTTCTTGGTCACCTTTGCAATGAACCATGGCTATAAAAAGGATCAACAAAATAAATATGTTGATGAAATGTCCCATGATGTGCCCATGTCATTGTGGAAAGTCATTTAGTGTTTATATTCATTTTCATTAATTTCTTTATTTTGTTCACTGAATCTGTAAAAAAGAAAACGGATGAAATAAATGAATGGTGCTTAAGTCAGTTATGTTCCTTTTTCCAAGAGATTTGGAACGTTTATAAAATGTTTCAGCAAAAAAGCATTATATTAAACTAACAACGACTAAGAGAAAAAAAGCTAGGATCCAAAATGGACTAAAAATTACTTTAATTCTTACAGCCAATTAAAATAATGATTGCTCCTAGTGAGGTCTGTTAGCACAAAAATACTTCAGATGGTGATTAAAGCATGAAATTTGGCACAGATGATTCGTAGAGCGTCTAAAACTTAATTTTAAACAGTAACACCAAATTTTGCCACCTGGCCACCTGCCAGATGACGTCATCAGGTGGCTTAGCAAAAATTTATTTTTTTGAAAATATTTAAAATCTGATGGTATCAGCGGAAAGAGCATGAAAATGTTGATGAAAATCGAGGTATAAAACATGCCTTCAAAATCTTCCTATCAAAAGTTATGAAGGTTTAAAGTTTTGTGATGACGTCATCATAAGCTTTTCCAGGCAAAACCTAAAATCCCGTAATAACGGAACTAGTTGACCAAATTTAGTGTTTTAAACATGAATCCATGTCAAAATTTGAAGTTCCATCTGATGCTTGGGTCTAAACAACATAGGAAGGCTTAAAACATCCAAAAAAATTAGTTGGTTGTACACTGTGCTCCTGAAGGGAGAACGCTGCGTTGGTTTGCCTTGTAAAGCTCAAAAGCTAAGTTTTAGTATTCTGTAGGATTTAAAGCTCTTAATTCAATTTGAACATCGGAATCGGAAAAAGCAATGAATTTTGATATGAATTCATGTATAAAACATGAAATTTGGTCAATTTGTACCAAAATTACGAGGTTTTTAAGTTTTGCCTGGAAAGGCTTATGATGACGTCATCAAAAAACTTTCAACCTCCATAACTTTTGATAGGAAGATTTTCAAGGCATGTTTTATACCTCAATTTTTATCAGCATGTCAAGCTCTTTCCGCTGGAACCATCAGATTTTGAATATCTTCAAAAAAATAATTTTTTGCCCAGCCACCTGATGACGTCATCTGGCAGGTGGCCAGGTGGCAAAATTTGGTGTTACTGTTTAAAATTAAGTTTTAGACCCTCTAAGGATCATCTGTGCCAAATTTCATGCTTTAATCACCATCTGAAGTATTCTTACTTTTTTATGTGCTACCTGACCTCACTATTCTTGGGAATCAAAAGAAAAGAAAAAAAAACAACAAAGTATATAGCAACCCTAGCAAAATTCTTGCTTAAAAACGATACATAAAATTGATAAAAATATTTGATTACATCCTCAGCTAAAATATCAAAAACCTATAAAAATGTGTAACGTTTATTTTTGGTATCGCTTTCGTTTCAAAGGCAATGGTAACATTTCTTTGAACGATTGGGGAATCTCTACAGTTATCATTTCCCCTTGATTGTTGAAACTGAAATGTAATAACTTTTTGAAGGAGTTGATTGTTTTCAATGGGTTGTTCATTGACTTTTTAGCTTTCTTAGTGACTGGTTGATCCTCTGTTTCCTTTGATTGAATATCCACGGTTGCGTTTTCCAACAATTTTCCAAACTCATTGAAAGCTTGCACGAAGATTTCACTTGGATTGACAGGATTGACACAGACTTGATTTAATAAATGGTGATCACGACTCAACTTTTTAAAGATACCAGCATCATTAAGATCAAACAGCCAGGTTGTGAATTTACCTTCTTTATAATCAAATTCAAAGACATCTTTGGCACTTGTTGATAACATGATTCGTGAGCTTTGCGGGTGGAATGTGAAACTGCTGATTTTGTCAGATACGGAAGGGACTTGTGAAGCATATTCAAGGCCACTTTCAGAGATTCGAAAGATAAAAATGTTCGATTCTGCATCAACCAGGCCAATGGTTTCATTATCATTGGCAACTTTCAAGAAACGATACGGTAAACTAATTTTGATTTTTGAAATACTGAGTTCAAACTCATTCTCATTTTGAAAATCAACTAAATGCAGTTTCTTGGCAAAGGTTACTCCAACCATGTAGCGTGAATCAGGAGTGAATGCAATTTTTGAGAGTGGAGGTAAAGATCTGTAGATCTTATTCAACTTCAATGGAGATTGTTCTATCTCAAAAAGCCTAGATTTACCAATGGTAGAATAACAAACATATTTACCACAAGCTGAGAGAGCTGAGCAAAAGATATGGTCATCCCCATCGCAATTAATTTCTAGCAATTGCTTACTTTCCTTCAAACTCAAATCTTGGTTTGATTCCAATTGCCACAAATTTAATTTGTTATTGGACCGATAAAGCAATTGATTTGCATCAGGGGCGACTTGGCAAACATCAGTTGGCGTATTGAAATATTTCTTCATTTTAGCAATTGTTAACTTATTAGTTGGGACTGCATAAAGGTAAGGGTCAACACCAGCAGCAATAACAAAATTGCGATCAGTTTGTGGATTTTTAAAGCACACAAGGGCTCTGATATCATAATCAGTCAATTGAATATTTTTGTTCATTGTCCATTTCTTCTCATTATCAACTAAACGAGAATTGAACTGAACAACTTTACCATCAACACCACTGGAATAAACTTCCTCATCACAAGGGGCTAATGTTAACACATCAGCTTCGTGTGACTTGAAAGAAGTCAGCAGAGTCCCTGTGTGACCATCCCAGAACTGTGTGCAGCCTTTTGAATCACCTGTCACAACTGTAAAATCATCCATAACTTCAACAGCCCATACCATTGTATTCTCATCTCCTTTTCCATCTGTTGTGATTCGTGATACAATTTGACCTGATTCAAAATTATAAATGCGAATTGTACTTTCAAATCCACCTGTCACCAAGTTAGCATCGTCCTTACTCCAAGCAAGAGATAATATTCTACTCTCTTGCTTGTGTAAACTTCTTTCATAGTTCAACCCATGAGACATCAATTTGAAAATACGAACACTTCCATCCTCGCAACCAGCAGCCAGTAAATTCTTTTTATGGTTGAATTTCAGACACCATACAGGACCACCACAAGAGTCCTCTGAATATTTGGGAACAAGGTTTTTCAAATCCCATTCAATAATTTGTCCATTTAAACCTCCAGAAAAGAGTCTCCCATTGTTCCACGCAAGATGTTCAGCAGTTCTACCATTTTGGCCAGGGATAGTAATATCTACCATGAAATGGTTTGAAGGGTCTCTTATTTCAATACTACCATCATCTAAAGAGACTGCCAGCCTTGGAGGATTACAATTAACATCAAGTGCTGCTGAAATAGTAGCTTTTGGCTTGTGTTGAATAAATCTAACTCTGTGAACTTTATATTGAGACATCTAAAATTAGAAGAAAAACCATTAAAAGGAGGACAATTCATTTTTAATGCATAATGCTTACAAGGATATTATTCCAAACCTGTTGGTGTCAACTGTATTTTCATGACTCACAGTTAGTTCAAAATGCAGGTCAAAGGTCACAGGTCAACAGAAATGGAAAATGCACATGTAACATATAATTATTCAAAACGTGTTTCTGAAAAATATTATTTGCAATATTATTGTATATAAAATAATGCTATTTAGAAGATTTCAATGACAAATCATCAATCCCAAATATCAGTGGTCAAAACAGCTTTTCTCTGTGAGACAGAAAATTTCTTTATAGAAATATTTTAGTATACAGTGACACCCACAGGCCATTGTTGGGGCTGAGGGTCAGAAAATTTTCAGATTTTTTACCCCCCTAGATTGGCTAGAAAAGAGCACGAGTCTGCTAATGTCACCCATTTTCGGTTTTGTCAACTTGTCAACTTTAAGGCTCCAGTGAAAAATCTAGGTGCATGCAATAATGATACAAGCTGATGTATTTTATCAGTCTTGATACTGGCAAGCTTAAACAGTCATTTTTTTCACTTTAGAAAGTACACAACTTTTTCAGGACAGCTTTTTACATCAAAATGTGAACGGAAAATGAGGTTTTTAGCAAATTGTCTAAGTTCATTATTTGATAATCTAGGCCAATCATCTCTGATCATACTTAATTTTTGTTTTTATTACAGCCAATAAATATGAAAAACAGAATCTACAAAAAGATTTTTTGAAATTAAGTTTTTCCCAGAATAAATGCAAAAAGTTGCAGACATAACTTTTTCCGTTCACAAAGTTATGTCCGCACACAATTGATTTGCTAGAGAAGTGAAAGTGTTAATATCTACAGTTATTTGATTTTTAACCCTTCCCATCCATTAGAGAACCAAACCAAGTAGCACTAAAATACCAGTTGTCCTTCATTGAAAAATATTCCATTTTGAAGTGATTTTGAGTTATGTCCGCACATTATTTTATCCTTTAAATTTTCAAAGGAGTTATCCTTACTCAGCTGAATCATTTTTCTACATCAAGGGTCATATTTGGGGTCATTTTATACAAATTTGAAGTCTCAAAGTCTACTTGTTGGGAGACGGTGAAACAAAACAGTTTCCCCAAAAATTAGTTATGTCCGCAACAAAAAGTTATGTCCGCAACAAATCATGAAGTTTTCTCAGCCCCCAAACACCATTTTTAGGTTTCTTTGACAAATTATTACATTTGAGGTCATTTTAAGTTGGTTACAACCAGAAAAAAGTCTGATAATTTTCCATTGGCAAGATTTCAGTTTTTTCACCTCATATCATGTATTTCATGTTGCGGACATAACTATTTCATCTAAAATGTTGCTGATAAAACCTATTTGCAAGCTGGCATGATGTTTTATTATATGGAAGTAATGCTTAGGCTATTAGAAATATAAAACAAATACTCTGATGCCAAGTTGAGGTCCAAAATGAGAATTTTAACAGAAAAATAACTTTTTTTGTTTCTTTGAAAATGACGGTTCTGAGCCTGCGAGCTTGAATAAAGGATAAATTATGCATTAATTTGCATAATAAATTCATTGTGTAGTGTTCACAAAACATAATCTACTACACATTCACTTACAGACTGGTTAGATTTGCTCCAATAGTTCAAAATAGAGTCATATTCTGTAGCAAATTATATGTTGCGGACATAACTATTTAAGGTATTTATCAGATTTTTAACCCTTTTAAGCACTTATGCTAACACTTTGACAATTTGACAATACTAAAGAGTTACATTTGTAAAAACCTTGCATTTACTTGCTTTTTTCAATTTTATGTGTCCTCTAGGGTCGTTCGTCTATTAGAAATATGAGAAAGTTTTAATTTCATTGATAAGTCTTCATTTGTTCTTTTCAAAGAAAAACATGTAATAGCTGAATTCAAACCAAACCAAATCTTTTGGTTTTATATTGATTTAGTCTCTATAATATTCCTCAAATTTTGGCAACAGAAAAAGACACTCCAAAATTTTAAATAAATGATGTATAATGTTCTATGGTTCTACCCTGGAAGAAAAAAAGTTATGTCCGCAACACATCATTATTATACATTTAACCCTTTCTATTGAAAAAGTTGAGTGACTTTAACGGAAAAATGATATTTACTGATTATGAAGATGTACAGCAGTTGATGTCAAGCTCAAATCATAACTTTTAAAATTAGATTTTAACAAAAAATATATGTGGTTGGATTCTCTTTTACAAATAAATCTTCAATTTTCAGGAAATCATAGTTATAAAGACCTTTCAAGACAACAAATTTCAATGATTAAGTTTTGGTTCAAGTACAGCAAAGTTTTAAAAGCCAAAAAATAAATAAATTTAATGTCTATTGCTGATTTTGAATCAAATTTAACAAAAAGTTATGTCCGCAACCAACAAGGTTTCATTTTCTAATTTTTTATTGACTAACTGAAATATAGCAAACTTTTGGTTTTTTGGAAGGCTTATGATGAGTCCTTCAAATCTAGAATGAAATTACCTGACCATAGCCAGTTTAGCCAGTTTTCTTTTCATGAAGTCAAACTTTTTGGGAATATTTTTTAATATTTTAGATTTTCTTTCGGAAAAAGTGTCAGAATTTGAAAAATATGACATGCTGGACGGTAAAAATTGCTTTTCAATGCAGCTTAACATATTAGCCATGATCTGAAATCTAAGACAAGTATTAGATTATGCATATTTTATCTCAAATGAAGTGTAAACTACAAAGAGTTTTTTGCCAAATTTGTTTGATTATAATTACTCTAGGTCAAATTTCTTGACCAAGCCAGTTTGATTAAGCCCTGATACTTATGTTTTCTGAAAATTGAAGTCATTAATAAAAAAATTATCCAGGAATAAAAGTGAAAGTCAAAACTTTATTTTTTCCAAATTTTTTCATCTATTTGGGTGACATTACCAGATTCATGCTCAAAAGCACTAAAATTTGTTAATTAAAACAACTCAGAATGCTCTTGAAATGCCTATCATACAGCGAAAATATATATATTTATCTGAAATAGGTTGAAAAATAAAAATATATGAACGTCATACTATGTATATACAAGGTATATGCCATAAACACAGTTTTAATACAAGATTTCTTTCTGATGGAATTATTCTAGAGAATAAAATCACTATTTCTTGCTATATAACCATTTCTAACTGAGACGGAAAACTTTGACAAAAATTTCTGTGAGACGGAAATCCGTCTGAGACGGAAGAACTTTGATCACTGAAATATTGACAAAATGACACAAAATAATCATGTACATATTTTTTTTATAAGCATATGTCTACCCCTACATCAGGCTCGCATTATGCTTAGCATTCTATTGTTCTCAAACAATAGAGCCATTGTTTAGGTACCAAAAACTGAGCCTGCATATGCTTATAAACGTTATGTTTATAAAAAAAACATGTATACACCAATTAATAACAAAATGATTTTTCATGCTCAATAGGATGCTGATAGTGCAATTTGGATATAGATTGACATGTTTTGAAAGCATTTAAATGTTCATAAAGAGCTGTTTTAGAGATATTAAAATAGTAAAATTATTTCTATCTTTCTTGCCCAAAAATTTTTTTTCTTCGAAAAATCGGGCTCCGTCACATTTTGGCCACCACCATTTTGCACCTTTGTACCAAAAATCAAAAGATTCCTATGATTCAATCCCGAGAAAAGTTGGTAACAGACGAACGAACGAACGAACGAACGAACGAACGGACGAACGGACGAACGAACGAACGGACGAACAAACACAGGTTAATTTATAGGACCTCCACCGGGGTAGGTCCAAAAAATTAATGATCCAATTTTTCACAAAGTCCAATAAACCCGTTTTTTAGCTGTTTTTTGGCCCTAATTTGCCCAAATTTTTTTTGAAAATCGGGCTCCGCCACATTCGAGGACGAGGATAGTTATGCATCTTTGTTCAAAAAATCGTAAAGAATGAAAGAGCCAATCTCGAGAAAAGCTAATACCTAAGTAATTGATAATGTGCTTATAAAAAAATATTGAATTTGGCCAGTTTTTCTATAAAAACACCCCAAGCAACAAAAATTTCATGTTGAAACACACATATTCTTTAAAAGTAAGCCCTCCTGAGCAAAAAAAACATCTATCTCATAAAAAAAATTGAGTAATTTGACTAAGAACATTGATGTATGCTTATTAATAGTGATTATTATAGATAAACATGCGTTTTTTGAGCCAACTAAATTTTTTTGCAAAAAATCGCTTAAGCCATCTTTTACCTACGATGGTACCCTACTTTCATGCAAAAAATCAGAAAAAATTAACGACCTAATTTTTCACAAAGTCCAAAAAACCCGTCTTTTAGCCGTTTTTTGGCCCAAATTTGCCCCCAAATTTTTTTTTTGAAAATCGGGCTCCGTCACATTCGATGGTTTATAGTTATGCATCTTTGTGCAAAAAATCAGAAAAAACTAACGAGCCAATCATGAGGAAAGCAAATACATAAGTAATTGATAATGTGCTTATAAAAAAATATTGAATTAGGCCAGTTTTTCTATAAAAACATGCCAAGCAGCCTAAATTTCATGTTTAAACACACATATTCTTCAAAAGTAAGCCCTCAATAGCAAAAAATACATCTATCTCATCAAAAAATCAGAAAAAACTAATGAGACAATCTCGAGAAAAGCTGGTAACGAACGAACGAACGAACAAACGAACATACAACGGTTAATTTATAGGACCTCCACCGGGGTAGGTCCAAAAACAGCAAAACTATAAGTAGTTTTACACAGCACATGAAACGCATGCAAACTTCCTTGTAACTTTCTCGTGTCCATCATTAAATTTTACAACTTTATTACACTTCAAGTCACGTGATAAAAATAATTCGCGCGCTTAGCCTGGTTTCCCCTTCCTTATTTATCAAAAACACAAGCACGCTCTAGGCGCTAAGAGGCCGCACGCCTTGATGGCCAGTATTAGGGTGGACAGGCCAAAATTTTCCCCTCAATTTTTAGAAACCAAACTAATTTTATTTGAAAGTCCTTACCTTTGTGAGAAAAATGAGGGGTCATTTATTAGAATTGATTAAGTATTCCCAAAGTTATTCCATTTTCAAAACACAAAAAGATCACCTTTTCAAAGAATCGCCTCCTTACACCACGCCAGCAAGAAATAATTTTCGGAAGCACCAAAATCACGCCAAAAATGGCGGATAAAATCTAGTCTTCCATGTGGCGAGAAGTGGGGAGTTTTGCCGGTGCGGCTGGGTGCGGTCTGAAAATCGGCCCGACGACTGTTAAACTTTAGCTTATCGCTAATGAGCTGGATAGCTCAAAACAAATTTCACCACTAGAAAGAAATCCTCAGCTTTCAGATGTGTTAAAAGATCACAATTTCTTCTTATTTTTCGAAATTCCAGACGGCCTGTAGATTTTCATATAAAGCACTTTGTGATAGATTGTAGCCTAATCTTACCTAGCCTGGAAATCCATGCTATGATTTCTTCTTTGATAAACTGATGGAGAAATGTATAGCATGGTACGGGCTGAGAGTTTGAATTTCTCACATCCTAATAACGGTTGAAAACATAGCCAATCAAATTTTGTTATTCTTTTACTGGTCACACTTTCTTAGAGAAAGCGCAACTTTCGAAATTTGGTTTTTATTTTAGTAAAGTGAGAACAGCGCTAAATTCGAATTTCCCACTGTAAAAAATGTGAGTCCAATATTGGACTCACAGCTCGAACCCGTCTTGTGTACATCAAATAATAAAAAAACACACGACGGGTCTCCTGTCTAAATCTTACCCTGGGTTTATTAAAAAAACTGTGATTGAAAAGATGAACCAGCTCAATAGCGACAGCCATTTGTTTCAATGTGGGTTGAGAATTTTCCGGTGCCGTGGTCAGTGCTAAATCGCGTTTTCACCTTGAGGCGATGGGAATTTGATGTTCTGTTTACCGTCGACCGCCCGCATGCTCTTGAGCCGCCGCTCAAAAAAGTTCATTATTTCTTAAAAACTCATTATTTTCTTCTTTTCCTGTGCCAAGCTATTCAAAACACTCAAAGTGAATCAAAAATAACATCTTCGCTAGCAAAATGTGCGCCTCGAGTAAAAAACATGGTTCCAATCACGTCCGCGAATGGGGCGGGCATTTTTTTAAGCAGTGGGCGGCATCAAGGGCGTTTTAGAAATTCGCGTTTTTTGAATTTTCGCGCATGTCATTTTGATTCCGAAAGTGAAAGCAGCTCGATTTCTCGTTGGAATTCAACTTCATTGGAGATTGGAAGCACCAGGTAGGAATAATGAATAATGAATAATGAAATTTTGCCGCATCAAATATTTTTTGAAACGCGACGGTAAACAGAACATCAAATTCCCATCGCCTGACGTCGAAAAACATGAATATCTTTGGAAAGAAAATAGACCTGGATGCAGTTTTTTTTACTTGTTTCCCTGATAATTTCTGCTGAATGATTTAAAAAAAATAATGAACAGATTTGGATGATCTAAAGGTAAGTACTAATGCATTGAAGTTCATTTTTGTAAATTCTTCCTCGTTCCGCGCAAAAAATCCTGACGAGTGCGCACCCTACCAGTATGGCGGTCATATTAAATTCAAAAGGCAAGAGGAAACCGGGTTCTTTTTATTATTTTCGATTCACGGTAAAAAGGTCTACTAAATAATTCCTCGCATGCAAAATGTTGTTTTTATCTGGATATCTTCGTCGTTCTGTTGAATGAAAGCATGCTAATTAGTTTTTAGTGACTACAACTGACTACATCGTTAAAGTTTTCTTTTCTAAAAAAACCCACTTCACATTTCTTACATTTCAACAATCTGTGACGTGATAGGGAGAATACAATTTAGTGATTGATTGATCACTTTGGTATGTATTTGTTTATGTTTGATTTTTTATTTCGAAGACCAGCCTACAGCTCCATGTTGAAATAACAAGACGCCAAATGTTCCTAAATAACTGCATCACTGGCACTGTGCAAGAGACAGCTAGAGATCCGTTTGAAAAAATGATTACTTACGACACACAAACAAATGCATGTGAATGCCATGTTTGATGTGTAGTTGGTCCTTTCCTATCCTATCCTGGTCGTGTATGTCATTAAATCGTATGTCCACATCATGTGGTCGACCACATCTCCCCATGTTCATGGCCAGTGAGTCCGCTTCGCCGCGCTCGCTCGCAACTGCTGATTTCGCAGGCTATTGAAGAACACTCGTGAACCAAGAAATTTGACACTGGGGAGATAAAAAATCTCAGCCGGCTATTCCGGTATCATTTAGGATTTTCCGTAATAGTGACTACCCGGTTGGTTTTATCGTTCGGTAAATTATCATTTGTGTACGAAATAAACAATAAATTTACTAGTCGTGTCAGCAAAAGTTGTGCAGAGCAGCTTCGTGAGCAAAGCCTCAAGTCAAGGTCATCACATCGTGCAATTTTCCACGTGTTTCTACATTTCCAGATTCTTACTTCAACTCTTCACCCCAGGTAATATAGCTATCACTTTGTTTCACAGTCAGCAATATGAAAGGTTGTCTCTATCAGCAAGATGTAGCTAGAATACACCTTTCCCGTAATTCAAATTTCTCAGAAATGGCCCGGGAAAATGTGCGCTCCACCGTTGTGTATAAAATTGTTTGGGAGGTAAAAAACGCGTTTTTGCCTGCGAGGGGTTAGGGAAAGTGGGATTTGAGCCTCTAACTTTTGACAGCGACCTTCTTTTGGCAAAATATTTTCAGGGTGGTATAATATCATGAATAGATTGAACATACTAAAATTTGAGGGGATTTTGTTCGACAGAACTTAAGAAAAGCTCAAAAAACCAACTTTCCCTAAGGGAACGCAGGCAAAAACGGGTTTGTTTACCTCCAGAGACCAAACGGTGGAGAGCATCAAAATAATGCGCGCGCATTAGTTTTACGAATTACGGGAAAGGTGTATTATTTTAAAGCCGCCTTTTCATTCAGGCGATTACTTACTTACTTCGTGATACTTCCTTATTGATTATGTACTTTATGGTACTCATCCAATTCGTTGAATCCGATGATTGACCATTACTGTTGTACTGTTAGAGTCAGCTCTCCTGAAGTTGAAATAATTAGGAAGCAGCGGTTCGTCTGGCAGTGTACTGAGGAATTGGTCAAGATGCTGTTTAAAAGTTTGTTTGGTACAGTTTGTGAGGTTTCTAAGGGATTTTGGCAGAGCATTGAAGAGCCTTGGTCCTTCTTGTGAGAGACAACCTCTCCAGATATTTTTATGTTTGACATTTATAGCTTAATTAAAATTTGAAGTTTCCAAAAGTTGGTAGCTATACAATATATCTCTCTCTTTATACTAGAAGAATTTCATATTTTGTGTCTAGGTCACGCTAAAATGATAGACCAGCTGTGATTGCGAATGGTTTGTCAGGGGGTTGCTTTGCGTATTAAAGAAGAAGAGTTTTGTGCAGTTTTAAGAGAAATATCTCATTTTTTTTTTAAAAATCAGTGCATTTATAAGTCGTGATTTAATTATTTGTTCAAAATTTTATCAATCATCCATGATTGAGCAGGAAAATTATCACTACTTTCTGATGAAACCCATGTCCAATCAAAATTCAAAAATCATGTGACGTCAAATTTTTGAATTTAAGAAGGCGTGGCACTTTCTACAAAATAGTTACCAAAACAAGTTTTTAAGGTCACTGCATATAACAGGTTAAAAGTAGAGGTCTTCCGCATGAAAACTGGATATAAGTACCTACCTCTTTGTACCTCTTTTTGGCTTCTGCTTGAACAGCTCGTCCAACTCGTTGAGTCTCCGATGCTTCGACATTTCCTTGAGGCTGTTGGAGTCAGCTTGCCTAAGGTTGAAATAATGGGAAAGCAGAGGTTCGTCCGGAACAGTTGTGAGGAAGGTGTCTAAGTGTTTTTTGAATACTTCTTTGGGGCAGTTTATCAAATCTCTTATTGGTCTGGGAAGGGTGTTGAATAATCAATATTGACAGCTTTTAGATTACAAATTCTCCCCAATCTCTAATTTATATGGTAGGAAATGCTTCCTTTACTTTTGTCATAATCAAACTCGGGGCGTAGCCTTCAATGACCTTCCTGACTCACTTGACTGAACAACATAGGTCTATCAACCCTTTGCGACTCTTCTGACAAACTCTGCCCATCAGCTTGGTAACATCTGTGTGTTTTCATATGCAAACGAAAGTACTTACACATAGTTGTGACGTCGAAAAAGTCAAAACGGTAGAGAACATCGTAAATTCCTTGTCAATTAAGTAGTATGAAAAAGAATCAATCGTAACCGGCATAGCAGGTTTTGTTTTCCCAGAGGAGAACTAAAAACAACACATCACATTTAATGCGTGAGTGACTTTTTAAGCTAAATATTTCACATTTCTTTACATAATGGGCATAATTCTGTAACTTTTTTGTTACACTATTTTAATTGATTTTCAGTTCATTTACTCCCAAGATAATTACTTGGCACTTTCAACGACTTTCAAATCAACAATCACTGTTTGTTACAATTCATTGCACATCGTGTCTTTTAGGCGATTCCAATTTCAGATAACTTGAGCTCCACCGCAGATGATTGAAAAAGTCAATTCTTCAGGTTACCTACCTTGAGTTACCTTGAGCTTGTTTCGTAATATCTTTACGCATCCATCCTGTGAGGACCGATGTAAATTTTCATATTGATGATACTGTTTGTTTCAGCTCGTCTCATCATAGTGTAGCCAGTCACGAGTGGCTCGTCGGGAACTGTGAAAAGATATTTATCCAGCTCAGTTTTGAATTTCAATTTCTTGCACCCAGTGAGGTGCTTCAACTTCACAATGTCACTGTAATTAGATGATCAATACCACCAATTGAATTGATCCACTCTTGCAATTTCTGGAAACCAAGGGCGAGAAGTGTTGTGTCATCTGCATATTTATTGATGAGAGCGAGATCATTGTCTTCCATAGCAAAACGTTGGGGTACACATCTTATTTCATTGATGACGAACTCCAAAAATACGTTGAACAAAGTTGGTGAAGGAAACAACCTTGTCGAAGTCCAATCAAAACACTAAACCAATTTGTTAGTTTTCCATCAATAATTATTGCACATTTAGTATTCTCATAAATTTTCTTTATAATGTTTACAATCTTTTTACTGATACTGATGCTGGATAGCATCTTCCATAGGGCTTCTCTCCATATGGTATCAAATGCTGATTTGAAGTCTACAAAATTAAAGTTAACATAAACGTTGTGCTCCTTGGCTTTTTCAATGATTTGGCGTGTTATAAAGATGGTGTCTATTGTTCCTCGGTTTGGTCGGAATCCAAATTGGTTGTCCTTAATGAAGTCTTCACTTTGGGCTTTGATTCTCTGGAGAAGGACGTGTGTAAAGACTTTACCAGGGATGGATATGAGGGATATTGCACGGTAATTTGACGGGTCAAGCTTATTTCCTTTCTTATGGATAGGGGTAACGACTATTTTCGACCAGTCTAAGGGTGGTTTCTCTTCATTCCACACTTTGTTAAACAACATTGTGCAGAAACTGAATCATTTCATCTCCTGCTTTTATGACTTCTGCAGTGATCGAATCAACTCCTGGGGCCTTTCTATTTTTCATACTGTTGATGCTTTTTCTAATTTCCTCAATGCTGATTGGTTCAGGATTATTTTCGTTTTCGTAATTTGGGTTCAGTTCGTTTATTGCATTATCATCAAAAGGAATTTTTTTGTTGAAATGTTCTTCCCAGCATTTTAAAACATTGTTTATGTTCGTTTGTTTGTTACCTTTCTATCGCTAATCGTGTTGATGGGTTTCCCTTCAAGTTCTTTTAGAGATTTGAAAAGGTTGTGGCTGTTATTATTTTGAAAGTCTTTTTCCATTTGGTTTATTTTCACTCTTAATTTTAGGGATTTAAATTTTCTTATTTCTCCCTTCACAGAGTTATTTAGAGTCCTGTATCTTTCTTTAATGTCGGGGTCTCTGGGATGCTTGATGAAATTAATTCTTGCTTGTCTACGTTGGTGACAAAGTGATGCTACGTTTTCTCCAAGTCCTTCAGTTCGTTTATTTCTAAGTCATCCAACGGTTTCCTTCAGTAGCTTTGTTCGTAGTGGTTTTGAAATGACCCTCAAGGTATTATATAATTATTTGCTACCGCTCTCTCCGTCTTTCAAGGCTATACAGTTTTACTGATTTGAGTTTTTCCCAATAATTAAGATGTCTGAGGGATGGAATTCCATGTAAAAATGATTTCTGAACTTCTTTCAGTTGCTGGATAAGACCGCGCTTCTAGGGAGACCAGAGTTGAGAACAGTAGTCCAAATGAAGGATAGCTAGTGCTTTCCATAAAGTTAACATGGTTTCAATTTTCCTTGATTTGAATGTGCGGTATATCCATCTGAGTGTCTAGGGTGACTCCGAGGTCTTTAACTTTGTCTTTATTTTCGATCAACGTTGCTGTGTCAGAAAATAGCGAGAACTTTGCTTCAGAGTGTCGTTTTTCCCGTAGGCAAGTGCTCAAATTTAAGACCATTCAGCTGCATGTTGTTGTCTTCTTTCCACTTATAGACAGTGTCTAGATAATTTTGCAGATGATAAACATCCTCCATTTTGGATATGTTTGGTCGTCAGCAAACGATGCCAATATAGAATGAAGGATGTTGTTATCGATATCTTGAATCATGATTAGGAACAATAGCGGTCCCAGCACAGATCCTTGTGGCACACCTGAAATAACATCCTGTTTTGAGGACAAGGTTGAGTTTACTGAAACTCTCTATGTTCGATGAGTCAAAAAGGATCTGATCCATTCAAGGAGTATACCGTATATGCCATTTTTCTGAAGCTTGTGTAACAAAATGGTGTGGTCTACTCTATCAAAAGCTTTACTGAAGTCTAAATAGATAACGTCAATGTTGTTTCCATTCTCTAGGTAATGGATCAGTCTTTCGGTGTGTTGAAGCAATTTATTTAAGTTGTCATATCCTGTAAGCTGCATAATTTCGATGGTTGTTAAGAAATCTAAGTAATTATTATTTTGTTCCTTTGAGGCGCTCCAACCTCGAATTCGTTAAATGAGCACGATTTTAATTATTTTTATTCTTATACACTGTTAATATAATTGACACTCCAATGTAACGTTTTATTGTTTGATCTAAGTTTTGGATTCGTTTGGGAAGTTGATAAGTGACTGATTTTTTGGCAAAGCTGTACGATGGCCGGCGAAAGTTGAAACTTTATTGTGGTCTTAATAAGTATCAAATTTTAAGATTTTCCACTGAAAGAAAAATCAACTTCACAGTGGAAATCTTAGTTAATTGAGAAAACGGGAAGGGGATTGACTTTCTGGATTTTACAGGATTTTAAAGTACATTTCAAATTAGCTGGCAGTGAATTTTCAATTGCGTATTACTTTTGATAGATTTTGAATTAGATAGCGATTTTGTACTTTTTGGAAAGGTAATCCGGAGTGGAATATTATGCGTATAAAATTGTTCTAAAATTTTTAAACACAAAGATGAAAAACAAAAAAGAAAAAATCAGCTTTTTATCTAGCAATGCTATAACCACCATTTTTGAATTTGAGAAACTTAAATCTATGCCCATGTTAGCTGGAAATTCTTTTTTGAAAAAAACAATTCAGTCGAAATATATTGGACACGAAAGGAGGATTTTTGTTCAACACTTCGAAAGTATTTTCTGGGCAATACTAGAATCTGATTGGATGCAATAAAACAAGTCGCAACGAGAATTGTTTGCAATGAGGCATTTGTATAAGTGTGAAACACGTTGAACATCACGTCTGACACTCTGGCTACGTCTTTATTAACATGGTACACTTTTGTATTTTTCTGGCGCATATCTTTACTTCAAAACATACTGTGGCCATTGTATGTGATTAAATTGATCCCAAATACTTCCAAACCCCCTTTGTTTTTTGATCCCCCAAACATTCCCATCCCCCCTGTTTTTCAGGAAATTGTAATCAAAGGTCCCCAAAAAAAATTGGCATCGCCATAATAAAAAGGAGGATCGAACTATTTTCTGCATTTCGAAGCATATTTTAGTTTTGTCTGGGGCTGCGAAACCCTTAAGAGCAGGTGGTCATAGCTTTAGGCTGCAATCTTTTCTAACTGGCTTTCTTTGTATGTTATTTTATGCTTGAGCTAGAAACTTCACATTAGAGGAAGGGACCCGAAAAAAACTCTCCAAGTCTCCTTTAACAGTATTATATTGAATTCGAGGCTAAACTATTTTATGGCTGAATATAATGAGGATTTAAAGATATACCAAAATTTTAAGAAAACGATTTTAGCCCTAGTTATAGAAAAAGACAGTTGAATATGTTATCTGTGTATGACTAAAACTAAATGTCTGTTTTTGGCTGTGAAAATCACACCCCTCATTTCTCCTTTCAAAGTTTATAGAAGTTTTTTTATACAGAGGAAGTTTAAGAAAATCTATTTCCCTTTATCTTCTATGGTGTGGTTGTGCCATGCTTCCTTTTGAACTTTGGCCTTTCTTGTTTTGATAAACAACAACTTGGCACTTCAAAAATCTCAATACCTAATATTGTTATCACAAGATATTCACACTCAGATCAACAACAGATATAGCAGGACTTCATTTTTATTTGTCAGTTTAGAATTATGTCTCTATTATTGACACAGTGAAATTTTGAGCTTGCATTTGCATATCGTCCTATCTGTTATAATTTTTCTAAATTTTAAGTACAAGATAGAGTTGTATTATTGATTCAATGGCTCTTAGGTCACATATAATCTCCCTTCTTTTCTATTTGATGGGTATTCTCGTTGTAACTTTTTGGATTTATTCTAGTTATTATTCAAAATTTGTTGGCAATGTAATGTAATAAAGTAATATTTTTTTGTAGAAACTTAAACAATCAAAATGGTCAAGGTTGGTATCAATGGATTCGGACGTATTGGACGATTGGTGTGCCGTGCAGCTTTTGAGCATGAAGAAATTGAAGTAGTCGCCATCAATGATCCTTTCATTGATTTGGACTACATGGTCTACATGTTCACCTACGACTCAACCCATGGACGCTTCAAAGGAACTGTCTCATCTACTGATGGAAAACTTATCATCAATGGAAAACCAATCACAGTAAGATAGCTCCAATAGTATTTTGTATACGCTTTCAGCTGTTTTGATTCGGAAAGTGAAATACTTTATTTGACGACTCCCTTTACACATGATATCTAGCTCTTTAGCTACACTCAATCATGAGAAATAATGTTTGAATTCCTTCTAAATAAAAAGACTGCTTTTATTGGCTCTATAATAAATCATCTTTTAAAAAGTTTCTTGCAACTCGGTCAACTAATATCGAGGTTTATTTTCATAATATTCTAGGTTTCTATGTGCCGTAACCCAGCTGAAATTCAATGGGCTGCTGCTGGAGCTGAAATGGTTGTTGAATCATCTGGCGTTTTTACAACCAACGAGAAAGCCTCTGCTCACATGACTGGTGGTGCAAAGAAAGTCATCATCTCAGCTCCTTCAGCTGACGCACCGATGTTCGTCATGGGTGTCAACGAAGATAAATATGACGCTGCTAAAATGCATGTTGTCAGGTAATGCCTTTTTGAAACTTAAACGGTGATTTTGTTGAAATTTTTAGTTTTTGATTTCTAAATTCAATTTTAGAATAAGTTGGCTAAATCACTTTTCGGTTCAAGCAGCTGATTCAATTTAGACAACAAATTCTATTGAGCCAAAAGAATTACAGAGAAAAGCTTTATTTTTAAGATCCGGTAATTTTTTAAAGTTCAAGAGTTAGGAGTGACAAACAGTGAAGGCAAGCAAGCAAATAACTAATAAGATGTATAACAAGGGTGAATTTTTCAATTTAATGTTTTTCTGTCGACAGCAATGCTTCATGCACCACCAACTGTTTGGCACCCCTTGCCAAGATCATTAACGACAACTTTGGAATCGAAGAAGGCTTGATGACTACTGTCCATGCTACCACTGCTACACAAAAAACTGTCGATGGACCATCCATGAAAGTAAGACTTTATTTTGAATAGGTATTTTGCTCTTTTAAAAGAGTACCACTGCTGAAATGTTCCAAAGGATATCGAACCCTTGAAATACCTAAAGCAACGTCTTAAAGAATTTAAAGGCTCAAATACTAGAATTAGACTCTGAATCAGACTGGGAATGTCTGTTTTCAATTTCTGCTTAAAATTCTTCTTAGAAATGGAGAGACGGTCGTGGTGCCAGCCAAAACATCATTCCAGCCACTACTGGAGCTGCCAAAGCTGTCGGCAAAGTCATCCCTGAATTGAACGGCAAACTCACCGGTATGGCTTTCCGTGTCCCCACACCTGACGTCTCCGTTGTGGACTTGACTGTCCGTCTCAAAAAAGGTGCCAGTTACGATGAAATCAAAGCCGTCATCAAGAAAGCTTCTGAAGACCCAACTCTTGGACGCTACATGGGATACACCGAAGACCAAGTTGTCTCAATGGACTTCTTGGGTGACACCCGATCCTCAATCTTTGACGCTCAAGCTGGTATTGCTTTGAGCCCACAATTCGTCAAACTCGTCTCATGGTACGTATTTACTCTTTGATTAGAAGTAGAAGATTATTATTTTATCTCGCAACACATTTGCTTCTGAATTAGCAAGTCTTAGTGTTCGAGTAAATCATATGTAAGCATCCAAAGTTTTTTGAACAACAAAATAAGTGACTATACCTATTCTTTTTAGGATATGTTAGGATTTCCATTACGACATCTACTCCCTTATACACTTATGTAACTGATTTGGTGGATATTATAACCTCTGTCTTGAAAATGTGAATTTTTTTATCATCTTTAATTTTCTTCTCAGGTATGACAACGAGTACGGATACAGTCATCGTGTCTGTGATTTGATCAAATATATGGCCACTAAACAATGAACTTCAAAATTGTAACAGCAACGTAGTCCATTACTCATTGTAGCAACAGCAAACAACGAAGTCCGTTTCTCACCATTCTTCCCTGTTACTGTTCTTCTTATTCTTATTTCTCTTCTCTAGAAAAACTGAAACATTATATTTATGAATGAATTGTAATGTAGAAATTGCAATTGTAACTTAGATAATAATTGATATGCACTATTTTTACACCAATTACTTGTAGATTTAACACTATTTCTCGTCTTCCATACGGAAATGCAATTAAAAATTGAATGATAAATGCAAATATGTTTTCTTTTCTTTTTTGGTTCCCAACATTTTATACAGTGTAGGTTTTAACCCTATTCATACTAGGCTTTTAGGGGTAGCTCAAAAGGGGTGGGTTGTTCATGTATCACCCCTTAACTTTTGATCTAGCGGGTTATTTTGGTTGAAATTTGGCACACAAGATCATGCCTAAAGTGAGCAAAAACGTTTTGACTTTTGACTAGCTATTAGTGAAGTTAAGTAAATCGGTAAAATCGCGACGACGACCAATCTTGTTCCACATCCGTGTCAATTCAATGTGAAAAAGCTTATGAATTAAAATTGAGTGAGCAAACGATATCACTCTTATCTAAAAACAAAACCTTAACTCTCTTCCGCGAGATTCTTCACACCTTTCTTGCAAGTGTTAAGGCTAGAATATTTGTCATAACATTTAATAGGAATTCCTTGGATCACTTTTTAAAAATATTAAAAGACACTCTGACTTCTGGGCTTAGAAACTCTTGGATGGAAAATGAAGCTACTTATTTATCATCCAAAACGCGTGCCCAACGTATTTTTGACACAAACGTCGGATCGAAAATAGAATCAGCCAGGGTTTCGAAGATTTTACCGCTGAAGGTTTTAACCTTACGTGTACTTTTTCCCATTCTTTCACTGGGGAGATTGGGCTCCTTTTCACTGGGGGGGGGGGGAGGGGGGGAAGTCGGGCTCCCCTTAAAATCTTAAGAATGATACAAAGTGCTACAAAGAAATTTTGACATTTGAAGGTGATTTGCAAAATATTTTCGGCTACCTGCCCGGTTCACAGATCTGTAAAGCCCGAAGGGCTAGATTTGCGGCTTTTATCGTGAAGCCTAGGTTTAGAAGGATTTCCTACCAAAGTCACGTGACTAAAATATGCAATTTCACCGGTTTGAGAGATGTGAAATAGAGTTTGCCGCCTACTTTTTTTGATTTCGCGCTCCGAAAACAATTAAAATGCTAGATCCTATCCATCGGCACGAAATTTAAAAAGTCAAATTTTTGCTTCACTTTTTTTTGCTGAAGAAAGCTTAAAGTTGCCTATCTAGCCCTTCGGGCTTTACAGAGATCTGTGGTCCGGTTATTGTTTATCACAGACCAGCATGTAAACCTGACTAAAATCATGTATTGGCTGACTGACTAGTTCGATTTTACTGAAATTTGTTCTTGAAAATTAACCATCTGAGGAAAATAATCCGCCCGCGGAAAATTCTACAACAAGTATCTTAGGTGATAAAAGAGACGCACGGTACACACGGCTTATGGCAATATACTGTTTTAATAAACAATTTCATTTTAGTATGTTCCTTGACATTTTAGTATTTCTTTTTAGATAAAAACATTGGAAATCTCCTAAAAAAAAAGACTTGAAAACATGGTAGAAAATATCTTCTAAATCTTCTAAATTCACCTAAACTTTAGCGAAAAAGTGAAGTGAAATAATTGATGAGAAATTTCCTAATCTTCAAGAAATGTTTTAATACTTTGTTACCTTCAGACCCTTCGATAGACTTGTTAAAAGTCAAATGCTAATCCTTAACATCAGCTCATACCCAGTACCCATTTTGCCTAAGTACCCCCACATCGGGGTTAAACACTGATTTAAACCGTTCGAAAAAAAGTATGCGGTTGTTTACGAAGAAATAATTTTGATTTATATTACTAAAGTGCAAAAGAGTCAAATTTGTCTATCTGTTTATTTACAAAAGGCTAATCATATGTGTGAATGAATATTCATAAAATCCTGACTAAGTAAAATATAAAAGCCACCCTCTAGAAAAATTAGCCAACAAATCTTCCTGTTGAACGACACAGGGTATACTTTCAACTGTATATACAAAATTCATCATTCGATAACCTTCGAATTCCTTGTAAATAAACTACATGAAACACGGTGAAAGCTTTAGCTAAGCCTGTGATAATCATGCCACAATAGACGATATCGGGTTTAGATAAATGCAATGCATTCTGGTTTCTAGGGACTCTCAAAGGAATTATAATCTATTATAATTGATCTATTATAATTCCTTTGAGAGTCCCTAGAAACCAGAATGCATTGCATTTATCTAAATCCGATATCGTCTATTTCCACATCAATAACAGAATAGAAAATTGTCTAGATAAAATCATTACTAAATACATTATACCCTTTATACAAATATCAAGAGAAAGAATATTTTAGAAATTTTAACTATGTACGAAAATTACTATAGGTCAGATACTATATGTACAAACAGAACAAAGAGAAATAATAACTAAAAAACACGTGCCAAAAAGTTTTTTCATAATTTACAATATTTTACATTTGGAAGTACAGTTGACGCTCTCTAATTCGACATTCGACTATTTGATACGCTACCAGGGGGCCGTACCACTGGCGTTTGAAAAGTGGACCCTGTCAGATATAAACGTTGGGTAGATTTGAGACCCTGTTGGAACGAAAAACCGAACGTTTATCCAAATTTTATTACGAAAAGTGGCAAAAATGATTAAAAGGTAGACGAAAAATTGAAAGTTTTTCTCATTTCCACCCTGAAAATTGTCTAAAAAACCAAAAGTCGACCAGACCCTATTAGATACACATCTTAAACATTAGTAAATTTGGAACCCTATTAAATATCTTCAGGGTCAAAAAAGGACCCTGATCAATAACACGTCCCCGTACCCAATTTTGCATAGTGCCCGCCCACTCTATTTTCCATATTGAAAGTCACCGCCAACAAGAAACTGTCATAAACGACGCTTTACCATTCGATACGCTTCCTTATTGGATGAAAATCCAATTCCCCTCGAATTAAAGAGCGTCAACCGTACTTTATGTTACAGTTCGCAAAACCAACGTATTTTCTTCTTTCCAAAAAAAAACAAACCTATACTAAGAAGTCAATGATTGTATTTCTTTGAATATTCAGGGATAAAATTCCCAAACCCCGGCAGTTAGGTCAGTCATAGGCTGCCAACACCCCTCTATTATCAACCCTCCTAATTTGTTTGGACAAAAAGCGATTCAAATATAAAACGAAAATCTCAATTTCACGAACAACAATCTCAATCGATTTGGCAGGATCTATTTTCGCGAAAAAGGCAAAAACTCGCGAAAACGCGAAGTTTATTATCCGCTAAAATTAATCCAATAACAGTAGTCCGTGTATCAATGTCCGTGCTAGTTAGTATGATATAATATCAATGTCGATCATAACTGACGTCCATTTGAGGCCCTTCATGATGTTCAACAGCTCGACAACAGAAACAATGCTTCGGTGTGTCTGCTGTTAAGAACTCGTACACATCTGCTATCAAGCTGCTTTTGAATGCTGGAAGACGTTTCACCCAACGTACCTTTTCATGAAATTCTGTCGTGTTACGCTGTTGAATTTCTTCTCTACTGCCGAAATTGATAATAACAACTCTTGTATCTCGGACTTTTCTTAATTCGTGTAACTGGTTAATCATTTTTTCATACTCATTATTTGGCTGTGTTAGATCAGTCATAATAATGATGATGTCATAATTGGTAGGGTTAGGAAGCCCTCGATTTGAAGATGCATAGAGGATAGGTGACAGCAAATCACTTCCAAAAGTATTGGGTTGCTTTTTGTTGAAATTATTGAAATTTTGAAACGGCTCGTCTGGTGGTGTTCGTCGACTCTTAGCATGTTTCAAGATTGCCTGTTAAAAAGAATCAATAGACGATAAAAAATAAACAAGATAAAACACTTTACCTTGAAACGCCCCTTTCTCGCAGACCCGGTGACATTTTCCAGCCAGTGGGGGGAAAGATAACGGACTGAAACTCGATTGGGACTGGGACCGATGTTTATGTTTTTTAAAACTCCAATTAAAGATGGCGGATTTAACTTTCTCCTTGGTCCTGGTATAAGAGTCAGTAACGTACACGTTTTTTTATAATAACAAACTATACAAGGGCCAAATTTTAAAGAACAAGTTAAGAACATTTTAAGGCTTTTCGGACTCTAGTTTCTTAGGAAAATGGACAAAAATACCCACAAAATGGTGAAAATAAGAACATGTTAAAAAACATATTTAGGCTTAAAACTCAAAAAGTTAATAAAATCCGAAAACTTTGGATGTATTTATAAAAAAAAGCTTATGGGGCATAATGAAACAAAGATTTTACCATTTGATGAGCTTTGGATTTTGCAAATGATTGAGCTTGTTCAAACATCTTTTCAAAATCGCTACCAGGTCTGTTGTTATGGAAATCGATGTTTTTTCTCATTAAGATCCTGGTCTCGTTTCCAGAATTTCCTGGTTGAGAATTAGATTGGTTTGCACCATTACTTCGTGGACGCTTTCTAGAACTTGCAGATGGAGGTCTTGTTCTGGATTGAGAATCGAACTCAATGAAGTGTGTATTTTCAGGACCAAAGACATCACTTAATGCAGCTAGAAGCCCAATTAAAGGCTCTAGGTGATATTGGTCATGTCTTTTGTCGTTTTCGTTCTCTTTGATGAAATACGAAGATGAGATCAAAACTTTCTTGCCAGCAATGTGGTTACCATCAACCTTAAAATATAACAAGAAATGATATAATAGTTTCTATTGACTATTCAATTTTAAAAGTTTTTAGCACTGTTCGAACTAGGAGGTATTATGGTAGTGCTCGAAAACTAATTGAAATGAATAAAATTACGATTTTCTGTCAAGTTTTACAATCATCCTCCGGCGGGGGAGGGAAGGAACGTTTGAAAAAATGATTCATTTTTACCAGTCTTCTAATGTATAAATTCTTGGTAGCAGAAAGGATTCTTCGAAAACTTGTGCGATTTCCTTCCTGAATGTCTTGTGCAATTTTTAAACATTCCATGTAAGGCTTCAGAACCTATAAAGTAAAGAAGGCTAAGTGATTTTTCACATACGATAGACAGAGACTCTCAGGGGCCTTATAAACAGAGCAGGGCAGGTTTGAAGATAACAAACAAACAGTCTGTCAGATTTTAGTTGTTTTTGGAAGGTAAAAACAGTATGAAGCAATGTTTGATGTTTTTATTTGAGAATAAGGGATTGCAAATCTGTTATTGATGTTTGTTTCTCATAGTTTTATTATTATTTGGATTCTTAACATTTTCTTTCAAAATGGCGATCTCGCCAAACGCTCCTAGTCTACTTCACTGGACTCAGCGTCATAAAAAATTATCGAAAAGCAAAGTTCAGCCAAAAGTAGACTCTAGTCTAACAAACAGGGGGGCTGTTCTTTAGGCACCAGACCAAATTTCAACGAACTAAACTACCATGAGCAAACAAGCGATGTGTAAACTAGTTTTGAAGTTTTTTAAAATGTTCTTTTGAAACATATAAAAACTTCTTTTTCTTTATTGTAGATTATTATCCATAAAGAATTAAGTGTTTCATGATTCAGAGGTGAGATCATCATAACCTGCCATCAATAATATTGTTACATCTCTTCTCATAGTTATTGATTTTGCAGTAAGCGAAGAAAATGTTTTTAGGATATAAACCAACCGTCAGCGCTGAAATATGCTGGTGATTTTTCTCAAGTGTTTGACAGACCAAATCAACAATTTCTTCATCACCAATAAGGCTTTCATTTTGAACAATGTTTCTTATGTTCCATATTAAACGATGTATTGGTAATCCAGCCTTCAAAAATATTCTCCAAACCTAAAAATGATTTTTAGAAAAGTAATAAATCAAAAATTATTTCTTCTTTCAAAAACACTCAATATTTCTTACAGATCTTTTTTTATGTATAAAAAACAAGACAAATATTAGATTAAAACTACTAGAAATTTCCAGCTTTCGCGCTAAAAACTGTTAGAATAGACTTTTTAATAAATTACGTCACGAACATCACTTACCTCGTTTTGAAATTATTGCCATGATTAACTCCCAACGGATTTTGTTAAAACTACTTTCTATTATAGAAAAAAAGCATTTAATGTCTCAAGGGACATAATCACCATGGTAATTGTTTGAATACGAGGCAAGTGATGTTTGTGACGTAATTTATGAAAAGGGCTATTATACCACCAGACTAATTTCTTGTGATTTCTTGCGTTATGGACATATGTAAAAAAAATATAATAACATTGCAATAAATATATCAATAAATATTTTATCAATAAAGGCTTACCTCTCGATTTTTATGAAATCGATGTAGGACATGTTCAAAAACCAATGCACAATGCTCTTTTTTATCACTGTTAGCCTCATCATAACAGCTTGGCATTTGATCCACTTGCCCACATTTCTCAGCAAGCACCTGTATACAGTCTGCAGCCGTTTGAGCTCTCTTCAATCTTTCAAAATATATAATAAATTCAACGATGCGTGAAATATCCTGGTTGATACCTATCGGATTTCCAGTAAAATATTGTTGAAATATGTCTACATTTGCAACTCCATTGTCTCCATTGTACCCATACTCTGCATAATGAATTATCAGTTCAAAGGCAAACTCCACACGATCATCTAAGTTGTTGGGTCTTGAAGTGTTCCATAACTTAAATAAAATTCATAATTCATAATTAATTATGAATTAATTTAGTAAATGTTAGGCAGGATCTTAAAAATAACCTTGCTTAAATATACGATTCAAAAACTATACCAATGAGAACTTTTTCACTTTTGAGGTATTTTCGACAAGATTAATGCTAAAACTGGTGAAAAAGGCCAAAAACAAATTAATTGCTCAGCAAATCATACTTTATCAATTTCAATATTATAGCTCCATTTGAAATAATCAAATTTTAATGACCAATGTGAAATGAAAATTAGATACAGTAGGAACAAAATAATTCAAAACTTAAAGGGACTTTACAAAATTTGTAAACAAACCGTAACAGCGGGATACAAAATCAAAACAAATGTCACATGTCAAAGTAATTCTGATTGTTTCAATCGTTTTACAAGTTTGTTTTGGACACATAATTTTAATTGTTCTCTATAATGAAACATTGTTTGCAAAATGTTTGCATTTTACTACTTTCATGTCCCTTTGATATGTTGAATTTTGGAAGACTTTGATAAGGCTTTGTTAATGAAAGATTTAGAGAAGATAGCTTACATCCAAAAGTCTGTGTCCATGTCTTCTTTTATACTTTGTAAAATAATAGAGGAGCGTCATAATATCATCATTGTCGAACTGCCCTGCCCATTCCAAAATGCATTTGTGAACCCATCCATTATGTTGGTTATCCCAAACATTTTTGATATGATCATATTTTCGAGTCAATTCATAAAAGTACATCAGCTTTGTTGGGATATTACAAATTTTTGGTAAAGCTTCTAAGACCTTTCGTGTTACATCTTCGTTTCCATAGAGTGCCATTGTTGCCAAAACTTCCAAGATTGGCTGATATTTCTCATATTTTTTATTCATGTCATAAACAAATGTTATAATATTTTCTGCAAAACCTCTTTGAATAAGGATAGGGATTTCTTGAAGTATAGTGTCATGTATGGTTGGTGTTCTTTCCACATTTTCATTATTATTTCTATTATGGTGTAAGCGGTCAGCAAAGAGACACTGCTCAATTGGTTGCCATAGACACTCTTCCATTCTATTATATATATATACTTCAATTTTTGATGCAATGACTGTAAAAAAAAGAAAAGAAAAAGTTATTAAAGGATTGAAAAGCGTGTAAGTCAAATTGATAAATTTTGTGCGTTTTGTTTGGAGAAATGACTTGTCATTGCAAGTCATTGATCACGGTAGCAATAGATGAAATAAATCAGTAATATCAAAGTAAAAAGCAGTTATTTGGCAAAAGAGGCTGTTCACCAACCTTTTTGATTTTCAATACAGCAGCTGGTCAAAATCTATTGAGAATTTAGCTTATTTCCTCGTTTTTCAAAATTTGGAGTTCGCTAATTGATAAATTTATTCGAGTATTTCAATTCGGGAGGAATTTATAGACTTCCAGGCTAAATTCTGAGCCCTATTGATCTATTCTTGAACTTTTGGATCCTTAGATCCTAAGCTTGTGTTAAAACTCTGAGTTAAAACTCTACCCTTCCAACCTAATTTACAGCGCTACCAAATCGTATGTTATAATATGGGTTATAATATTTTGTAGGGATTTCCCTTTTTTCTCAAATATTACGACCATGATTGTGGTTTCAAGAGTTGTCCTACTATAAATAAATTTATTTCAGAATTTCAAGTATGAAGAAATAGAACATATGAATGAATTGCTTTATTTTGTGAAATCTTAAACGCTCATGAAAGCGCTAAATATTTTGTTATCTATGTAACATTGTTTGTTACTGCTCTTTTGTTAAAAAATAACATACAATTAAATGAAAGTTAAACAGTTTCTTCCTAAGAGACAGGGTTTTCGGTAAATTTTAGGAAGGTGACTGAAGGTGAGAGGTCGGCTACTATTTTAGTGATGCAGCTATGTGAGAGTCACCTGAGGGCCCACCATGGTTGGGCCGAAGGGCAAGAAAATTTTCAAAAATCAGACAGTTTTAAGTACTGAAAAAGCGTTTTTTCATAAGCACATTATATATTTAAGTGTACATCATTGAAAAAAAACCCTTATTATCAAGTTAAGTGCTTATAAAATGAATATGCTAGCAGACGTTAGGCATGTTTAAAAGTAAACAAAGAGAGTGAATGAGAAAATATTACACTACTGTAAAAGATATAGGCTACGTCATATCTTCCTTCGTTTCGAGCGCAAAAGGAGTAAGGCCTAAAAGCCTGGAGCTATCTATTGTGTAGACTATAAAAGATAGCAATATACTTCAAGTGATGTTTTAAGCTTCTGCACTTCAAAGTTTGTTATAATCATGATTTTTTTAAATATAAAAAGCCTGTGATTTTATTTGAAGAAACACTCAAGAGAATGATATAAATGAAGTCTTTCATTAACAAGAAGATATGATCACAAAAAATAAATTTTCAGAAACAAAATCATACATCAAGGATATCTAGAAAAGACTTTTTGGCCGGCGACTTTGAGCTCATATTGGGCTTTGAGGTCGGCGAAAATCGCTGGTCGCCTGCCTCAAATAAACCCCCTGAAGAGAAAGGATTTCTAATCAGCACTCTAACTGTCGCTTCAAAATTCTGCTTTGGTCTGAAAATTAAAAGAAAAAGCATTTCCCTTTGAATAACTAGATATTGAAACTAATATAAGATGGCGTTAATAAGGTGAGAAATATACGAAAGCCCTTTGCACAAGATGCTGAAAAGACACAGGCAATCAAAGTTTGACCTAATAAAAGAGTTGCAGCTGTAGCAGTAGAGGTTGGTTGTTAAAAGAACACAAGAGCTTATCTTTATCAAAACAAAAAGATAAAATATCTAGTAAATATTTATTAATATTATCACTCAACCATATTCAATGCACAATCAAATACTTGATGTTGTCGACTCAGCAAAATATTTAGGTGTGTATATTTATAAAAAACTTTCCTGGAATGTCCATATCAACTTACTGTTAAGAAAGCCAACCAAACTCGATGTTTTATACAAGGGAGTCTCAGACCATGCAATCCAAATACAAAGCTTCAATTCTACAAAACCTATGTTCAACCCATCGTGGAATATGGTCCAATTGTATTGGACCCTCACTCAGCCTCCAACATCTATAAGCTGGAAATGGTCCAGAAGAAAGCTGCACGCTTCATCTCAAATGACTGGCGACAAATGAGTAGCCCCACATTGGTGCTTCCAAATCTTGAACTTTAAAAAACCCTTCAAACCAGGAGGTCAGCAAAAATGAAGTTGTAAGTAAACAATAAAAACTCCGGCCTGACGTCTGAAGGGCAAGGATTAAAACAATAAATTGTGTTTAAATCAAATGAAATAATAAAGTTAAAATTTATAGTAAAAACGTTACCGAAAATGTTGTGACTAAATTAGCAAAGGAACAAAGAAAATGGTTGATTTACACCCATAAGTAAGTAAGTAAGTATTTATTAACCATTTAACACTACAGAAAAGATACAAGTGATGATATGCAATTCATGCAGAAAATTCTTCATGGCAAAGTTGAATCTTCATCCCCTCTAGCACCTCGTGGACGTAACACTCATCTCAAACTTATACCAATCAGCGCAAAGATTCAAACATATGAGTTCAGTTCCTTCCCCTCAACCATCCAACTGTGAAATACCCGTGAATCTCATATATATGAGTTTCATTATGATTTTATTTGTAAATGTGTCAATGAGCATTACCCTTAATTTGTATATATCATTTTAATTGTCTGCATTTTGCCTTCACTTGTTCCTGGCCATCAAAACCCCATAAATAATATTCGTACTGAAAATTGTCATGATTATAAAATGCCCCAAACAGGGTCAAAAAATTTTTAGAATTGAATGCAGGTTTTTTGTTGGTCAAGTGTAGATCAGGCAAGGGTTATATTCTAGTTAAAGGGGATCTAATGGCAAAAATTTTAGTATTTTTTTTCAGAAATTATGGAAACTTTATACTGTGGGATTAAAATGAGCTATATCATATTAAAAACCTTCACTCAATAGGAAATTATATCCTTTTAAAGATTTGTGCCTGAGACGTCATCGTTGGACTTTCAAAAAATGAACAGAAATCCATCTTATAATTATATACATAAATAAACAATAAACTCTGCCATAAACTCAACCACTTTGAAATCAGAGGGAAATATCGTTCATGGATTGAATCATTCCTTAGCGCTCAATCCCAACAAGTCTTAGTCAACAGCAAATTATCCTTGTCAGCACCAGTGAAATCAGGCGTACCTCAAGGAGGACCCTCCCGGCGCTCCGGAAATGTCTGGAGCAAAAAGTGCCGTTTTTTTCGTGCTCCGAAACACCAGAAGATTCCGGAGCACTTCCGATGTTTCAGAGCACAAGTTTTGGCGATTAGTCTGCACAGGAACTCCGGAAATGTGTTAAGAATCACTTGCTCCGGAAGCACTGAAAGACAAAAATAGTGTTTTTTTAGCTGCTCTTGAAAAGTTTCCGGAGTGCCTGGAAGGTCATTTATTATTTCTGGTGTACATAAATGATTTCTTTATGGAGTGGTGAAAATAGGTTAACTTGAAATCTACTGTACATCTCACTGTGCCCGGCACCGTACACCCAGCGTACATATCTTACAACAATGTACAAATGGTCGTTTTCATCCAAAGTTGAAATATTCAAGTTACAAGCTTTTAGTTTTTAGTAAAAAAACAATCGAATTTCTGCGTAAGAACTGCATCAAAACCCATTTTAAAGAATTTTAAGTTGTGATATCTCGAATTAGACAAAAGTACTTGTTGTGGTGGAGATTTACCTTTACGACCGCAAAAGGTTTTAGCAGGCCAAAAATTTCAAACCATCTGATCATCCCTTTATTTGACCAGACGGTGTCAATCGAACAACTTCGAACAAAAATCGCAATCGAACCAATCGAACGTAATCGAACGTAATCGAACACGATCGAATAACTGTGATTCGATTGTTGAACGTAATCGAATCTCAATCGAACAGCCAATTCCTGGGTAAATATTCGATTGTGTTCGATTGCGTTTGAGGTCGTTCGAGTAAGGTTAGATTGGTCGATTAATAATAGTTGACTATGTTCGATTGGTTCGATTGATTGTCAATTACATTTGATTGATCTTTGATTTTGTTCGATTACGATTGGATCACCGGGATCACTCCGTTAGAGCTTTTTAGCGTTTGCGGCCGAGCGCTTAAGTACCGTACAAAATGCAATTGAATCAATCGAATGTAATTGAACATAATCGAATACAATCGAACGTAATCGAAACAATTGAACGGCAAATCCTAGGTAATATTTGATTGCGATTTGATTGCGTTCGACAATCGAATTGCAATTATTCAATTGTGTTCAATTGCATTCAATTGATTCGGCGTTCGATTCGTTCGATTGACACCGTCTGGATTTGACAAAATATTGCGTTTCAAAAGACCTCTTAGTACTTACACGCTTTTTTTTTATAAGAATATACACTTTACACGGTTTTTTTATAAGAACGTCAAAAATTTTCGAAGCCTTCGGATGTTCTTAGTTTTTTGGATTTGAAGCCTAAGAATGTTCTTAAAATGTTCTTATTTTCAGCATTTTTTGAGCATTTTGATGTAATTTCTTAAGAAATTGCATGTTTTAAGTCTCCAAAGCCTTAGTATGTTCTTGGAATGTTCTTAAATTTTTGGGCCTCGAAGCCTTATGTTCTTATATAGTTTGTTCTTATAAAAAAAAGAACGTGTACGTGTACATGATGAAAATGGCCAAAAAATTAAGAACATGGTAAGCCATCATGGAATTTAGCAACTGAACCTAAGAATGCCATTTTTAATGCATTTTAACCTATAGATTGCCATTCGATCTTAACCTAAGAATACCGTAAGAATAGGTGTAAGAATATTTTTGGATGATTTTCGCCAAAAAGTTGAGAGTAAGTAAGTAAGTAAGTAATCTTCTTTTATCATCCTTATTACCAATGACCAAATGGGAAAGTACCTTATACGTACAAGAACTTTCACTTTTAAAACTTTCAAAAAATAGAATCCGCCATTTTGTTTTATTTTTTCAAGAAAAGCGTGGCCTCACCTACTACATCAAGCTTTCAGTTCGATTTGCGGAGACTCCCCAGATTCGCCAGTAATATTTTACAATATTTTACGTGAAAGTGAACATAGGTTTTAGCGGGACCCAAAATAATTGGATTTTATCATGATTTTATCTCCACAATCACAATATTTTCCTATCCGGCATGATGAACAGAGGCTAAAGTTTCAAAATTAAAACGGTGTTGTTACGTGCACGGAAGGTTATTTTAAACCGTCCGTGCACCTAGCCGTACTATATAGCCGTGGTTAGGTGCACGGAAGGTTGTAAATTTTCCGAGAAAAATTCTATAAATCTTCCGTGCACCTAGGCTGTCAATCTTATCTTCCGTGCACAATCTTCCGTGCACCTAGCAGTACTATATAGCCGTGGTTAGGTGCACGGAAGATTGGAAACTGTCATCAATCTTCCGTGCACAATCTTCCGTGCACCTAGCAGTACTATATAGCCGTGGTTAGGTGCACGGAAGATTGGAAACTGTCATCAATCTTCCGTGTACAACCTTCCGTGCACCTAGCCGTACTATATAGCCGTGGTTAGGTGCACGGAAGATTGGAAACTCTCATCAATCTTCCGTGTACAACCTTCCGTGCACCTAGCCGTACTATATAGCCGTGGTTAGGTGCACGGAAGATTGGAAACTGTCAATCAATCTTCCGTGCACAATCTTCCGTGCACCTAGCCGTACTATATAGCTTTGTTAGATGCACAGAAGATTGGAAACTGTCATCAATCTTCCGTGTACAACCTTCCGTGCACCTAGCCGTACTATATAGCTTTGTTAGGTGTACGGAAGATTGGAAACTGTCATCAATCTTCCTGTACAGCCTTCCGTGCACCTAGCAGTACTATATAGCCGTGGTTAGGTGCACGGAAGATTGGAAACTGTCATCAATCTTCCGTGTACAACCTTCCGTGCACCTAGCCGTACTATATAGCCGTGGTTAGGTGCACGGAAGATTGGAAACTCTCATCAATCTTCCGTGCACAATCTTCCGTGCACCTAGCCGTACTATATAGCTTTGTTAGATGCACAGAAGATTGGAAACTGTCAATCAATCTTCCGTGCACAATCTTCCGTGCACCTAGCCGTACTATATAGCTTTGTTAGATGCACAGAAGATTGGAAACTGTCATCAATCTTCCGTGTACAACCTTCCGTGCACCTAGCCGTACTATATAGCCGTGGTTAGGTGCACGGAAGATTGGAAACTGTCAATCAATCTTCCGTGCACAAAATGGGTTACGGGGATGCTCCGCTGGTGAGGTTACCTTTTTCAACCTCCACGAGTCCCAGGTAGGGTCACAAAAACACCAAAATAGAAAAATCAGTCCCTCGTAGCGTGCCTATTTTTGAAAAATTTGGGGAAAAAGTAGAAAATTTTGGAATTTCAGTCCCATTCAGGGTAACTTTTTTCGCAAATTTCGAGTTCCACGTAGGGTCCATTTTTCGAACCTCAGCGGAGCACAGAAGATTGAAAACTGTCATCAATCTTCCTGTACAGCCTTCCGTGCACCTAGCAGTACTATATAGCCGTGGTTAGGTGCACGGAAGATTGGAAACTGTCATCAATCTTCCGTGTACAACCTTCCGTGCACCTAGCCGTACTATATAGCCGTGGTTAGGTGCACGGAAGATTGGAAACTCTCATCAATCTTCCGTGTACAACCTTCCGTGCACCTAGCCGTACTATATAGCCGTGGTTAGGTGCACGGAAGATTGGAAACTGTCAATCAATCTTCCGTGCACAATCTTCCGTGCACCTAGCCGTACTATATAGCTTTGTTAGATGCACAGAAGATTGGAAACTGTCATCAATCTTCCGTGTACAACCTTCCGTGCACCTAGCCGTACTATATAGCCGTGGTTAGGTGCACGGAAGATTGGAAACTGTCAATCAATCTTCCGTGCACCTAGCCGTACTATATAGCCGTGGTTAGGTGCACGGAAGATATTGGAAACTGTCAATCAATCTTCCGTCCACAATCTTCCGTGCACCTAGCCGTACTATATAGCCGTGGTTAGGTGCACGGAAGATTGGAAACTGTCAATCAATCTTCCGTGCACAATCTTCCGTGCACAATCTTCCGTGCACCTAGCCGTACTATATAGCCGTGGTTATGTGCACGGAAGATTGGAAACTGTCATCAATCTTCCGTGCACAATCTTCCGTGCACCTAGCCGTACTATATAGCTGTGGTTAGGTGGAAATTATTGAATTTCTTTCAGTTTTTGTGGGGTTTTTGTCAAGCAAAAAGCGAAAGTAAATTAAAAACTGTCTGGTCAAAAATATTCGTCGGCTAAAAATATTTGTCGGCAAAAAGTATTCGTCTGTGGAAAATTTCGCCGGCAAAAAATATTCGTTGGTAAAAAATTTCGTCACTAAGCAATTTTTTCGTCTCTTTTTACCGAATTTAGAACTTGGAATGTTGATATCTTAGGATTCAAACACTTCTGACAAATTTTACTTGACTTTTTCAAATGCTTTTCATGATAGCTATGCTTGGAGTAAGTTTCATTTTTTTATGCCGGAATCCCTTTAATAAATGGTGTATGGAATTTCCGAGCCCTCCATCTGAGCTTAACTAATTTCATGATCGGATGGAGTAAATAAAACAAAAGAGGGATGAGTGCAGAATGAACTTTGAGACAAAGTTAGTTCCCTATGAAAATAATCTTTAATATAACTACCTCCTAGAGATAAAAAAAAAGTTACACTGACATTAGGAAAGTAAATTGAAGAAGTGTGAAATCTACTTGTCTGTATAATTGCCTGCTTAAAAAAATATATCCGACCTCTATATATACTAGGTTCCTACTCCTAAAAATAAACATAAATTGCCGGATTACATAATATGGGTTGGGGTTAATGGCGTTAGCTTTTGCATTTCAAAATAACGAAGTCGTAAAATAAAACATAAGAAAGGTTTACAGTTTACAGAAAGGTAATTAAAAACCACGCTCGGGCGTTCTGGATCGAAAATAAGTGGTTTCATTTCCCATCAAAAATATAATTTTAAATAGGCAGAAGTTTAGAGAACAGCATATTGGAAAATAGCCGATGTAGCCTGGGAGTAAGCTAGGGGTTAAAAATACCACTGTCACGAGCCTGGAGTACTACTCTGCACAAAACAGGGCATCTTCTTAGCATCAGCTACTTGCTATTAATAATCTGGTACCAAAATTTATCTGCCGTTCTATAAAATAAATCCTTTCCCATTCAGAAATACCCTCTCTTCTTCGGTTATGTTGACATCTTCTGCCAAGACAATGTTATTACTCGATTGTACTGCACACTCGATGTGGTAGTGGACGTAAGCCATAACATAGTCGTTTTCGTCCACTGACGACCAATGTTTATCCCTTTTTGGTCTTCTCTCCTTTTTCATGAAGATCAAGTCTCTTGGTGATTCTAAGGGTAATTTAGAGATATCCCCTTTCGTACAACCATTTCTCCTTTTTCCACAAACCTTTATTCTTTTGTTTGTTCTTCGCTTCAAAAGAAGCTGTCCTTCTTTCAAGGAAAGCTTAGCTGCTACCTTTATTTCCTAAGGAAGATAAGAGAAAATATAATAGCAAATTAACAATAATCCTCGCCGACGATACACCCCAGGAGGGGTACTGGGTTTTCCCGAAAACGGGTGTTTTACCTGGCTTTTGAAAATAACAATTTCTTAGGTCACTTAAAGCGGCACACGACTGTACCCTTAAATTTCTCTACCCCAACAGAGATACAAAACACTTGAAATAATCTGATAGGAAGAGCTTGCATTTCCGATTTGATAGTTTGCAAGGGCGCTTTTATATCTAGAAGAGAATCGATCAAGAAGTACAATGATAGTACCAAGATTCCTGTTGGAATTATAACGAAAAGTCCTTAAGTTAAGATTGATTTTCCCTAATCTTTCTCATTTGTTCAAAAAGGCCTTCATCATTCATCCCTTACAGGAACAACCCGGAAAGAAAAGATTGAGCTCGAACAAACTTTACAATTCCCATTACATTAAAGTTATTCAATGGAAAAATTGTGGCAATAGAATCCCTTGGGAGCAAATGGCAAATGCCAGTTGGTTTAAACACACCCATGGAGTTCAAGCTTCACATTTTAAATGATATAAATCACCTTATTACAATCGAATGACATTTCCTTTTCGGCTGACGAGTCACTACCCAGGCAAAGGAGATGGAACCATCTTTTTGGTATGCAGTTTTCACATTCAACCTGAAAGTGATTGCTTTAATTATTACCTTAGATAACTAGAAGATTAAGCAGCAGTGCTCGTTTTCAAAAAGGAACATAATACCCATATCATTTAGTACGAACCGGAATTTCACACTGATAGATGGATTAATCTAACAAAAAGTTAGAGATACTTTTCCGCCTTTGATCCCACTCGTGAAAGGCAACGTTTACAACAATATTTGACATTTTATGTACAATGACAATGGTTGATGGATGCCTGAGCGTTACAAAAATTCATTATATTTTGGCAGTTAGAAATCAGAAATTTATAAACATACCCAGTTCGTTAATTTGGGAACACTTGAAAAATTACATTTTGGTGGATCCTCTCTACCACAAATTCTACATAATTTTCCGGTCCAAGTGTCATAACCTATTGGAATCAACCGAACAAACTAGATAAGAAATATTAAGACACTTTGAAAAGTAATGAAAATAAGAAAAAACAATACAAATCTTACTCTTTTTTGTGTTTGTGAACGAGCTGACCCGTAATGCAATGCCACCGTTAGTGTGGTTCAAAATATTCTGATCAAATAGGTGGGGATCGAGAAACTCCTGATATGTAAAGCCTATATAAAACTCAGTGATTGAATATAAGCACTAAGCTGGCAAATGGTGAATAGAAGTACTAACTGGAAAAAAGAGCTTAATCATACCTCCGCTGCGGAGAAGTTGCGACCCAATCTTTTGACGGTACGCAAGAACGTCTTTTGAGCCAAACGAACCTTTTGATGGTAATGTCCTACTTTGGAGAAACGATTCTAAAAACTGGAATAATATAAAGAGCTCTTAAGGGTGGGTGAAAACAAACAATCTGAGGAAAATCTCATTTTATGAAGGTTCATGCATCGCCACGAGTGGGCTGGGAACAACAGCAAAGTAGGGAGACAAAGTTTGGTACAAGGCGCCGTGTCAGGAAAATATAATTTATGACATTTCCAGTGCACAACAAGATTCTTGTTTACAAACATGTAAACACTCAAGCAAGTTACCTTCAGACAGAAAACACCACACGAGACAGCATCCTCTTGAACCGCATGTTGCTGTGAATACATTGTCCAAGAAGTGGATTCGTTAAAGTTTGAAGCCATTACCGATCTGAAGAAAAAGTAACTCTCTATTACCAACACGAAGCAAATAATAAGTCTCAATCTTTACAGTGAAACGGTTTTGTTTTTAGTAGTACTCAGGGTACAATTTTCAAAATAACCCCCATCAAAGATTTTCTTCATTTCCGCGCTCTACGATCGCTTCTTTTCAACCAAAGCTTCCACGCTATTGGTCAAAAGTAAAATGAAGCTTTTCCAATGGCAAAATTTGACGCAACGGTTGAAAAAAGCTGAAATGCATTCAACTTCTTTTCATGCGCGCGCTAGTTTTTATGACGTAATCTTTCAGCCAAAGGATGCAATCGCATTAATCGCACTAATTTAACATTCTGGTCCGTAAAATACCAACTAAACAGGTGGCCGACCTGAAAATCGTAAATCGTCTTCTTTTGTCAATATCTGTCACTGGTGAAAATTTCAAGTTCATAGCACTTGTCAATCCTGAGATCCGAGGGGGGGGGAATAACATGCCCCTCAAGATGCTCCGCATATAAAAAAATAAGAAGATGCACAAAGGGTTAACAAACGAAACCTACTCCCATGTCCTGACGACATTTTCTGTTTCCATTGTTCCTTCACCGGTTGGGTTTGCCAACCAAAGCTGCTTTTGTTTTGGAAATATAAGCTACAAAGATAAAGATAGAGATTTTGAAAGAATAACTTCTAATTTGAACAAATTGTTAACATTTAGCTCCAAAGTTTCATCACCATAAATTTTTGTTTTATCTCATTCTTACTAATAGATTCCAATGATCGTTTTTGTTGTAGATGCCGAAGACAGTTTCTTTTTCACGAAGAGCATTCTGAAAATATATGGATGAAAATTATTTATTAGAAGCTGCTCCGTTTTGCATTCTTTTGACACAAAGTGTCCCATAAAAAAGTTATCCCCCTTCAGCTATGGTAGAAAATATAATATAATTTAGTTTTAATTAATTAATTAATTCCTATTTTCACATAAAAACAATATATTTTCATAATGTAAACCAATCAACCTTTTGTATATGGGCGGGTTTACATCAGTAAGAGAGAATTCATTAACAATCCCTTTACAGTTGAGAACATAAAACAAAAGCTCAAAATCACTTACACGAATTTTTCTACAAACATGATCATTCTTCCCCTTGTTAAGACCTTGGATCAATTAAAAGATGGATACAAAACTCTTTCTTACCTCCGGAAAATCGATTGTTTTTTCCATTGAAAGCGGCATCCTTTCATCCAACACTCCCGGTGAGACGGGGGTATTGATTATTGCGGGTTATGTGCAGTGAGAACAAGTTGCACTTTTAAAACCTTATTTTAGCAAATTTCAACTTTGATTTTTGTATTGAAATTAAAGTGCAAGAAAGAAAAAGGTTTCATCTACATTTTCCAGAAAAATTTTTTCTCCGAGTCAAAGGAGGTTTTTTTCCCTGGGACACTCTGTACCCCATGTAAAAGGAAGTACGACGAGGAGGGGAAGAGTGTTCAAAATTCATTGAGACAATTGAAGAGAACCTGAAGTATCTCCTTCATTAAAATATTACACTTAATTTGAGATTGGCTACGTACTGGCACCATGCTATGCTTCTTTGCCAAAAAGTTACCTTTGAGGGATTGAGGAAGTTGAGGAATTACTTTTCAAAGTCAACGTACCTTGACACTACCAGGCAATTCATAGGTGGATGGAAACGACAAGGCTTGACCCAACACGGTGCAATCGATTGAACCAACTTTACTTTCGCCCTGTGAATACGAAATGTATACTGTTCTATGTATACTGGATCGTGGCTTTGGAGCTTATGACAACGAGTACTGGCAACATTGGATTGAATCATTACTAAATATTAATGAATAGATATCAAAACTTACATCATAAATGCTCAGTAAATGCGGAATAAAGCCTTGTATAACATTGTCCTTAAGTTTCCCTTTACCAAGGGACTTTAAATCGACGTCTTTCACCTCAATTGCTCCTATTTTAACCATGAGGATATTTCTGTCAGGTTCATTAACGATTCGTTCGAAGGCTAAATAGTGAAACCAAGAGAAAAATTACCAAGTATTCAAATACTTTAATATCAGAAAATTTCGCGTCTCGAAAATTTCGAGAATTAGGTCATTCGCGAAATTTCGCGTGTTTTGATGGAATTTAATTTCGCAGATCAGCAAGACTAATTTATTTCGCGGGAATTAATTTTCGCGAAATCGGATTTTCCCAGACAAAAACACTAAGCTAAAAGCATGTTTTTATGTTCTAATAACCAAAAAGTCACCACGAAGATCTGAAAACTGTGTCTCGTGGGAATTGATTTTCGCGAATCAGCTAGATAATTTTCTTCGCGGGAATTTAATTTTGCGAATTGAGGGGTCATTCGCGAAATTCGCGAAATTTTCTGACATTAAAGTATGTTATAAGGATAATTGACCCTTCTTTTCTTTTGTTAATAACTTCCGAAAAATAATTTTTTAAGCAATAAAAGTATATATTTTCTGATAGCCCATAGAATTCCCTGAATGTTGGTGTTCATTAAAATCTTATTTAGTATGCTGATTATATAGTAATTATTAAAAGACCAAATTTTGACCTAGTTACATTCAAAATACTTAAAGTCACCCATAGCTTTGAGCTATCGAGATGATTCTTTTTTTATATGATTCAGAGAAGGTTGGTCTAAAAAACGGTCTTAGGATTTTTTTTCTAATTGGTCAATTCCCAACTTATTCAATGAAACATCAAAAATGCCGAAAAATAGCTACAATTTTCTCTTTTTTTCTACTAAATTGCAAATTAAAATATAATGAGGCGATTAAAAAAAGAATGAAGTCGGCAGCTCAAAGCTATGGGTGACTTTAAGTCTTTTGAAGTTGGTATGGTACGCCAAAATCTTTTTCAACAGTGATTTGAAATTTAGAGAGAGATAATTGGCTGTTTGATTAGTAATTGCGGAGACATTAATTTTCAAAAGGTGCGAAAAGAAACTATCCTCTTTGCCTTATACAAATAGCCAATTATAAGTTCAAATCTTTAAACGCTAATATCTCAGGAACTAATTAAGATTTTAATTTCGTTTTTAGACAAAAATAATATTTGAAGCCTTCTTTTCTTCATCGGCCAAAAAAATCTTTTTTGAAAAAAAAAATTTAACCTTAAAGATATACCTTAAAGTATGCAATACACACAAAGACGATTTTTGCTTTAATTATGTATTACTCTGTTTAAGACAACAGGGATAACACACAGCCTGGAGGAAGGTGTGACTCGTATACATATTCTTCGTGCTATTTTTATAAAGAATTTCTGATCGTGGGTAAAATTGACGTCGCTAGGAATTGCTCTATTAATATTTACTGTAAATACAATGACTATAGCCCCGTCTGCTTTCAAAAAGATCAATTATGATCCACGTAATCTTTCAAGGATCGCAACAACTATCATGTGAAATCGGATGAGATAAAAATACAGAGTTTTCAAGATAAAATATTACAGTTTAACTCTCAGCTAACAGGCAGTACTGTTTATCAGTGAAAGTAGAGTATCTATCACCATGTTTCCTGTAAGAGTATGATCCTAACCCTATCCTAAGCATTATACTCTATTACCTAAACCAAATATCGCACTTACTATCTTCCGGTGAAAGGTCAATGAAGCATCTTGTTGCATGATTTACTAAAAATCAAAATCATTTTTGTAATAAGTTTTTATAAAAAAGGAGTTCATGTAAAGAAATGATGGCTCTTTCGAGCCAGATTACACCTACACACCCTTTCTCATCACGTTATTAATTGACGGAAATATAAACTTTTTGTTGATTAGGAAAAAGTGCTTGTTTGAGAGAACAAAAGAGTGAGGATAAGCAGGTCAGAAAATACAAAAAATTATCTCCTGTGATGTTGTGGGAAATGAAATTATTTCTTTCAAAAGAGAATATAAACGTGTGACCATCTCTTTTTATCCAACATGAATAGTTTTAGTTTTGGGCTATTCAACGTCTTATCTTACCAGTGGAAAAACACGCTTTGATCTAAATAAGTAATTGCCTTTTCAAAATCGAGGGCATTCAACATGTTTCAACTATCATTTCAGAACTTTGGCAAACATGAAAGACATCTATAGATAAAAATGTTTCTCACCAGAGCATTCCTGTCGAGTAATACTAACTGCCTCAGGGTTTAATTTTTCAATATTATCTTCACAGCCGCTTGAATCATCTCTCCTATAAAATATCAGGTTTGTCAAAATATGAGAAAAGTTTTTAAGTTCGAATTGAAGAGGAAGAGTTTGTAGCTCGGTGTGGAGCATCCAATGGAGATGGATTCGAAAAAAGTATGCTGTGCTGTGGAGCAAGATATCATTCTCACTTTGTTTTTCTTTGACATTTTGTTCAGTCAAACTTTGAATAGGGGATGCGTGGATTTTTTGACATTTTCAATGGGATTCAAGTAGGGAGGGTGATCTGTAGAATGTGCACAGTTGCGCTAGTCAGTTAGCAGCTGAATTTCACTGTACCATATAGGCATGGGTGTTTGAATGCCAGATAATGGGGCCAAACGTTTCACATACCATAAATGATGTAGGTGCTGGAGCCAAAAAGTGAACAGTTCAGAAATGAAGGTATTTTCAGCACGGATCTTGTTTTGTTTTGGCTTCTTTCCTTGGTCAGTTTTAAAACTTAACAATGAACTTTTTTGACTCCTTATTTAACCACGGCTGTGTGACCATTTTGCCGCCATTTTGAAATAACTGACATCACAATTTCTTCAAATAGACCCGTGTGTGGAGCAAGTTGTAGTTTTAGATCTTGAATACTTGGCTTGATAATTGGCTTAGACTTGGAATTCAGGCTAAGAAAACATTGTCTAGTCTAGTTTTGACTTGCAAAATATGCAAAATATGCAAGAAAAAATCAAGAATTTTGCTTTGCTCGGAAATGACTGAGGTTTGTGCTGAATTTACCATTTATATTTTTGCACTGGCAGTAAGTTTTTCTACAAAATTTGCTACAGTTTTGGACTGAAAAAATCGGGAATCGATGTACTTCCAGTACAAACGGCGAAAATAGTGATGAAACATTTGGCCCCAATTTTTGGACGATAAATATGTTAAATATCTTACAAATCAATAACTTCAGGGCGCAAAACAGGAGTCTAAAAGTAAAATTAAAAAGAATGTTATTGAACAGTTTCACAAGGACATGACTTAGGTAAATTTAAGTAAAGAAGCTAAGCGTAAGAAAGTAACTTAAAAAACATTTAAAGGATTGTATAAACAGTGTGAATGATTTTTAAACACAATTATTTTACCTCCAATACAGCTGAAACTTCCTCATCAATTTCTAAATAAAGGTCCGAAAAGAAAATGAATTACCAAGGTATATTCAGTGCGATTTCATTTGCTTAATCGTTAGCGACTTTTAAGAGAAAACTGTTGGGAGGAACTATTTTATTGAACATTACTGAGGCATTACAGTCGTAATAACAGACCAACTTCCACCAAAGGGATTTTTAACAGATGTAATGTAAATTGTTGTAAATCGCACCAAGAAACTTCTATGAAAGTTTCTTGATCGCACTTCATAGGTATTTATTTCACAGTATATGAAAAAGATCATTTTAATTTACACTTTCTATTAAGTGTATCCCGAATAAAACGGTCGGCTTTCTACTGTATATAAATTTCTCAAAACACATTTCCATAACTGTAAGGATAATTGTGATTATAGATAGATTGGTTTCTTATATTTTATTACATTTTCAATTTATAAGCATTGTACAAATGATAAATTGAGAAAGTGATTAGTTAGCTTGTGAGTAAGTTGTGAGGATTTTTATATAGAATTTATCAATTCGGTCTATTCAAATTCAACACATACCTTCAACGTGTTGCAGCAGTGATTGGTCATCTACACAATCGAGCGTAGTTTCAAACGGGTCTAAATCAGGATTCTAAATGAAATGAAAAGATGAAAATATTTGATGTGATCGTTCAATGAATGAATAGCATTACCTTACAAGCGATACCAAAGTTGTTTTACTGCTCTCGTTGGTGAGTCTTGAGAAATTTTCGAATCACGAGGCCTGACTCTATAGATAGTTCTTGAGAAATTGTTTTCTCGTATGTTTTATCAAGGATTTATTATACACTGGATATACAAGTAACAGATTTTTGCTGATTTCTCGTGTACTATAGCTATGTCCGCAGTAATGATATTATTGTTCACTCTCCTTCCCTCATTAAATGAATTTTCGAAGCATTTTTATTGCATTTCTTATCAAAAATCACACACCTAATTCCCAAAAGAGACTTAAAACTTTCCTGTGAGAGTCAGATTCTTCCACTTAATTAATAATTATAAGTCGTTATGACGTTTCAAGCTGTGAGAAAGATGCAAAAGACGTGTTGTGTATATAAGAAATTTAATGTTGACACCGGAAACTTTCAAACTTCAACCTCAAAAAAACCACCTTGCCACCACGTGCCTCCAAAGGATTTTCATACCACAGTGGAGCCAAGACACTCAAGTCTTATGTATGTTAATTTCAGCTCTTCTGGTAGACTGGGAATCCAGTCGTTTATAACGTTTTTGTTGGAAGCGGGAAATTTTTATGTCGGGATATGGTTAAAATAAACGACTGGGCTAAGGTGGTTTCCGTAGCTTACGGGAGTTCCAGCAGGGCCCGCAGATTTCTGCGGGGTGAGAAAACAATCATATACAAAAAAATATATAAACAAATAAAAATTTCAGCCAATGAGAATTTCTAAGTGAAAGAAAAAAAAAAAACCAAAACAAACCAACAAGACCCCCTGAAAATGTTATCCAAAAACATGAAAAAAGAGAATTTTTATGAAAAGTTTGTTGTGCACAAAATATTCTAGACGACTATATTGATGCTCCTGTCAAGTTTTCTACTTCCTATTTTTTACTGAGTTAAGTCGTCTAGCATGCTAGACTACTCTTCTGGGAACAGTCTTGGAAAGATATTTCCAATTGAAAATTTTGTGTCACTATAAGCATTTTGGCTGGATTTCTTGTCTAATGATGTTTTTCTCACATTAGATTTCACAAATATATCTGGCTTGGAATACTAGCCTTAATTTCAAACTTTTTTTTCTGCAAATGTACAAAAAGAAAGAGCTGGAGAACTTTTTAAAAATGAGACTGATGAACATTTTTATAAATCAGACATCTTCGAGCCGCCATGACAGTTGTCCTTTGCGGACAAAGCTAGAACATCAATTGTTTTCTGAAACAAAGGAAATACAATGATCGCTCTCCATCGTTTTATGAGTCGTTTATCCAGTGTATAATAAATCTTTGGTTTTATATTTTATTTTTCCATTTTGACTTTTCATGACCTATGTAAAACAACAAAACCAATTTGGCCACGTAGGACTGATTATCAGTAGTAAAGTTCCTGACCATTAACTTTCAATTTTCAGATTAAGGAGCATTATCTTTACTTGAAAAAGTAGACCATTAAAATCTGTCCAGCGATGAAGATTTTCCACATACTTTTAAGGTACTTTTATTACCCAAATAATAAATTCAAGAAAATCGAAATACCAAACAAGTATAGTGCGTGCACTCTACTTTGGATAATCGTTATTGACTTTCAAGTGGAATTCTTTTCTTTCAACTATCAAAAACAATAGAAATCGAGTGTCCGTAAAAAAGACATTAAAAATTATCCAAGTTAGAGTGAACGCACTATATGTTGACTTTTTTGATTCCGAGTCTGATTTGTTGACTTCGTCATTTCAAAGGGACCTAAAGTAGATAAAATTAAAGTATTTATAATCAGCGTATTAAATAACAAGAATTCAATCAATAAAAAATCTTCCTAATACATTGTAGGGAGATTCTTCTTTCTCTTCCCATATGCAAAAGAATATTATGAGTCAGATCGTTCTTCCTGGTTGATCCTACCAGTAGTCAAATGCTTATTTTAAAGATTAAGTCATGTATGAATAAGTTTCGTAGGCGCTGTAGTGTAGTGAGTATCAGCTTTGACTCCGATGCAGGAGATCGGGATTCGATTCCCATTCGATGTTGTGATTCACTTGGCAAGTGAATACACCTTCGCCTAGGTCAACTCATGCCATATGAGGGAATATAATTAGTATCATACTCTGATACAAGACTATGGAGAAGTACTTAAGGTTCAACCATGTGAGTGATGAGTCGTTGCTGCTACTATACGCTCCTTCAGCTCTGTGTGTCGCGGGCACAGAGTTAGCAGAGTCAGGTAAGCGCACTTGATTAATCTGACAAAAAAAGAGACTTACGAGAAATTTCTGATAGGATTTGGATCTGCTGCTTATGAAATTTCGATGAATCTAGAGATGATTCTAAGTAAGAAAAACAATCGATAAGTTCAAATCATCCATGTTATTTCATCATTTTATGGATTTCATCAACTAAGCAGGGAGAGTTTGTGATTAAAAATAAGCGAGCTTTTAGATGTGAGGAGGGTTCAATGAAGAATAGCAGCTTTTTGGTATTTTTATTGGTTAAAATAGTACAAAGTGGTATCTATTTATATTTACCGTTGGTCGCGTGTATTGATTCTTGTGAAAGGTCCGAGGAATCTAAGAAATTATAAAAAACTATCAAGCGACGAAAGAGTTAAAATTAGACAAAAAATATAAAAATTTATTTTGTTAACCCTTCAAGCACGAAAAAGACGACTTAAAATAGCCAAAATACCTATCCCCGGCCGTCTCGAGGCATAGCTCCTGACTACTTCATTTAAAGGGCCATGAACCGATTGCTTTTGGAAAGTGTAAAAATATCTTCCTAACGGTACCAAAACGAGCTCATAACTTTGCGAGCTTCAAGCTTTAAACGATTGAAATTTAAAATTCACAAAAAAATAATTGCGAAAAAATGACTTTTTCAAAAAAAGTTTCCTTGCTGAAAGTCAGGAAAAAGCCTAAAGTCAAAGTTCAAAGAATAATATGGAGACTTTACTCCTTTAAATAACATTTAAAAAAAAGCGAGTTGTTGCTAGGAAAATGTCAAAAAAATGTCCATTTTGTTGAAATTTAGAGACACATATTTAGAGACACTCTAGTCCTAAGATTGTGAACATTCATGAAGAACATTCCAGACGATAGGACTGGAACATCATATAACATATGTGTACACAGTAGTACATTCCATACTAAACATGGAACATTCAATTTCTTTCTGTTTAAGCTGCCATTTTGTTGTTTAGAACATTCTAGATTCTTTACTTTTCTAGATTCATTTTCTAGAGAATTCTTTGAAAATAGTATATAAGACTGACTTGTAACTGATTTCATTATCGAGTTTAAAGAACTAAAGAGAGAGTTACAGTTTATTTGAAAGATAGTCTAAACATAAACCAACATCAATAATCAACATTTACTTTTAGAACTTTCGTATAGAAGCTTACTAAAAAGTGACAAGGCTTGCATCTCCTGCATAGAAAATCCATGACTTCTGGACAATTTCTTTGAAGTCTCTATATAATAAAATTGATAATTGATTAATAAAATTGTTATTTTATGACTTTTGTACTCTAAAAGAGATAAATTTTACGGGTCTAACAGAAATTAAAAAAGATTTCGAATCGAATAAACTACAGTTCACCTTCGAATCTTTTTTCGACGATAGCCTCGTAATGATCTCCGATTTTATGAACGTGGATCGTGCCGTTAGAAGTGAAGTCAGTTTTGGAAGGCTCCCGATAGCCAATCTGACTAAACGACCCATCTTTTTCTTGATGCCAGATGAATACATTCACCATAGTCACATTGACCAGAGAGTTGAATAACATTTCATCCCCAACTTGCCGTGCGTAGCTTTTCTTTTCTATTAACTCCTTGATCTCTTCCTGGATATTCACGTTCCTCTAAAACCAGGATTCAAAAGAGAATAATCTATCATGGATCTACATATATTAACCTTACACCAAATAAATCTTCTCTTTTTCTTTGGAGATTCTTGTCTTTTGAAATTTAAATTTAAGACGAAAGGAAAATGATTAAAGAAATACTTAAATACCTCTTCGCCACAAAAGAAATCACGATATTCGTCCTCGTAAGATTCAAAATCTTTTAGAACCATCGTTTTTAATTCCTCATATGACGGTTTCATGTAAGCCACCTCGCATGTGTGAAGACCTATCTCCAAAGCATATAGGAGGCAGTGCCCATCACCAGGAACCTCAATTACTGCACGCTTGCTTGGATCTCGTATATAGCTAACAGTGAAACAATCAGATAATTTTAGGTAAAAAATGATCTAAGGGCCGACTGTTTATTAAAATCCTTATTCTCTTACATTTAGTGCAGTTTACAGCTGAGGAGTTTCATTTCCATTGATAACGAGGGCTTGCTTATGGAATAATAGAATATCGAATAGTAGATTGAGCGTTGGATTAGCGGCAGATATAAATTTCTGTATTTTGTAAATTAAAGGCAAAATAATACAGTATACCTGCTCACAGAGATTGAGCTATAGCAGCGATTGCAATCGATTGAAAGTAATGTAATTTTTATTTCACTGACCCTTAAATTCAAATCTATTTTTTACTATCCTGGTCGATCCACATTTTTATGACAATATAACCGTAGAGCAACAAATACACAATTCTCGAGACCAGAAAAAATATCATTGAAATACAGTGAAATACATCAAAATTAAAGACCTAGGGAAAGAAAGACGTCGCATCATTGTTTCACATTAACTGCACAGAAGATACCGAATTTTTTACTGGAGTGCAGCCGTAACAAAAAATCTCGAGTCAGCAAATTAATTAATTAATTACAAATTTCTCAAAGTAGGCGAATCAATGGTATTTAGCCACATTCTACATAAAATTAATTTTGAGAGTCCTTTAAACAAGCACAAAACTTGATTCAAATCCAGCCATGTTTATTTATATAAGGTTTAGGTACGGTAACAGGGGGGGGGGGGGTCAAGCAGTTAGTATCAGACATCATGATGACTAACTGCAAAATTGAAATTTTGAAATACACCACCACCCTTAGCAGTTAGTACCCAAAAGTACTAAGTGCATTGACTATTGGCAGGTTGATACCACCCCCTTTTGCACTTAGTATCCCAAAGTACGAAGTGCGTTTGACTATTGGCAGGTTAACACCACCCCCTATTGGCACTAGGTACCCCAAAGTACTAAGTGTACAAGAAGTCCCTTACTCAAACACACGAAGAAATACGGCTATCTTAAGTTCAAAATACTGTCAGTTCGAATACGATTGAAGTCAAACTTAAGATAGCTGTATTTCTTCGTGTGTTTGAGTAAGGGACTTCTTGTAGTATACTTTTTTGCTCAGAATTTCACGCTCTATCCGATGGTATCGATCGTTTCCGTTGGATACGACTTTCAAAAATCGTCAATTTTACCCATGTTTTACTTACCAGAGCTGATCCACTAACTTATCAGGGTTACCAATAATAGTGCCATTGATGTTTGAGTCCTACAAAAGGAACGAGTGATTTCTAGATATCTTTGGAAGATGTAGAAAACTCCTTTTATTTTCTTGACCCTGTGAACTTCATTTTAAAATAGGTAATTTTTATAAATTCTTGGCAATAATAGAAGCACAAGCTTCGAAAAAGTTACCGTTAGTACAATGAAATAAAAAGGTCAAAAAGAACGATTTACTACCTTGGGCTGTGACTTTTCCACATTTTTCAGCATTTTTCTTTTATCGTTTGAGCTCTGCAAAAGAAAAGTAAGAACACCATGTAATTCTTTTTCAACTGTCTCCATCTTAATTCTAAAACTAAAATCCACTCTCTTTTGCTAACATGTGGAAACAATATTTTTTGTAATTAGACTACTTCCCATGAAAATGGAAAAATTTTCAGTCTATTTTCATCAATAATCTCAAAACTAATCCTGACTGCATCACGTTTGGTATGCTGTATGTTACCCAACAACTATACCGTATTTCCCCTATGCCGCGGAGCTTATTAAATTTTCATGATTTTATGTGCGGTGCTTATTAGAGGGCGTCGCTTAATAGCTTATTTCTGAATTGGAAAATTTTGCCCCTAAAGTGCAATTTGATTGAATCGTGGATTCTGCATTCTGACATGGGTGGTTTTTCATACCATATCTTTACTGTCAAGGTGTAATGAGATTAATTTGTAAATTTACTTTAGAGACGGATATTAGACTTAAAATTTCATCATTTCCCAATCATTTTCTAATAAGCACCGTTTGATAAGTGGCGGTTTTTGAAGGTCAGTGATTATAAGAGGGCGGCTGTTAAAGTAGGGCGGTGCTTAATGGAGGAAATAGGGCGCGCAACATATTCGAAGGATCCTTAAAGCAAACGTTGTTCGGGTAGAAAGGAAGGCCATAAGTACTATAAAGAGAACGTTTGATTTACCTCAAGTTGAATCTTCGGGACTTTGGGGGAGCTGTCAGTTTTACTTTTGGAATCTAAAAACGTAGAAAAATAATTGCAAGAATCGAGGTAAAAAGTCTAAATTTTGGATAACTTGCAGCCAATGTTGGCTCGAAATCCATAGGCATGCATTACTAGGAACTTTAGGTCGAATTCCTGATAGTCCTAAGCAAATCCATCAATGATTTGAAAATTTGGGTTTCAGATAAAAGTGTATATCAACCATCCTTAATCGCAAAAGGTGACTGGTTAACAAGTAGTTATTCTTGAGAAGGAAGCTCTCCTTGTTGTCAGGTAGTTGGAAAATACACTGCTGAAATTTCTTAAAATAAATTTAAAAATAAAAATTAATGAAGAGGGATGGGTTCGTTTACTATGCAACTAAATTTACCATTCTTTCGTTTTCTTTTTTTTCCGATAACTGTCTTGGTGTATCCTTTTGGCCTTCCTTTGGGTTTTATTCTTGAAGGCATCTTCAAATGTCTCACGTCAATTGTTTTTCATGTTTTAATTGTGGATCAGCACCAGTTGAGGTTTCGTTTCTTGGATGTACTTCTGATTCGACACGATCTGGAGGATTAGGACCAGTTGAGGTTTCGTTTCTTGGATGTACTTCTGATTCGACACGATCTGGAGGATCAAGACCAGTTGAGGTTTCGTTTCTTGGATGTACTTCTGATTCGACACGATCTGGAGGATCAAGACCAGTTGAGGTTTCGTTTCTTGGATGTACTTCTGATTCGACACGATCTGGAGGATTAGGACCAGTTGAGGTTTCGTTTCTTGGATGTACTTCTGATTCGACACGATCTGGAGGATCAAGACCAGTTGAGGTTTTGTTTCTTGGATGTACTTCTGATTCGACACGATCTGGAGGATCAAGACCAGTTGAGGTTTCGTTTCTTGGATGTACTTCTGATTCGACACGATCTGGAGGATTAGGACCAGTTGAGGTTTTGTTTCTTGGATGTACTGCTGATTCGACACGATCTGGAGGATCAAGACCAGTTGAGGTTTCGTTTCTTGGATGTACTTCTGATTCGACACGATCTGGAGGATCAAGACCAGTTGAGGTTTCGTTTCTTGGATGTACTTCTGATTCGACACGATCTGGAGGATTAGGACCAGTCGAGGTTTCGTTTCTTGGATGTACTTCTGATTCGACACGATCTGGAGGATTAGGACCAGTTGAGGTTTTGTTTCTTGGATGTACTGCTGATTCGACACGATCTGGAGGGTCAAGACCAGTTAAGGTTTCATTTCTTGGATGTACTTCTGATTCGACACGATCTGGAGGATTAGGACCAGTTGAGGTTTCGTTTCTTGGATGTACTTCTGATTCGACAAGATCTGGAGGATTAAGACCAGTTGAGGTTTCGTTTCTTGATGTACTTCTGATTCGACACGATCTGGAGGATTAAGACCAGTTGAGGTTTCGTTTCTTGGATGTACTTCTGATTCGACACGATCTGGAGGATTAAGACCAGTTGAGGTTTCGTTTCTTGGATGTACTTCTGATTCGACACGATCTGGAGGATTAAGACCAGTTGAGGTTTCGTTTCTTGGATGTACTTCTGATTCGACACGATCTGGAGGATTAGGACCAGTTGAGGTTTCGTTTCTTGGATGTACTTCTGATTCGACACGATCTGGAGGATTAAGACCAGTTGAGGTTTCGTTTCTTGGATGTACTTCTGATTCGACACGATCTGGAGGAAAGATTAGACGAGCCTCTTTTCCGTCTCGCCACAGATCTTCCAGCTTTTGTAGAAGTCTCATCCTTTCGACGAAAGCAGAACCCCCTGCCTCCGACGCCAATTTTGAAAGGTTTTGACATACACCGTTGGCACTCCTAAATCGTTCAACTTGGTTCATGACAGCCATCGGGCGACTTGTCGAGGACGAAATTTCGATCGTTTGCGTTCTTTTAAGGTGCGATTCCAAAAAAGCCGCTGACTTTGATGAAGATATGCCCTTGACCAACGAAACTCGCAAAGATCTGGATCAAAGATCGGTGTACATCCTTTCGAAGAGCGCGATTTGAAAATATGCCTGCATGGAAGCCGCATTGAATTGTAAAATGGGCAATCACACGAGTCGATAGTGCTCTTACGCTCCGACGTTTTTGGGAAAGCAGCTAGCTCGTTGCAAACGAAGTCAGCAGAATAAGATGTAAGATGGTCACGAATTGCAACAATATTTGGATCTTTGGCTATAGAAAATTTAGTCTTTTGAAATTCTTTAACCACATTTACATCTCTTTCTGTACGCAAGGCACTGAGAACAGTAAAGAAACCTCGCACAAACTCCTCAAGGCTGCAATGAATGTTGACAACTGTCTTGAGTTTGCTATTAAAACTTTCGAGTCTGTTGTTCGTCGAGTTCAAAAAGTCTCCTGATTCTGCTTTAAAGCATCTTACCCATTCTTTAGAGATTGGCTTCCAATTTGTTTTGTAGTAAGCGACAAGGTCAGGAGATTCTAAAGCTTCGAACTGTTTTTCGAACTTTTCAAACTCTTCTTGGCTCCAAGCATAGCACATTTTTTCAAAGAGAGTTTTCGCGTCTTCTTTGACAGTTTTGGTTAACGAAAGAGTCGACAGTTCACGTTTAAAGGCCTTTAAAGCATGAAATAAACAAATTAAGATTGGAACTCCAAGAATCTCAGCAATTCGATTTCTCTCGTTTACGTCTTTGTCAGCCATTACCACTCGAATCTTTTTGGTTGGGTTCTCATCAGCAAATTTATTGATTAGCCAGGTAAGGTTCTCTTTAGTTTCGTTTATCAATAATGCAACACCTACAACCTCACTCTGGCCTAGCGAGTCTTCCACTAGAAAAATGTATGCAGGTATTCTGACTTCATTTACTTTAAAGGTTGCATCAAGAAATAGAATTTCTGGAAATCTGTCAAAGTTTTCTTTCATAGATTCGTCTTGGAAAAACAAACCAAGGAAATTGTCTTTTTTATCGTGGCGCACGCTAACAGAGCAACCTTAAAGAGAAGAAGGTATTATAATTTATATGATATAATTATAATTTCATTGCGCTCATATTATAATGTTGCTCAATTTCCTTTGAGTGAAGATTTTGATTAGCTTTTCATAGACTTTTATGGATTACTAACTATGGATTGACAGCTTCTGTAGAAATTTGGTCGTATTTTTTATAAAGGTTTTGTGTGGTACCTTGCTTGAGTTGTTACATCCAAAGACAAATAGATAAGTCAAATTTCTGCATCTAAAGCTCCATTCACATTTCAGTAATGGAACTTTCTGATTCAAACTTTTACATTTTAAAACACATTCGATGTGGAATGTGTTTGCTCAAAAGCGAGAGAAAGCGAGAAAGTTTGAGAAAACAATATAAACTATGTAAGTCAGTTTAGATCCTTATTAACAAACATTTTAAAAATTTTAAAAATCTTTATTAAAAAATTTTTTCAAAAAATGTGGCCTACTGTACTTTTTTTAAAGTGGGTGGAAGTATAAAATGGGTTGAATTCAAAATAATTTCATCAAGTGAAATTTCAGATGTCTAAAAATTTGATTTTTGATTTTTTCATGATATATTAATTAATACTCTAAGGTAAAAAATAGTAGGGGGTTGAATAAAAGGGCGGGGAGATTTCTAAATTTGCATAAAATACAATAAACAGGGGGGTGACCAGCCTTGTAATCAGCCCTCCCGGCGTCGCCCTATACCCGCTAGCTGTCACTTTGAAGAAATTATGTATATTTTTTCGTTATGGGAAAGTAAAGTAAAAGGAAATTTTCTTGAGTAATTCCTGATATTTTCAAGGCTTAGCGTCCAGCCCAATGAAAAAAGGTTATACATTATATAATAATTATCACTTACCAAATTCATCTCTCAATATGTCTACAACCCTTTGCAAATCATTCCTAGATGGATCTTCAGTCTTGCTAAGTTGATTCAGATTATGGATATCTCTCATTGTGACGATTTTACCGGTTTCAGATGCCAGTTTTTGCCTGACTTTCTTTTTGTTGGCCCCAGCCTTCAGAAAGTCAATGGCTTGGTATTTGGTACCTTTGTCAAGCTTCCGTTGCGAGGCATAATGCCTAAAGAGATTCTAAATAGAAAAAAAGTTATGAAATTTTTGACATGTAAAATAGTTGAACAGGTAATAAATCAGTTATAAAGTAGAATTAGTAGAAATAGACCTCTCCTTGTACTTAGGTGAATTAGCGAGGAATATTTTCAAACTTTTATTAACACCCAGTTGCCTGCACCCGCGGCGTTTGACAGACATTTCTGCAAAACTCAACTAGTGTATAAAGATTTGGCATGTTGTATGTTGGAAAATTTCTAAATGGTGATACCAAAAAAAGTTATTATGCTATCTAATTTTTTTTGTTTCTGTAAAAAACAATGTATACCAGTTAAATTTGCAAAAGCTTTAATAATTTTGTTCAGAATGATTTTAATCATACTACTTTATCATTTTCAGGACCCTGAAAAAAGCCATCATTAAAACCCCCTCTAAGAGATGCTGACCAGACCTAATTAACCTGTAAACCACCACAAATATCCAAATAAAGATATATGTACATAATTGCTAATTATAATAATTGTTCTTACTCTGTTGATTTCATGATTGTGGATAAAATGGGCTTTAGTTACCACTAAAGACTGCACATCTTTACTAAGACCGATGTTGATGAAAAACGGACACTCGTTCCTGTAAGAGCTAAAAGGCAAAAGAAGTTTTCTCAAGCTAGATCCTGTCTTTATTGGGCTAGATGCCATAAAATAAAAAAACTATGATAAAACATACAATCATGTTCAAAATATATTGAGAATTTCGCTTATTTTCTTGTTTTTTGAAATTTGAAGTTCGGGGTTACAAAAATTGGTGGGGAATTTCCCTTTTGTCTCATATTTTTTTGACTTTGATTGTAGTTTGGGATGCTCTCTTTACTAGGTAGATTTTTTTTTTAAAAGCTTTCTTCTCATTAAATCAATGGAAAAATAGTCTAAACTTTTTTCTCAAATTTTAAAGGAAAACCCCTACCACACATCCTAGGTTCAACCTCTTTTCAAAATTTTATGATATAATGCTAAAATTTGTATAAAAATGCTAAAGTAATATACAAGTTTGTTTTGTTCTGCTAAAATACAGTTTAGACTTTTCCTGAGGTCAAAGTTTTCTAGGCAATTCTACTGCAAGGTTTTCCGAGCAAAAAATTGGTTAAAATTAGACAATCTCTCTTAACAATTTTGTGATAACTTCTTATAGGAATTGATTTTCCAACTTCTGTTTTTTTTTTGTAATTGGTCACCAAATCAAATGAGTTGTTGACAAATACTCAATACCTTTTGTGTTTAGTTTTTGAATATTTATTGCCAAAGGTGTGCCTTATTAAATTCAAAACTTAACCAAAAGAGTGAATTTTTTCTTAATCTTTACCCATTTATTTGTCAGCCATTATATAGATTTTACAGGAAGGGAAAATTTTAAACTTCATACTTTCATTTTTGTGGCAAATTTAATGTAGTTTCAGAAAATATATAGTTTTAATAAGGGTCTTTTTTATCGATTTAAGGAAATATTTGGCTTATTCTAGTAAAATCTCCAAATCTTCACAAATCTTCACTTCCTCGTACCCCCACCCCTTGCGTCATTATGCATTAGTGGAAGGAAACATCGATATGTGAGTGGCCCCTTAGAGTCAATATTTGGAGTATTCTTCCCCAAAACTGTGAAAAATAAATTTCAATATGAAAATGTTTGAGATTAAACACATTACCAGAGCTCAAAACTCTCTCAGCTCTTATTTAAATAAAAGGGGGTGTACAAAAACTATGCATGGAATAAATTAGCGTGAAAATCAACATTCAAATTTTAAGTTAATTTTTAATTTTACCTTGTCTTTCTTTTGCCTGTGCTTCGTAAACGAGCTTTTCCGCTGTGTTTGCATACATATTGAATCTCATAGTATTTGAGTGATTCATTGACATTCCTGTCTTTAGATAATGTTTTTCTTTTGAAAGCATTTCCCAATGTTCTTGAAGTTAAAATAACTAGTTCTGTTGAGAACTCTTGTTTATAGTGGTCGATCTTGTTTTTCAGTTCCTTGAAAGAAGAAAATTCTTCTCCAACCTCAAATTTATATTCTGTCATTCTGAAAAAATATTTTTATAAAGTGTTCAGAAATACTGATGGAGATATGCAAAACAAGACAATTTTCGTTAACATTCAATAATAATGTTTTCTTTTGATCCTCAGCAGCCATTAGACAATATATGGTTGGCAGTTTGTTCAAAGAACTTTGCTTAAAAGCTAACCCCCTATGAATCTCCCCCTTTTTTGAAAGCTGCTTTTCTACAGAAAATTCTCTTAATATCTCTTATAAATTTTTGCCTGTGGCGCTGCTATTTTCACTATTCATAAAAATGCATCAAATCTGCAAATATGGGGGCGTAGGCTTCTAAAATGTTTTCCATTTTCGCAAGGGGAGGGGTTGTCACTTAAGGGGGGGGTCTTGACAACAACAAAATTTTTTCAAAAATTTTAAATCCAAAATCAAACGCTAAAACGTTTGATTCTGTTAAAACCCCATCTGCATGATAAACAGCTCCCCCCTTAAATTAAGAGGGGACTTGAAATTTTGAGGAAAGCCATAAGGGGCAAATATCTTAAAATCTCAACGACTTGCTCTCAAGGGTCAAATAGGAGCCCTTGCTACTTAAGGGGGACTAATCTTGTCCCTTTTTGATTCAACAGCTGATATTCTCTGTCACCTTTTGCCTCATTTTAAAATAATTTTCTTCCTGGTCCCAATAAAAACGAAAGAGTTAATATTATATATATGTTAAAAAAAGAAGATTTTCAATAAAAATTCATTTATTATATGCTGAAAATGTGTTTGAGGATTGATTCACCTGTCTTCGCACCCCATTAAAATTAAGGACATGTACACATAAAAGTCTGGGAAATTCAAGGAGGGAGTAAAACTTAAGGGGCACCTCAAAACAAACTTTATTAAGCTTTAAGGGGGGATAAATTGTTAAGGGGTGATTTGTGTTTTAAGGGGGACTCAAAATCATGGATGAAACCATGAACGCAAGATCCCAATTGAACGCAATCGAGTATTACCTAGAAATCAGCCGTTCGCTTGCGATTCAATTGCGTTTGACAATCGAATCGCAATTATTCGATCGCATTCGATTGGTTATGATGAACACGTTCATTAAAACGAAACCCCTAAATCATGATTCCAGAATTCACTGACAGGTAATTTTGGTATAGTTCAGTTAGAGATGAGATAAGAACTTATAATCAAGGGAGTATAGTCAATCTGGACCATCTGTGCAATTTTCAGCATTCAATCTTCGCTTAGTCTTAGAACAAGTGAAATGATAAAAAAAAAGTCTGTGTCTTTATTACCCCATCACTATTTTTTCATGACAGTAAAAATACAAATATCAGATTAGCAAGAAAAGTATTAAACATCGACAACAAAATGATAATTTAGTGAATTGTGTTCTTTTTATCTTTCACTTGTCCAAACCCTAAGAAATGATTGGGTCAGCCATTTTCACAGAATTTCGAATATAACAATAATCTATTCACTATCTAATGGTCTATCTAGCTAAATTTCAGCCTTCTATCATTTTTTATCCTTAAGCTAACGAGCTAAAACCCAATCTGAATACAACCACTCAGAAAAATTCCGTTTAGGGGTTCGTTTTAAAAGGATATTGGGCTATTCCAAAAAAAAATTGTACAGGGGTATTGACGAACTTTTTTCACTAACCCCCCTGGAAATTTTGGATAACAAACTATCCCCTGGAAATTAGGGGTCGACACCCCTGGAAAGTGAAATTTTGTGAAAAAGGGCCTGGAAAATAACTATTGATGTCAGTTTAGGAGGAGAGAACCCCCTGGAAACCTTTATTAACCCCCTTGGAAAATCTGAAAAATGAACAAAAACCCCTTGGAAAATCAAGGCTCAGACCCCCTGGAAAAGTTCGTCAATACCCCTGTATGGTTATAAAATGGAATAGCCCATTAAAAACCCAATATGTTTCCAATCCCAAAAATATTTGCTCTCCGCCTCAGGAACCCAAGTTGTCGTTTTCGCATAATTAGAATTTGGTGGGCGGGAGCACATTGCGACAAGGAGCGGTGTCTTTATGGTGTCTTTACCGCCGGTGAAATTTTGCACAGACACCCTACAGAATAAACTCTACCTTATTCCAATAGTTCCAATCCAAAAAACATCCTCGGTAACGAGGTATATCGATTGTATTGAGTGGGAGGATCTGGTGTTTAATAGAGGGGCCTCTGGATGTCTGAACAACGGAAGCAAGCTATCATATAAATACAGTATACCCATTGCATTGCATTGATTGGAAAGTTGGAAATTCTTAAAAAAAGAACTACCTTCTTACCCTTCCTACTCAAAGAAGCTAACCTGATAACAGATGTTCATAATTTTCTTACGCGCACGGTAAACCTCTAAAGGCACTTGAAAATTATACATCTGAGGAAAATAGTCCTCCCGCGGAAAATTCTACAACAAGAATCTTGTTGTGCGCCGGAAAAATAAAAACTAATACGGCGCCCTATTCATAAACACAATCGCGCAACTTTGTTGTCATTCCCAGTCCTTTTAGACGAACGCGGTCCTTACGATTTCGAGATTGTATATTCGTCAGATTGTTTGTTTTCACACATCCCTTTAGAGCTTCAGCGTGGTGTGCAGAAAACATTCACAATCTGATCTCAGGTTAAAAGAAGCAGGCTTGGCATGTACTAATATGGCCGCCATAACAGGAAGGCTTGATGTATAAAGAAGGGGGCTATCTATATGCTATGTTTGTTTATTATCATACCAGCGCATACCATACCATACCATCCAAGTACTTCATTAACTGTTAAAAGGAACGTCATTTCAACACCCAACAATGAACAATATTGCTGATTCAACTACTAGAGCTGTTTTTATTCTAATTAAGAACTCCTCCATAACTCAATCCTTTGCTTTGTGCTTCATGTCAGTGCCATTTTAGTCTGGCTGGCCTGGCGGGTTGGCCATTCTTGCGAGGTTTTACTCTAACCTTTTTAAAACTTTGGACCTTAGTGGGGCTTGAACTCACAAACAAAGAAACTACATAACCACTTGTACAACGCTCTAACCACTCGGCCACGACGTCTGGCATGCCGTCGGATTTTTTAAAATTATATAATGCTATCTTCCGTGTGCCTAACAACAGCTATATAGCTGCGGATAGGGACACGGAAGGTTAAAAATAATATTCCGTGTGCGTATCCACTTCGAAATTAAAATGGCGGCATCACGCGGACTTTCAATTCAAGGAAAACACTATTTTTCTTGATTTTTCTAAAATCTAAAGTTTTTTATACACGTCAAATCAAGGCATATTTGGATGTTTCAAGGCAGAAAAGGTATTGGATTATTTTTCAACCCTAGGTTGTATTGACCTTTTGCTAATAATAGACCTTTTTTCAAAGAGGCCACCCTGTCAGGGCCAGGCCCAATTGATAGTTTGGTTCGTGTCCTCCGACCGACTTTAAATTTTTGAGGAAAAGTGTTTCACTTTGAGTCGGAAAAATCAAAAAAATTTTACCTCCTTTTCACATGATAACCACTATCTCTGCAGTTATTTTTTGACTGACTGCTTTGATTCTTCTATATATACCAGACCCGATCAGTCGAACTAATCGAACCGATTTTTTAATCGAACTAATCGAACCTGATCGAACCTAATCGAACGATTAGAGTTCGATTATCGAACTTAATCGAACCTAATCGAACACTCACAATTTTTGATAAAACCCGAGTTCGATTAGTTCGATGAGTCGTCAGGTGATTAGTTCGATTAGTTCTATTAATTTCGATTAGTTCGATTGGTTTACTATGGATTAGTTCGATTAGTTCGGCAACTTGACCAGTGTTGGGTTCGATTAGTTCGATTAGGTTCGATTAGTGCGATAAGTTAAACTAGCGACTAGTTCGATTAGTTCGATAACTTGACAATTCATTAGTTCGATTAGTTCTACTAAGTTCGATTGGTTCGACAACTTGACAAGTGATTGGTTCGATTAAGTCCGATTAGTGCAATAGGTTAAATCAGCGACTACTCTCGGGTACCCCCCGCTAATTAATTTTTCGAAAATTTTCCACCCAGGACATTCTTATTCCAACCCCTCCCCCGCTTATTAAGTTTTGAAATTTTTTCCACCCACCCCGCTTATTCAACCCCCCCGTCGGTGAATCGGATACCCGGGGTGAATCGGATAATTTGTTTAATCGCCTCTCATACTTCACTGACGATGTCTTTTTCCATTCTGTCTTCAGATCCCGTTCACTGATCAATCAAGTTATCGGAAAAATATGGCTTCGAAGATTTGGAACATGTTCTTCGGAAATTGAAGAAGAATACCTTCTCATTTTCGGACCCTTTTTTGAAATGCCGAATAAGAAATAATGAAGCGACCGTGATTGCAGATTCCTTTGGAATTGTGTTCTACGAAAGCCAGTTGTATACAATCTTTGGTTCACAAAACGAAAAACAATGTCTATTCTTCGTATTTTCATTCTAAAGTTAGGGCGGAAAATTGTTCGCGTTAAAACGCGAATCGCCCATTTGCGCCCCAAGTTGAAGGCGTTGTTAAGTGATACGGAACCGAGAAATGGAAAGGAGCTAATTATTGAATAATTAAAAAATATCAAATGCCGTCATCATGTCCTTTTTTAATTACTGCCACGAGGCTTGTTAGTGTTCAGAGTAGCTAGGAATAAATGTTCAAATGTTATTGTGTTCATATGAATACAAGGTCTTTGTATATTTTGTATAGTGATAATTTAGGAGTTTATATGTTATGTATTATTTTCCAGAAGAAAATAGTGGGATGGGTAAGGCTACAAACACTTTACAACAAGATAAGAACATTTATTAAAGTAACGGACGCCGCGGTTTCTCGTCCTTCCTAAGAAATGTCTTTGACGAAAGGGATTATTTCTAAAGGCTTGATAATGAGACAGGGTACAGTATGAAGCAAGACATAATTTCCCGTTCGCTCATATGCTGTTCATTTTCTCGGAGGTCTTGCATCCCCTGGCTTAAATCATCTCTGAGACAGGGGTGCAAATATTTCTGCAAGCGGAGATTGGAAAAAGGGGCAAGAAAGTATGACACGGTGGAGCCCCTTCCTTGTGGAACAATTGGCAATAAATAATCGGCCCGGCGAGAAAATATGCCCCAGATATTTAAGAACTCGAGAAATCTTTATTTTCTATATTCCTTACCGTTTTTTATCCTTCATTTTTCCAAAGGGTATAAAAGTTCTCACCGGGCACTGAGAGAGACAATGTTATAAAGTATTTTCTTTCGCCTAAGAAAAAAATTAAAAAGTACATATTTTCCAAATAAGAGCTTAAAAAGTTTGCTGCCAACTACGAGTATACAATGCATCTGAGCATTGAATACCATATAGAATTAATTTTGTCTCCTGTCTTTGTGTTCATGGCGAGTATTGGGACGGATCCTTGACCGGGTCACTGAAACAGGGGTGTATCATACATTTTCTTATCATTTTGTCAACAAATCTTAGAGCCAACCAGAGCGTTATTGATAATCTTCTCCCGTCTCTGAAGTATCTGAGATTGTTAAGTACCTAAAATAAGGAGAAAACAAAAATATACGATGATCGGATTAATTTCTCTATTCTTTTTATCGACTCAGCTATCACACCCAGTATCACTGCGAAAGTAGAAAAAGTTAGCTTTTCACGGGGCATTTGTAGCGGTCAAATGATACTTGAGACAGGGGTATTCAATGGACGCTAAACGTCAAAAAAGTGTTCAAAAAATGTCCGTAAACAACGGGATATGGACACTGGGTTTTTTTCGAGCGCAATTTCTATTAACCTAACATGGCCTGTGAAACAGGGTTGTGGGTGTGGGTGTGCTAGACTCTTCTGAGGTAAAAAAGAAATACGCACCTGCTGGGTGTGATAATTTTCTGCTTTTAGATTCAATGCTATCTATCGTAATCACTGAAAATAACGACCATATAACATGTGTTTGATGACTCTATCGATCGATGCTTCGATGAAAATTTGACACTTTCGTAAGTTGTCCAGTTTCTCTAATGCTCTTCTTTTTTAATCATTTATTTACTTCTCCCTTTTCATTTTCTCTGGAACGAAACGCAAGCGTTAGATAAAAAAAACAAACTTTGATTTAGCTAATGTATTCAGACCTTTCAGAGACGTTTCATTTTCTTACATTGCACTTTCTATCGTGCATTCAACCAACACTTTTCATAGCGCACACTAATCAAAATTTTATTATCAATGATACTAAACGTACTACCCAAATACATATCCCTTAGGTATTACATTTTTATGACGCTCCATGTAATGAATAATTAGTTTGTGAGAATTGCATGAATTCAAATTATAACTTCGGCAAAACGTAATTTTTGAAAAATGGTATTGCTCCACCACAAAATATAGAGAGTGTTTTGTTATGTTCCTAATGGCGCCCCGTCAAGTGCTATCCACTTCACCCCGAAACGAGTGACTCGATTTTCTTGTATTCGATTGAAGATTGTTCCTCGTAGAAGAAACTTTTGAAAATGAAATTTTCTAAACTCGCGAATTAGACCCCACTCGTCAAGTTCTGTGGTATAATTAGGTGGTAAATCTCGTCGGGAAGAGGCAATTTGCCCAAAACCTTCCAATTCTATCCGATTCTCCCCGTCCTACGGTACCCAAGAGTAGTTCGATAACTTATTAGTTAAGAAGTCATTAGTTCGATTAAGTCCGATAAGTTAGCGATCCCACCCACGTGCTTTTCAATCAAACATCGGATTGGAAGAAAAATTAAACGTAGAAACACGAACTAATCGAACCATTAAATCTAATCGAACTAATCGAACTATATCTTGATCGAACTAATCGAACTTAATCGAACTTAATCGAACACTCACAATTTTAAGGAAAATCTGAAAGTTCGATTAGTTCGATTAATCGAACTCTAATCGTTCGATTAAGTTCGATCGGGTTCGATTAGTTCGATTAAAAAATCGGTTCGATTAGTTCGACTGATCGGGTCTGGTATATATAAACAACATCCTCTTTATTTGCGCACAGAAAATGTCCCGGTGTGACCCCCCTACTTAAAAACAAATATTAGGCACCTAAAAGCAGAGAGTCACAGCTGTATTCCTTACTATTCATTACTAGAAGTTATCTTACGATTGCGATGCGTGTCTTTGTGGATCTAGGCTTTAGGCTATTTCTTTATACATTTGCGGTTGGATTCCAGGATTGCGCCGATTGCTTGAGGAATTCTAAAAATTGAGGTTTCTGGTGGGAAAATGAAAAAAGGTTCCAATTTTAGCTACCGACCGACCGACCGACCCATTTTTCAAAGCTTCTAGGACACGAACTAAACAATCAATTGGGCCTGGCCCAGTCCAAACTTAAACACGTACTTAAACTCCTATATCAGGATTAGAAACTAGGCTAGTCATACCTCTTTAATCTTTTCCTTTACAACAATACAATGCTGACAAGTTGACACAACACATGTGTACATGTACATAGACCTTTTCGCCTTTCCATCTGCCATATTGAATTGTAAGCAAAAATTATGGTGGCCGAATTGCCGTGGTGAAATTCCCTTAGAAAGTATGCAAAACATATACAAAAAGAAAGTATTAATATAAAACTTACATGCATAATTAGCATTATATTAAAGTGTAATCTTGTAGAAGAAAGATTAAATTTGCTTCTTCTGAAAACTAGAAATAATCAAATTCGCCCACTTCTTAGAACAAGCACTTCAAAAAACCATAACATTAGACATAAACTCAAGCTGAAAAATCACCCACGAAGGTACAAAAATAATCCTTATTCGGCTGACGGTAAATTATTCTCCTGGGAATAGAACCGCCAAACGATCAAATCAAAACATCGATCTGAACCCGCTGAATGCGTGACGTCATAATTACTGCTTTCAGTTTGCGTGTTTTGAAAGTTGATGTGTGTACTCCGTCTTCGTGGAATTTCTTAATGGCATGAAAACAGAATATGTAATGTCTTTAAGAACAAATTCCTAAAAGGCTTTTGTTGTTCGGTAAATATTTCTTTTTGGATTAAGAAATTCCATCTTTTATTGTTCTAATGATTATAAAATTTATTTATAAGATTCTTTGTTGTCTTTTTAATCTTTGTGTAAACTTGCATATGTTTTGCATATTTTCCTACTAAATCCAACCACGGCTTTTTCGTTCCTATATTTTTGCATACAATTCAATTCAAGATGGCGGATAGAAAGGCGAAAAGGTCTATTGACAAGTAATCTCTGAGAGAAGCTTATATCAAAAATCTGCAACAAAAACGAAAGTGGTCTCTTCTACTGATTGCTTCCCAGCGCTCCTTCGCAGCTGTTTATCAAATTTTAACCAATGAGGTTGCCACATTTCAAACGGCCCTTCTTTTTCGCACCTCTGGCCTCTCAGTGTCTTGCAGGACAGACGGCTGTAAAATCCACACTTCATATATTTGTTTCAATCCGTGATCCGTGGCTTAGGTTTTTTCTCATCTTCAATTTACTGAAGAAAGCACAAACCCCTGTAACTATGGGTGAGCACCCAGTTCATGGCGTCCTCCAGCTTTTTGGTCCCCCCTAATAAGAGCTAAAATCCCCCATCTGGCCTTTCCCCCCCCACCTGTCTTTAAAATTCGTGCTCCCCCCTATTGGGAAATCCCCCTAGCCGTATTGTATAAGGGTTGCGAAGTGATGATCCAGACTCGCCTCAATTCGCAAGCTACTATAGCAAAAAAAAGACTCTCAAAATCCCTAGAAAGACAGGCTCATAAGCCTGAATGCCCAAACACACCAGGAAAGGTCTGTATTTATCCTATTACTCCCCCCACTAGGTAGAGGACTGAATATACCCCCTATTCGCCTTTCTCCCCCCATCAAGCTTGAAAATTTCACTTCCCCCCTGGCACCAAAATCTGATTCCCCCCCATCTTCCTGGGGGGGGGGGATGATCCCATGCAGTTGCTAGGATGTTGGCTTGAAATCGAAAATGAAACCACTCAAAACGAAAGTAAAATTGACCCGTACTCGAAATCCCGTAATCTTGATATACATACGAGTTTAAGTCTATACTGCCTGTTGAATAATTATGTAGTCCAGCAGAAAAACAATGATAAAACCATGCATAATTATTACAATATGCATGATACAGTAATTATGCATGGCTCTATCATTGTTTTTAATGCTGGAGTACATAATTATTCAACAGGACGTCCTCCTCTTTGAAAAAAGGTCTATCAGCCTGCCCCCTCCCTTCTTTCTTGCGCGTTCCCCCCCACACAATATCAGTTCGAGAAATTGCATACATAGATCCGCAATCAACGTTGCAAAATTCTACAATGTTGCATGTTTTTGCAATGGTTCCCTCAGCGTGCGCTGCAATTTTTCGCAACATCCCCAATGGTAGGGTGCGCACTCGTCAGGATTTTTTGCGTGGATCAAGTCGAAAATCAATCCTTAACAACTCCAAACTTGTTCATTCTTTTTTTTAAATACTCAGAATTTATCAGAGAAAACAAAGAAAAAAACCCCATTCCATTACCTACCTTCAATAAAATGATATACCATTTTATTAGACATCAAGGTGAAAAAATGGCGACTCAGAATTCGTGGCACCACCGGCAATCTTGCCCACCATTTTTCAAATAGCTATCGCTATTGGGCTGGATTAGTTATAGACTTGCATCTTTTTTTATAAAACGCGGGAAAGATAGTACTTTAGTTTGTCACGTGGTAGCCTTTTTGAAAATCTACAGGCCGTCTTTAAATCGAGAAAAAAGAAGAAATTTCGATTTTTTGGCACTTTCCTGAAATTTTTATCGGGACTACCATATATCGTTGGAAAGCTAAGGGTTTCAGCTTTTCATTGGTAAAATTTATTTTCAGCTATCATTTCCAGCTATCATTTCCAGCTCATTAGCGATAGGCTAAAGTTTAACAGTCATCGGGCCGATTTTCAGACCGCGCCAACAAAACTCCTCACGCCCGCCACGCGGAAGGCTAGAATTCACCCGCCATCTTTAATGTTTTTCGGTGCTGTCCAAAGGTCATTTCTTGGTTGCGCGTGGTAGGGAGACGATTCCTTGAAAAGGTGGTTTTTTTGTGGTTTGAAAATGGAATAACTTTGGAACTACTTAACCAATTTTAACAAATCACCCCTCATTTTTCTCACAAAGGTAAGGACTTTCAAATAAAATTAGTTTGGTTTTCAAAATTTGAGGGGAAAATTTTGGCCTGACCACCCTACCAATGGTAGCCTGGCCTGGATATCCAGCCCGTAAACTTTCTTTTTATTTTGATATTTCTTATGTTTACGGTCTGGTTTACCTAGTTCGTCTGCATTCTGATCTGAGGATGATTATGCAGATATTCTGATTGGTTGGGTCCAAGCGAATCAGAGATCTGAATGGTCGAGCGCGTATATGAAATTATGCGAGCCGACTTGAAGTGTCTGCCTAAATATTCGGATGGATGATCGCGCGTGCGTATGCTGCTTTGCAAATCTCCCTGATTTTTCTTCTTCGAAGCAAATAATAGTATTCCTAATTCCTAATTCTCCCTTGGGTGTTTGACCACGCATCCAAATAAAGATAACAATAATGGTAGGGAGGAAGTGGGAAGATCAAAACATGGGAATTTTTAGATGTTCTGGTTGTTTTCTTTTCATACTTGCTTAGATATTCTTGTTTTAAGCTTCTTAATGACTTGGTTGCATCGTGTAAAGAACTAAAGGTAGAGTCAAGTCACCAGTGCATAAACGGCCCCAGTGCACGAACAAATGTCTTTGAACTTGAAAAAAAACAACCAAAAACAAACTTCTATAGAACTTCCTTTGTGCAGCAGAATCCACAAACTATCCCTTGCAATCTCTCCAAAAATTAAAACAAACGGAGCACTAGAACAACACCAAACCAATTTTGAACAAGGCCAAGTAAAAAAATCACAAAATTCAGGATTTTTGTAAACATGGCTGATCGCGAGAAGAAATGTGACGTTCCTCTTTTAAAAACCTGTTATCTTCCATCACACAAAATTTCATTGAAACATGTTAGCTCATTAATTCAAAATCAATAGAAACATATCACCAGTAGTTGATATAAAAAAGGTCCAGTCCGCGAACGATCCAAACACCATATTCAAAATGAAGACATTGCAACGTCAAAACATTCAACAGCGCTGGCGATCTCAATTAAAAAAGAAGACACTACATTGCTGCGCTTTTCGATGAGCAAAACTTGAAAAAGAAAACAAAAAAATAGACAACAAGAAAATATTTACAAAAATAAACAGGTTAGTAAAATGCTAAACTAAAGTTCTTATAAAAAGACGCCTTTTTAGTGAAAAAGTGCGTGATTTTGAAAAGTTTAGATACCCCTGTATCATCTCGGAAGACAGTTAAAGTATTACCTGCGAGCGGAGCTCTAATTTTTCTTTCAAAAGATCGTTCTCACACTGGTTCCTCATTTGCGCACTGGGTCTGAATAGCGCTCGCTTTAACGACTTATTATTCCAAGAAGAAGCTTTCAAATAAAGTGAAAACAAACTGAAAGAAGGACTTCAAGCTTGTTTACGAGATGGTCAAAAAGGATTTATGTAAATACCAAAAGTAAGTGAGAAAAGTGAAAAATAAGTTTTGTATTAGTGCACTGGGTACCCCCCTCTATATCTTTATTTTGCTTCAATTTTTATTTTCTGTTTACCAATTTTGTAGTGCTGTTTTGGGTTGGAAGTTTTGTTTTGATAATTCTTTTTCTCCTAAATTCACTTTGCACTTTCTGTCTAACAGACTTTCCACCACACTATCTATATTTTATGGTCAAGGCTGCCATTCTAAATTGATTTATCACTGCTGGGGTACCATCTTGAAATTATGCATGCATATATTTATTTGCAGCCATGGGGTTCATGCAGGAAAATCTGTCAACAGGGGTTACACCTGATTTCTAGGTGCACCAAGCTCTATAATTTTAGAACTTTGTCTGGCTGAGGTAAAACTTATTTTTTCTAAAATTTTGAGCTTGGATATCCAGGCTAACAAAATGGAAGTGTGCGATTATGAACACCAACTATGACGACCAATTTTGGCAAATAGAGGCAAAATTTAGGCAAAATCTGGCATATTTGAACAAAGTAGCATTTCTTCCAAGAATGATTGTGAATAATCACTAGGTAGGAAATTAGAATGCTAGGGTGAAAAGTTTCCTTTTAGGTTGTTTTCCAAAATGCACATTATTTTGGGACCCCGTCCAGGCCCTGCAATGCCGGTTTTGGTCCATAGGCTAGGGCTGCAAAATTATGCAGCGATAAAGCTGCCGAATTTCACAGCGCTGCAGAATATGACAATGCAAAAAATGCGAAATTTCGCAACGTTGCGGATCTATGCAATTTCCCGAACTGATATAGAGTCCCCTGCCCAGTTGGCAACCAATTTTTTGATTCAAATTTTTCACTTTTTACTTTTTTGAAAATCCTTTTCGACCAAAGGTTAGACAACTTTTAACATACTCTTTTGTTTGTTTTGATTTTTTATTTGAGGCAATCTTCTTAGAATAAAAAACTTTTGAAGCGAGCTGTACTAGTGCCCAGTTCCCGACCAACGTACCAGTCTGCGACTGATCTCTAAAAAGAGATAATCAGTGTTCTACTTGCAGGTAAGGTCATATTGTTTAGATCAGGATAATAAAAAAACTCATAAGCGTTCACAACCCTGCCGATTCCCCGGACAATCCGGGGATTTTAACAATTATTTTGAAACTTAGTGCCCCGGACATGGTGCGTTGTTCGCGCTACGCACTTAAAGATAGTGAAATATGCCTTACTGGCACTGTGATGTGCCGTACTGGCCGTGCGACGTACTCTATACCTGACTGTGCGGTACATTTAGATGGTCGCGCAGCAGGCATCTACGGACGCACGTGGTGGTGCACATTTGGTTTAAATAATTTGAAGATATTTTTGTTTGGTTTTGTAATTTGTTAACGATGCGTGGTTTTTTTTTGAGTCTACGTCTCTCTCTCTCTCTTTTTTTTAGCTTCGAAATAAAAAATAATTTGACACCTAAAAGCTTTCACACCTTGAGCATGATGACATTTCTGACAGTAAGGTGGCACAAAAATTGACACTTTTCCAATACAAATTTATTTTTTATGTCAAATATCGTTTAAAACGTAATTTATTAAATATTTAAACTCAGGGAACTTTTTTGTAAACTGTTATACAATAGCTATTTATAAGAACAAATGAAATTTTCGGTTTTTGCTCACTTTGGGCATGTTGAGTGACACCATTAAAAATATTTTTTTGTCAAAAGTTACCTTATGTGACAAAGATCTTGTGTGTCAAATTTCATCTAAAAAGACCAACTAGATCAAAAGTTAAGGGGTAGTACAGGAAAAGCCCCCCCCCTTTTTTTTAACCGCCCCTAAAAGCCTAGGTTGAATAGGGTTAATGTATTCTTTAAAGAAAGACGTATAATTATACCGGGTGACCCACGAAAAAAATCGGACGTTTCTCGGCGTCTTGAGGCCGAACAAATGTCCGAAAGTGCTTGGAGTTTTATTATTTAGAAAGTAGATATCCTAACTTAAAATCCGAGCCATTACTTTTTAAATTTGACGCACAAGTTCCCTAGTTATGAGCTTTTAAACTCAAAATTCACTTTTCGGAAAGTGTAAAAAACAGGTAAAAAAGGGGTATCAAATTAGGTATTTTTAGACGTTTTTGATATACAGTTTTTGAGAAAATTCCTTGAAAGTGCCAATTTTGATAAAAACTAGTCTTGGTTTAAACAAAAACTACTTTAAAAGGTGTTTTTAATAATTATAATGTCATAAAACTCGTTAAATAAGTCAATTTATAAGAGATTTTCTAATTGATTGCATTAATTTAATACCTCTTTTTTACGTGCTTTTTACACTTTCCGAAAAGTGAATTTTGAGTTTAAAAGGTCATAAGTAGAGAACTAGTTGGTCAAATTTAAAAAGTGATAGCTCAAATTTTAAGTTAGGATATCTACTTTTTAAATACCAAAATTCCGAGCACTTTGGGACATTTGTTCGGCCTCAAGACGCCGAGAAAGGTCCGAACTTTTTCGTGGGTCACCCGGTATACGTTTTGAAAAGGTCATTTTACCGATACACAGTCTTTTGATCATAACTCCTGACCACTTGAGATTCAGAGAAAAAAGATCCGCTATTTTTTGTAGCTGAGAGAAAGAGCTTTCCAACGATACCAAAGTTGATACCTGAATCGTTCGTCCTGGTCAGGAAATGGCCTTTGAAAGAATAAAATTCCAGAAAAAAATGATGAACTTTTTGGCCTTTTTCAAAAAAGTTAGCGGCTTTGAAAGGTTAAGTGTTCTAATGATCAGTTTATGGAATATTCACCCAAAGAAATTCTTATAAAAGTCGCTAAAGCATTTTTGGACCTACCTTGGAGGTCCTATAAATTAAACCATGTCCGTCCGTTCGTCCGTCCGTCCGTCTGTTACCAGCTTTTCTCGAGCTTGGCTCATTAGTTTTTTCTGATTTTGGCACAAAGATGTAAAATGGCAATGCTCAAAATGTGATGTAGCCCGATTTTCGAAGAAAAAAAATGTTACGGTCAAAAATGCCAGAAATATGCCGGAAAAAACGGTTTTTTGGCATTTTCTCGAGATTTTATCATTATTTTTTTCTGATTTTTTTGCTCAAAAATGCGTATTAACAATGCACAAAACATGGCTGAGTTTGATTTTTGAGAAAAATTTTTTTCCACCCGAAAATGCCAAAAATATGCCTGTAATCGCTGTTTTTGCAGATTTTCAATTGACTTTTTCCTTATTTCTTTGTTTTTTTCACACAAAAACATTATTGATAACAATGCCCACCATTAAAGCATGATTCAATTGTCAATAAAACTGATTTTTGCTACCGGAACTTTCTATTTTCCCTACTCCACTTCCCTCTTCCCCCATCAACAATCAATGATAAAATTTAACGTCTGACTGATTGTTTTCATTTTTCTCCTTATTGCCTTATTATCTAGTTTTCATCATCAGGTTGGTCCATTCAGTATGTTGCTTGTTTACCCAGGGTTGACTTTTTTTTGTATTTTGGTCAAGGGTCGGTTTTTTCCAAGGGTCAAGGGTCACAGCTGTATTCCTAAGCACACGTCATGAACGCCTTAATCTCCAACTAAAAGTTATCTTGCAATCGCGGCACGTGCCTTTGTGGATCCAGGCTTTAGGCTATTTCTTTACATTTGCGGTTGGATTCCAGGATTGCGCGATTGCTTGAGGAATTTCAAAGTTTGAGGATTTTGGTGGGTAAATGAAAAAAAGGTTCCAATTTTAGCTAACGACCAATCGACTGACCCATTTTTCAAAGCTTCTAGGACACCTAAACCAAACAATCTGGCCATATCTTTTTCGTCTTCCAATACTTGATGTACTCCGAAAACTAATTGAGAATAAAGTTAGAGGGCATCAACAATACCATCTTTATCATCCTTAGGGCTTTTGATGCGCAAGGCGACCATCAGTTAGTTGAAGCACTTTGATTTGTGAAGCGTCTTTAACTTTACGTCACCAGGGATTTTTCTAAGCACTTTTTTACTATCGTATACTGGCAAAAATACTCAATCCAAGATTGAGTTATGAAACTCAATCCGAAATATAAAAAAAAAAAGTTTCAAAGCAGTTTTCTCAGAAACGCCAATTTTTTGTTTTTAATCAGTATAGAGTAAAGACAACACTACTGGGTCAGAAACCGTTCGCAATGAATGGAATGCTTTTGCATCCTTTGTGAACGCTCTACAAAGAAGTTTTATTGAAACTGTTCGCGACGAATGCTTATGCTTTTTAACCCGTTTGTGACGAACGGTCTAAAAAGAAAACCGTTTGTGAAGAACGCTTACGAAAACTTGAGATATGAAACCGTACGCGAAGAATGCTTTTCCGTTTGCCGCGAATGCTTTTAAAGAATCATTCAAAAAACCGTTCGTCACAAACGGTTTAACATACGCAACAAATGGATTTAAATGGGAAATGTTTTCTAAGAACATTTATTTCGCATTTACTTGGATTTTTGGAACGGGGAATGAATTTACTTATTGAGTTACTTCTTTCATTAAAGTTTTTTTCAAAATGATAACTTTATAGAAGGGGTCAAAATTGAAATAAAAGTCATTACAGATTTACAGCAAAATTGCTTTTAAAAAATATTCGGGGTCGATGAGGTATAAGGAAACTTCAGGAACTTTTCTTTTCAAATCAAATCTTCATTCCGTCTAGAAAGTCAAAACATTTGAAAAACAAAATCAGACTATTTAAAGTTAAAAGAAAAACTTTGAAGATACCCCTGTCCTACCACGAATAATCTTTTAGAGAAAACCTGTATTAGAATAACCTAATAAAAAATGAAGTTTGGTATACCCCTGTCCCACTCATTGAAATTCTTTATTATTATTTTCAACAATGCAGGACTGCAATCGGACATTATGTCTGACTGAAATCAAATCCAGTCAATAAAACTTAAAATCCTCTCGGTAATACATTCGTCGGAATTTTTTCAACTAGCAGAATATATTTTCTAACCTCGTTAAGAAGCTAGCTTTTGAAAGTTACACGTAAAGCTATAGATAAGAGTGACCTTGGGACAATACTCGCAACAGTAATAGAGAAAGTGGTTAGTTTGGTAAAAGTGAACTTAGAAACACTCTTAAAAGTTACAAAGAATAAAGTGATTTGATAAAAGTGATCTTAAAAACACTCTTAAAAGTTACAAAAAAGCGATTTGATCAAAGCGATCTTAGATACACTCTTCAAAGTTACGAAGAAAACGATTCGATAAAATCGATCTTAGAAAACACTCATAAAAGTTACGAAAAATTACGAAAAAGCGATTTGATTAAAGCGATCCTAGAAACACTCTCAAAAGTTTCGAAAAAAGGGATTCGATAAAAGTGATCTTTGAAACACTCTTAAAAGTTACGAAGAAAGCGATTTGATAAAAGTGATCTTAGAAACACTCTTAAAAGTTTTGAAAAAAGCGATTCGATAAAAGTGATATTTGAAACACTCTTAAAAGTTACGAAGAAAGCGATTTGATAAAAGTGATCTTTGAAACACGCATAATTCGATAAAGAATAGAGTAAGAGACAGGGGTGTATGTGAGATTTGTTCTTGATGAAATGAATTTTTAAGAGAATCCTCATTATTACTTGTTAAATCTTTTGTAGATTTTTTCATAAAAAAAACAGATTTGTTGTTATTCCTTCTTTCGCTTTTGCCACCAAGGAGAAAATGAAAAATGAAGAAGCTTTTGTTTTCAGATTGTCTTTTTAATCTGCCATGTAGTGTTATAGAATTCCTTAAAGAAAGACACATTCTCCTACGAAGAGGCTTCAAGAAAATGATGTAAAAAAAAAGTATGTCATTTTATCTTAACAATTTCGTAAACTACGTCACAACCACGGAGCGCTGACTTTTAGTTTTATGACTTGTTCTCACCAAACCAAATTTTCCATGATAAAAAGAAAGTTGTTATTGTAAACTTTGAACAATGTTGTTGAACTGTTCAATATTTTCATACATAGCTTCTGTGGATGCTATATATTTCCAAAATATTACACAGCAAATTTGGTGACAATTGAGCATCTTCTTTTTGACGTTATATATATCACAAAATAAAAGTTAACACTTTTGAAAAAAACTACCTAGAAACCAGATTCATGAGCTTTTAATATGTTAGAACTGGTTAGAATTATGCTGGGAAACAAGTAATATTTTAGCAGTGAACGGTTAATAAACCATTTGTTTTGACGCAATCTCATACATCCAATATGAAAAATATTGGGTGTGCAAAAAAAGATATTGGACAAGGCTTTGCCGAGGCATGTTTGATTTGGCTTTGTCCAATAACTGCTTAATATTATCGTGATAGATAAAATGCATCAAGCATCTGCTTTATTTTATTGTTTTAAAATATATGCTCTTTTGCTGAACACTTTTTACACATCAAAATTCATAAAGAGGACAGGAGTCGATCTCCATCATTTTTAATCCCCCAGGCTAACTTCTACAGAAGGCCTTTTATATTTAATGAAAGATCTTTTTAGTATCGGTCAGTAAAAAAAAACACAAAAATGTCGGATGAGAAATGGCTAGAGGATAGTGGAAATTTGGAACAGAAAGAAGAAGAACCATTCCCATATGCGGAAGGTGAACATGAAGAAATGCCAGATGAAACTGTTGAAGAGGACCCGGTATGACATTATATGTTTTACAATGTTCTTTTGCTTAGTTGAACAATATTTTTTAACAAAAAATCAGTGCATGGAGGACAGGATTTGCAAAGAAATTAAATTGGCATGGAATTGATGTTTTGTGCAATTTTTTAGGTTTTTGTAGAAAGATATAATAATAACTAACGGAAATAGATTGAATTCCTACTTTCTTTATATACATTATTCTTCAAGGTGAATAGGCTCCAAGCCATGTGTTCAAGTTGTTATCATTAGTAGTCTAAGAACTATGGTTATTTTTTGATAATGCCCCTTAATTGTTTTTTATTTCTTTAGGAAATAGAGGCTATCAAAGCCAGAGTCAAAGAAATGGAGGAAGAAGCAGCAAAATTGAAGGAAATGCAAAAAGAAGCAGAAGACTCACTAATGAGCCCATCTTCTCATGGTAGTCAAGGCAACACTTTTTCTTAAATCCTTGAATTATACGCAATTTAAAAATCTTGAAGTTAGTCTTCTACTGGGTTTTTACCAACATGAGGTTCTACAGGGTTCTGGTAGAAATCAAAATTTTATCCATCTGAACTTTTCATCATCATTGGAGAGAAAAATTGCTAACTTAAATTTTGAGCTATCACGCACATTAAATTTTGGTGTCCTGGCTCAAAATTAAATTAAGAAAAAAGAAAAGAAATTCTTTAAAAATGAAAGAACTTCATGTTTGAGTAAAAGTGTGTACCTTAATCTTATTAATGTTCTCGTCATTTATTTATGCGCCTGTAATTTTCACGCACTTCATGAAATAGGATATTTGCGCACGCTTTAATTTTTAGGCATCTTGTAATTTGTGAGAATTTTTGGTAACAACTAACGTAAAGAGGGCAAAAATACAAAGAAGTTTTAATTCCTAAATCTATTCATCATTACTCTAGGCTATGATCTTTAAATATAAATATTGTATACTAGGAGCAAGTCCTGCTGCATCTAGTGAAGCTAAAGGTGATATTGATAGTCGATCGGTGTATGTTGGCAATGTAAGTTAAATTATTTCAACAAATTATTTCAATGACAAATCTATTTGACAACGTTTCTCATTATTTTTTCAATTTATTAATTAACCCATTACAGCCTTGAATAGAATTAGAATTGAATAGACATCCTCCTCAAATTGAACATTCGCTCTAACATTCTCTAGCCAAAGTGTGTATCATTTCAGGTTGATTACTCAGCAACTGCGACAGAATTAGAACAACACTTTCACGGATGTGGATCTGTAAACCGAGTGACCATTCTTTGTGATAAGTTCAGTGGTCACCCAAAAGGGTAAGAAGTATACTTTCTAAGGATACAGGGAATGGTTTGATGGGGATATTAAATCACTCTGATTCTAAGCTGCCGATGGCCTATCAAACTTTCTTTTAACTATATGGTACCTATATCTACCTCTTAGTTGCTTTTTACAAATCATCTTTAAGAATTACTTTAGAAAAAAAAAACAGAGAGAAATGTTACGACAAGATGGGCTGAACACGAAAATGTAAATCACAATTCTGAGCCCGCAAAACATTTAAAGGAAAACCCCACCCACCATTTCCAATGGAGATGCATTTTAAAAGCTCAAATTAACGATAAGGAAAGGAAATTTCTGGAAGCCTCATTTATTGCTACTATGGGACCATCATTAAACAACCAAATAGAAACAAAACAATTACAACTTTTTAGAAATGGCATCACTTGATTTACTCCACGGAATAAAATAAAATTTTATTACCCATTATGTTTTTTAACGAATTTTTTATCAAGCGCTTATTAATGACTTTTTTATTTGTAGATAATTAGGCAATTTTTTCAACATTTTAGATACAAATTTGTGATTTTTTACCATTCTTGTATACTGATGATGGCGTAAGCCGAAAAGCTTCTATTTTTATGTAGTGAAATAAATTTTGATTTTTTATAAACTATGGCGAATGGATTCAACAATTACTTTAGAAATAACTTTGTTCTTCCTTTTCATATTCATTGAGTTTACTTAGTCCTCTTCAGTCAGTGATAATCAATTAAAGATGTATTGTTTAATTAGGCTTGCTATGTCAACAACCTGTCAGCTATCCAAATCCTTTTAATTTAGATTTGCTTTTGTGGAGTTTGCAGACAAAGAGAGTGTGGAAAATTCAGTAACGCTATCCGACACTCTTTTCAAAGGAAGACAAATCAAGGTAAAAAAATTGAACAATTTGAGTGATTTAGAAACTGTCCCATATAGTCCTTTAAATTTGGTTCATCATAAAAAATGATACAAATGATTTCAAAATAAGTAACATTGTTTGTTCATTTTAAAAGGTGACACCAAAACGAACCAATATCCCAGGTATTTCAACGACAAATAGAGGGTTCAGAGCACGAGGACGCGGGCGTGGTAGAGGAGGCTTTGGATACAGCCCAAGAAGAGGACGAGGAGCATACAGGTAAACTTTCTTAACTCTAATACTATATTTTGTACTCTATAAGATTTTTAGGGGGAAAAAAATGCACTAAAAAAGAGCCTTTTAGGGGTCCTTAAAACCTACTGTTTACTTCTTCATCCTCTGTAAAACTCGATTTCCAAAGGAAATAGGTGGCTTGGGAAAAGTGCTTGGAGGAATCACTGGGCATAAGTTTGGCCAGAAACCATTGAACATTTTTACCTTGGCTTATTATGTTAATTCTACCCTTTTTTCAAATCTTAGATCTAGACGTGCATCTCATTTTTCACCATACTGAGAGGTAAGTTACCATTTCTTTATTCCTTTAAATATTATTTCTAATCTACTATGGAATCCTGCTATTGCATCTATTTTTCTCATTATTACGCCTTAGAAAAAATGAAGACCCCCAGAAAAAAAAGAAAACAAAAGATGAGAAAAAAGAGCGAAAAGATGATAAAAAGAACAAAAAAAAGAACAAAAAAAAGAACTCACAAAAGAGAAAAGAATAAAAAGAATGAAAATTAATTGGGGCATTTAAGAAAAAGAAAGTATACCACTATGCCTTGCGAAATTAAGTGAAATAGAGAATTACAGGAAATTTGGTAGGCTCCTTATTAAGTCAACGATAAGTTGGATTGATGTTGATTGATTGCGGCTATTGATTGGACTTGATTCAGACTGGTTGCTTCAATATTCCTTGTTGGTTGAGCTTCGCTAGCCATGATTCACTTGCTGATTTTAGTGGGTTTGTTTTGATTCAGCAACAATTGTATGTCAAGTGTTTACAGAGGCAATTATATGGCTACTTTAAAAAATATTTTTTTAATGACTTAGTTATTTTTATTCAAAAGAATTTTAACGGTTGTACTTTTCTCTTAATTTCCTTTGAATTTGAACTTTTTTCATGTGAAGATTTTTAAACAAAGTGACTTTTTAGTAGCTTTATGTGTAAGGGTATTTTATTATGTCCGTTTTGGAATTCGGTTATTTTTCTTGTGTATAAGTTTATTTTACTAATAACCATTTTTCTTGCTAGATAGTTTAAAACAAAAGATTTCTTTGAATTAACATTTCATTTTTTTTAGTTCTAATCCTCCTCTGTCTGCCAATAGGACTTACAATAATTCCTTTGTGAAACTGTTAAGAACTATTAATAAGAACCTTTTTTTTTGAAATTTTTATTTGAATGACGATTTCTCTGACATCTTTGAAAATTCTGAAGTAAGATCTTCAATAGCGCTCCGCAAAGCATACGTCATAATTATTACTTTTCACTTTTTTTGACATTTGTACGAGTTGCAATCCCACAATTCAATGCGGCTCAATTAAAGATACGTGTTAGTTGTTATATATCTTTTGTCAAATGATGCAATAAACGTGCAAAAGAGATTAACGCAAAGGTTGATGGGATTGGAGCTCGTACAAACACATCGAGAGTAATAATTATGTCAAAAATCAAATCTATTTTTAGATTCAGCGCGGTGCGCTATTCGATTTTCCTGTTCGCTCTAAAATGATTCCAATCTTACCACCTTCTGATGTCCCATTTGATATATGAACTTTTGGACCTACCTTTAAATTAACCCTTGTCCGTTCGTCCGTCCGTCCGTTCGTTCGTCTGTTGCCAGCTTTTCTCGGGATCGGCTCATCAGTTTTTTCTAATTTTTTGCACAATAATGCAAAATGGCAATACCCAAAATGTGACGGAGCCCGATTTTCGAAAAAAAAATTTTTTCCGGCCAAAAATGGCGGAAATATGCCGGAAAAACTGGTTTTTCGGCATTTTCTCGAGATTTCATCATCATTAGTTTTTTTCTGATTTTTTGCTCAAAGATGCGTATTAACAATGCCCAAAACATGGCCTAGTCCGTTTTTTGAGAAAAAATTTTTTCCGGCCGAAAATGCCGGAAATATGCCGGAAATCGCCGTTTTTTTCTGATTTTCATTGGACTTTTTCCATATAATTGGTTGTTTTTTTTCATTCAAAAACATTATTAATAGCAATGCCCACCATCAAGCATGTTTCAATTTTCAATAAAATTGATTTTTGAAGCCGGAACTTTCTAAAAATCGCCGGAACAGCCGATTTTCGCTGGAAAAACAGTATTTCTTGAACTTCTTGAGCTGTACTTTACATTTTTTCATGAAATTTTGCACACTGATGCAAAATGTCAATACCTAAATTGTGACGGAGCCCGATTTTTGAAAAAAATTCATTTCTGGCCGCAAATGCCGGAAATATGCCGGAAACACTGGTTTTTCGGCATTTTCTCGAGATTTCATCATTAGTTTTTTCTGATTTTTTGCTCGAAGATGCGTATTAACAATGCTCAAAACATGGCCGAGTCCGATTTTTGAGAAAAATTTTTTCCGGCGAAAAATGCCTGAAATATGCTGGAAATCGCCGTTTTTCTAGATTTTCATTTGACTTTTTCCTTACAATTGGTTGTTTTTTCATTCAAAAACATTATTAATAGCAACGCCCACCATCAAGCATGTTTCAATTTTCAAAAAAATTGATTTTACTCCCCTTCCCTCTTCCCCTATCAACAATCAATGATAAAATTTAATGTTTTATGCATTTTCGCAAAACGCTATATCGTCTGACTGATTCTTTTAATTTTTCTCCTTATTGCCTTATTATCTAGCTTTCATCATCAGGTAGGTCCATTCAGCATGTTGCTTGTTTGTTTCTATTTCTTTATTTCTAGATAAAAAAAATGAAAGCAACTAACATAATTTCTGAATAATTTATAAAAGAACTTTTACAATGGGATTGTTAACCGACACAACAGGGCGAAAGAGAGTCATTCTAAGTATCATGAAATACGGAGGGAGTTTAAGGTAAGATCGTTTCTAAGAAATTAATCTCCTTCCAAGCAAGTTCTTTCATACGTCTGTAACATAACACTGCGTAACACAATCTTAAAAAATTTTAGAAAGGAAAATTATAGAAAACATAAAATGATCGGATGATGTTTAAAATTCTTGAACCCCCTCTTAAAAACAGTTACAATTAAAGTATCAGGTGGCACAATAGAAACTATAAAAATGCTCTTATACACTGTTACAGCAAATCTACGATTTTCAAACAATGATTTCTCTAAATGCAATATTAATTTATGTTTCAGTGTTATTGGGTTTCTAGTTGGCATCATTTGGATGGCTTTGCTGGCAAATATTGAACTAAATGCAAAGAACTACTTCTCCGAAAACCAACTTTTACCTGGAATGGCACAAACGTACTTTTCAAACACCAACAGATTTTATAAAACCCTTAGAAACCTTCAACAAATATGTCAAAATGATCAACAAAACAGGTTGGTTTCATATATCTTGATAACATAACATCTTTTTGCGATTATTTTTTCACTCTTTTTTTTATAAGAACAATGTTTTCTGAACAGTGAGGCTCAAAAGTGTCAAAAAGTAAGAGCAAAGCTGAGCCTAATACATGATTGAATTTTAAGGATAAGACATTGTTAAAGACCTAGTACATTTCAATTTTGCCCTAAAATGTAAAATAAGAACCGAATAAGAGTGTTGTGAAAATGTATCATTGTATTCCTTTTGCTTTGTTCGTTGGAATTTCTTCATCAGAAAGTAACAATCATTCAGACCATGTTCGCACGTGACGGTTCCGTTTCACTCCGAAACGGAATGAAGACATTCTATTGGTTAGAAGTGACGTAAAACTTGAATATCACCAATAGAATGGCTTCATTTCATTTCGGAGCGAAACGGAACCGTCACGTGCGAACATGGTCTCAGGCTCTCTTAAAGAATTTGCGATCTCACGTGTTACAATCAGAATAATCTGACACTACTGATCCCTTTTCAATTTTCAGTGCTGTCAGGGAAAAAATCAAAGAGGATCTCTTGAAATTAAATCTTGATGTTTATACACAAAATTTCTACGTTCAATCAAAGGTATGGAGTTTTTACCATCCCCTATGTCTAAACATGTGTTAATATTAGCTGGTTCTTCGTCAATACACCAATCAACTAGAAGTTGGAATTTACATGGGTCATAATCGTCACATCAAAATAAAAAAACTATAAGTCCTTTTTTGTTGTTTTGAGAAAATCGACTTTAAATTATTTTTCTTTAAATCCTGAAAATCCATTAACATTTGAAATATTTTTGTGATAAAAAAGTCCAAAATGGTTTTCACGCTTTGCCCTAAACTGATGTGACTTAAGAAGGCTTTTTTACCCTGAAAATAAAGTGAAAAAATTCTTTATTTTTTTAAAAGCTTAGAATTGGGCCAATTTAGGTTGCAAGCCAAAAAGTGTAAAGCATCGGTACGGTCATAACTCAATTTTCCAAAAAATGGACTTAAAGCTTTTTTTATTTTGATGCGACGATATGTGTATTATTCAACCGGTCAATGCAATGACCACTGCCTGGCATTGAGCGTCGGATAAATGTGGGGGCAACTCTGTGCAATGTAGGCCCGTCGTCATGCGAAAAGAACCAATTGCATTTCGCAAAAAGCTGTGTAGCCCGCTTCGAAAAAGAAACCAGTTAACAATTAATGATACTAACTCCCTCTTTTACCACCAGGGTTTGAATGGTACTAATATTTACGGTATCTACCGCTCACCACGAGCGTCTGGTGTTGAATCCATTGTTTTGAATATCCCTAACCATGGTGGATGCAATTCAACAGCTGGTTTGTTTATGTTTTTAAGTTGATTTGTAAATTAACTCGGGACTAATCAAGATCTTACTAGGGAAGTTTGATAGCATCGCTCTTCATTTCGTCTGGTCGCCGCACCATTGAGTCGAAGGGACGTCTGTATTATTGAGTCGAAAGGAGGTCCTTGGACTTGCCTTTGCTTGCCAGATGAAAGATTTGTGTGAACAAATATAACTTCCCCTTCTTCAATTAAGGATAACATCAACTTTTAACTTCTAAAGAACTATTATACCATTACTTCCTTGGGCTTTCTCAGTTCATCTAAGTTGACATACCAGCACACCTATATCTTGGTTTTAAAGACTTTAGATAGTTTCATGGTCTGAATGATAAGAGATATCGTCGCTCCAAACCACTCGTGTGAAAACAAACAAATTGATTAGTTTTTTTTTCGAAATCGCTGTAATAAATTATAGTTTATTTTTATAGGTATTTCATTGATGTTATCACTGGCAAAGTTTTTTCATCTCCAAACGTATTGGGCAAAAGATATCGTGTTCTTACTGACTGAACATAACGTATATGGAATGAAAGCTTGGCTTCAAGGCTACTTTGAAGATGAACAAACAGGTCTGTTGATTTTGATAGAAGTACTTCTCGTTGTATACACCGTAGCCGCCAATTTCCGCGCGGGCATTTTTTTTGTCTTTTTTACCATCCTAAAACCGTCCCAGTCTTTTTTCGCACCCAAAGTTAAAGACACTAGAAAAAAGTGTAAAAAAAGTATTGGATCGAGTTTAGGGTGGTAGATTAAATAATAAAGTGGCATGCGCCTGACCGCGTTTACGGAAGCAAAATTTGTCTTATTATTTTGGCCTGATGTAATTCAAATAATCATTAGACGGGCTACTAAAATGTATATTGCTTTTTATGCAACATTCAAGATCGCGGTGTACCTTGTATTGGAAATTGACCACGGGTTTTAAAAAAATACTTTTTTAGATGTCCGATCAGAGAGGCTGGAAGGACATGCTGGTTCAATCCAAGCAGCTTTAACGGTAGACTTGGAATCAGAGAATGTTTTATATTTCGACATCTCTATCCATGGTATGAACGGTATGCAACCAAATCTTGATCTCGTTCATCTATTGGTGCGAATCGCAAATTATGAAAGTGTTCCTGTCAAGCTAGAGTTTCAAGTAAGTCTACGTTACCAGCCGTTCATCGACACAAAGTATATTTCCAAACGAAATAAAGGCATTTTGTTGGTTTAAAATGATCGTGAAACCAAACAAACCAATATGAATAGAATACCTTTAGTTCTGCACTATGAAGTGTCTGGACTCCCGACTTTGGCTTAGAATATCCCATTTGGCTACCCAAACTTATTTAGCGAAACTATTTGCATTGTACTCGACACTTTTCCTCTCTGATTCCGAAATCAAAATGTGTGTATGAATAAGCAGTGTTATGATTGAGATCTGTATTATTAATACAATTGTACAATTGAAAAATATCCCAAACATCAAAAAAGGTATCAGAGAGTAAAGGCTGCACGCCTCACCTCTGTATGTTTTGATATAGGGGATGCTAATCGTGTATAAATTTCCTGTCCGAGAGTTTCCCCAAATTTGGTGTTAACTGTTTCAATTTTCTCAAAAAGGTTTAGAAATCCAATGATTGTATTAACCATTTTACCCATTCAAATTTTAAATTCAACTCTAATGAAACTTTAAGATCTTTCATATAAAACTTACTAATCAAGCTAATCAAGTCTCTTAAACTCAAAAACACAAAGACGGGGGTAACTCTCGGACGGGAATATTATACACGATGTGCATCCCCTATATCAAAAAATATCACAAGGGCTGCACAGGGGAATGCGTGTAGCCAAGAGAGAGGACGATCAATCATATTTTATTCTAACATAGAACTCGTTATATGTGGCACCGCACGACTTTAAACGAAGCTTGGACACACTAATGCGGACAATGTCTTGGCAAATCAGTGGTATCCCGTATGGTAATCACGGCTTGTTTTACAAGTATCGTATCGAAGCTTACACTTTGAAAGGGATCTCTTCAAATCCAAACATTGGTCGCAATTACCCTGTAGATTTTGAATCGATTGGAAGGTATGTTTCCCTTTGAATTTTGAATTGAATTTTGCATCAATATATTTGTAATTTTAGAATTATATCCCCTTAAGCCAAAGTCCAATTAAAACTGAAAATTTTTCCTTCTGTTATTCAATTTTTTTCTCCATTAACTAAAAAACCGTTAGTCCACATGAATCAGAAACCGCCTCAAAATAGCTCCTTCGAATCACCGTGTAGTTTGAAGCAATTGAGATTCCCCGTTCCCGGGTTCTTATTACCGAGTTTATGTATCGGAGGATATCGAGGGCGACGGTAAGTGAAATGATACAAAACAAAGTCGATAATTGATACACGGCTCTATATCGCCTGTGCTCACCTAAATAGACGACGGTATCTTGGTGTTTTTACCGTCGTCGAGCAAAGTGGACGGTGATTTTGGAGACATGTCAACTTTGCTTTATACCGTCCCCCTAGATTTATCTCGAATATTAGCCAGGTTCAACTGTACTACGTGACATATCATCAATATGGTCTGTGTCTTATTCATTTTCACATAATTTAAAAAAAATGTGTATTATGAAAACAATTTCAATATCAGAGTCCATACTGAGAGCACTATCAATATTAAACTAGAGTGCGGTACCATGTCAACCGGAATTTTCGAGGTTGCCGTTTATTTATATTACCGGTTTTGCTGAGATCCTTTTCACATTCAAATAGTCATACGAAATGCATGTAAAACCCTTAAGCTTTTACAGAAAAAAATTTGAATATGGGGGGGTGGAGGATATAACATTTTTTAGAAATTTACCCCTGGACATTGTCAATTTTGACCCCCGGACAAGCATCAGTTGACCCCTAGGACATTCAAAATAACCCTCAAAATAACCCTCAAACCGAGCACAATTACCCCCAAAAAGGGCTCTTCCAAGGGCTGGAAGAGCCCTTGTATGAATTTTTTACAGTCTGATAAGTCCTTCCTACCATTTAAAACCACTTTTCCTGAATTTTGTTGTAGGTATATTGAAGGCGTATTCCGAAGTATAAACAATCTGTTGGAACACATTCACCAATCGTTTTTCATGTATCTACTACCCAACACTAATCGTTACATCTCTATCGGTCTCTACATTCCACCCCTGGCGTGTCTTGTCTTTCCCTTATTGGTGTGTCTCCTACAGTCGTGGATTTCACTCTTTCAACTTGATGCAGAGGAAACTGACCAACAGATAACCATTCAAAAAGTCGTAAGTCGAGAATGTTTTATACAGTGTTTAAAGTTTTTCCGTCTCATTGAAGTTTATAAAAAATATTTTCGGCCTCAAATTTACATCTATCCGCAGACACGTGTTTCGTCCTTCCCAGGACTCATCAGTGCGGCTCGGGTAAGCGAGCATAGACTGCTGTTGTCACCAGAGTCCCCAAAGTTTCAAGAATATGTGCTAATTTGCTGTGTAAACTGGTGCAAATTCCATTTCCTATCTCAGACGAAAACCCTTTCCTTGATCACTGTTTATTCAAGATATGCACCCTACAATCACTTCTGGCATTAGGATCGCTTTTACAACAGCTTATAGGTTGCAAGTGATGTATGTTAAAAAGTTACAAAGATTTAGTTTTTGCATAGTTGTTTGCCTTTTCTAACTGAAAAAGAAAGTCACTCGGCTTTCATGTAATGACTTCAATTTTATAATCAATGTTCAATGTTCCTTAAAAGATTAGATAAGTCAATTTATCACTTTTCTCCTCTTTTGCGATTACCTTGGTAATTTTTCTCATTTCTTTTAAAATACTACCAGATATGGGATCAAATTTGCAAAAGAAGTCAAATTAATTTCATACTTTTCATACTGTAAAAGTAAGGGTGGACGAACAAAAATTAGTCTATTACCCCCTGGAAATTTTAGAATAGCCTTTGACCTACTGGAAAAATGAAAAAATACCCACTGGAATTTCTTCTCCGATTACCCCCTGGAAATGTTCGTCCACCACCTGTATGGATATAAAATGGAATGAATGAACTGATAATATATTAGAATTGAAGGAATAAAATTTGACTTGTTCACAGTTATTTTTACACCCATATAGTTAGAAATTTGATATGTACAACAAAATGCATATAAATAAATGTTTTACAGGGTGGCCAGCGATACTGGAAATACTTGAAAATACTTGAATATACTGGAAAAAAATATTGGTACTTGATTATACTGGAGTTTTTGAAAAAATGCCCATTTTTCCAGTATATACTTGAAAATGATAAATTGGAATACTTGAAAATACTTGAATTTCTTTTTTCAATCAAATCTTCTATTTTCAGGGCTCTTACAGGCTGTTTTGAAGTATAAATTTTCCAAAATTTTCTATTCGGACCCAACCATGGTGGGTCCTCCTGATAACAATGTATTGTACCCTATTTGTAAGGTTAGACATTCTTGGTTGGTCTTATTCACTTAACCTATTTGATATGGCTTTTTTTTTCAAATGAACCTTAATGGGCATACAAAAAATGAAAAAAAGTAAAAGCAGAATCTTAGATATTCTTCAGCTCAAGTTATTTACTGCAAGATAACCCTCATTGAGAATTTCAAAAATCTAGCCTTTGGAGCATGTATTGAAAGAATATATCCAATGTGCACATTTCCACTCTTTCTCTGCCAAATGGATATCTGATATTTGCAAATCAAGCTACTGCTGAAAAATGGAGCCCATGGTAAATGAATTGTGCAGGCTAATGCTAAAGCGGTCAGGGAAAACCTGGAAAAAGGGCTATTTTTAGAAAAAGTCAGGGAAAACATGGAAAAGCCAGGGAATTTTTGTAAAATTCTTCAAAAGTCAGGGAATAGTCAGGAAATTTCTTTCTAGAGTCCCTTGAAATTGATGGTTTTAGCCAATCTTTGAATCCCTATTTTTCAAAATTTTCTTTGTCGGACCCAACCATGGTGGGTCCTCCAAGTAATCATGAAACCCACTAATATCAGGACACTTGACCTATCTAAAATTGATGGTGGTATTTTTGAAAAGTTTGAAAGGTAGTGACATGAAAAGTGCTACGCCAATTTTCTATGTTAAAAACTCTTGCTAGAAAATAAACCTTCTGGGAGCAGTGAGCCATAGGGAAATGATTCTAGAAATAAGAAGTTGAAAATTGGGAAAATGTCAATTTTTCAGAAATTTCTTCCTACTACTTAGAATTGCAATAAAAGAAACTCTACCCACTTCGCTCGCAGTCTATTTTTCTTCTGATTTGACAACCTTGCTGTGTAAGCTGTTAGTAATAAAATTCTTGAAATTAAACAACCGCTGTAGTACGCCATGGTGTCATAAATCCACTAGTTTCTAGAGCACATTTTGATCTGTTGTTTGATTTGAGAAAATGTCAAAATAATTCTGGCATCAGTGACATTATTTTGTGCACACAATTTTGTCATAATATTCTTAAGAAAGGCATAGAGGTATAAAGAAAGACAGGAGATGAATTTGTGGGTAATTGGTCGTTAAAGTCTTTTGATTTCTTTTATGTAATAAATCAAAAGAAATTCTAGGCTCGCCCGACGAAATACGACTTTTTAGTAGAACTCAAGTCTGTTCTGAACATTCTTACTATCAGCATCGAAGATTTCTAGCCTTCTAATATACGAGAATAAAATAAAATTTAGCTCCACGAAATAAGTTTGCGTTCAATTTTGGCATCCATTAAATTTTGTTTTGAAAAGATATTTTCTCTAGCCAGAAAATAAAAAGTTATTTATAAGCACACACAATTTCAGACCCAATTTGTAGACAAAAAGTCGCTGGAGAATTTTGGAGGAACGTATTAAGCAATAGGGTTCACCTTGAAGAAAATGTCGATCGAAAAATCTTGTCATTTGATGAAGGATTGCAAAGTTTACAGGCCCTTTTCTAGTCCAAATATTTTCTTACACCAATGTCAGAAACAATGAATCTCGTCTCATCTTATTTCCAACACTTAAGTTAGCCAATAAGATTTCACCTATCAACAAAAGAGCTCATTAAAAATGCACGATATAGGAGATTATGAGCATGCATACCTCGTAATTTTTTTAATCGTAGGGCGAGCATGGTTACAATAGCATACTTCTCCTGTTTCTTTATACCTCCATGAGAAAGGGAAGCCCATAAAATTTCGGGCAAATTGAGGCTCCGGATATCCCTATTCTAACGAAGCACCATACGTAAAGTTCAAAATATACTTGAATGTACTTGAATTTTGCACCTTCATATACTTGAAAATAGCAAAAGATATACTTGAAAATTATCAAAAATGCTCCAAAAAGTACTTGAATATACTTGATTTTCAATGACTAAAATCGCTGGCCACCCTGTTTTAAGTATGTTACAAAATAATAAATAAAATGTACTTTAAAAATTCTTCCCATTTTCCGGAAATTTTACAACATAGAAACTTGGAAATCAGCAAGGTTTTGGTTAGACTGGACAGGGAGAAATATAGACTTCCCATCTAGGATATCTCCCCGGGGGGGGGGTACTTAGGCAAATGGAGGGTACGGTATGTGCCGCCCTTAAGGGTACCCTTTTTGGACTTCCAAAGTCCCGCTAAGGGTCGGAAAAATCAGAAAATTAAATTTCAGTCCCACTAAGGGTCGGAAAATAGGAAAATTTCAACTTTTTACCCCCCTGAAAGATCGAAATTTGGTCAAAATTGGTCAAATTAGTCCCGCTTAGGGTCGTAAAATTCACAAAATTTTCCTTGGTTTTCTCTTTTTTAGTCCCGGTAAGGGTCCAAAGTTCGAAAGTCGGGCGGCAACCCCCCCCCGTCAGCTCGCAACCCTAGTACCCCCCCCCCCCCCCGGGGATATCTCTTATCTTTTTTTTGTTTGAACAATCAACTGATCATTGATTTTCCTGATTTTTTTCGAAAAATCACTAAATGAGTTGAATTTGAAGTTATGTTAACTTGCTCGCTGCATACAGGCTGTTTAATTTTTTAACAATACTGTTTGTCCGAAGAATCCAATTGGGCAAAAAATCCCAACCCTACAAAATAATTCGGTATTGGTTAGTCACGTCAAGTGAAGATATCTTTAGCATGAAAATGAATTTGTTCTTTCTTTCGGTGTCATATAACCATTTATTCATTCATTCATTCACCCATCCATTCACTCATTCGTTCATTCACCCATTCAATCGTTCAAGCTTCCATTTATGCACGGAAATCTGAGCCGGAAAGCCATTCATTGTTACCGTACTTACCTATAGCAATCCAAAAGCTCCCCTAACAATCAAAGGTTCCAAAATCGCAAATATTCGGATAAGTGCTGTGGCACAGCCTTTTTTTCATCTTTTCGCGTTTGATTGTTCAGTGAACTTTTGGATTGTTATAGGTAATTACGGTATATCTTCTTCGTACGTTACTTTATCATAAACATATTTTAACACATCCATATATCTTCAAGGTGTTGTACAAGCAGATTATACTTGATAATTGACGTCAACTCACGGAAAAGTGGGTCCATTTCATAGCAAATAGCATGTCGACGGCCCTTAAATCTCGCCCATTCAATCATATCCGTGCTATACCTTTCTTCGATTTTATGCGCATTTTTACTTTTACTCAAGCTTGGTGACGGTATTTTGGGTAAAACGACTTCCTTTTTCTTGGCTTCCTCTTTGGCTTTTACAGTTCTTTGCTCATCATCCTCTTCAGTTTCAATTATAGTCATATTGGCTTTGTTCTGTTCGTTGATTTTCGGTAGTTGGACCGTGTCTGTGCTAAATTCCCCATTATTCGCATCGATATCTTTGGAACGTCTTTTATTTCGTTTACTAGAGCGCCGGTGCTTGATTTCTTTATCGGAATTCGTTGACAACTCTTCACCCCCGTTCTCCGTAGCTTGTAACATTTGTCGTAAGCTGTTCGCGGTTATAGTTTCTCCTTTGCTACTTAACCCATCTGCGGTGAAGCCCAATGTATCACCGGTATTGCTGTTAAAAGTCGATATGTTTTTGCTCTTATTATTAATAGGGGGAAGAACGGAGTATTTCGGAGCTAGCGTACCGCGCTGCTTGATACGTTGTAGTTTATCCCATTCTTGAGAAATTAACTCTTTCGTTGTGTTCGACCAATTTTTAGCTGTTTCCAGATTGGCTAAAGTTGTCGGCATGAGCGGTTTATGTATGGGCGGTAAGAATATGTCACATTTTGAAGATTTCCTCACAATTCGCCCATTGTTATCAAAGTCACGTCGGATGGGCGCTATAGCAGGTTTTGACCGGTGAATGGTTGCTTTATTCGTTGTGATAGAGCTTCCATCATACGGAAGTGAATGCATTTTCGTTGTCATCTAAACCTTCGAATAAAGAAAAGGAAAATTCTGAGTTTGGATAAATCAGGTTAAATCCACATTTAGTTGTTCAGAAATTTTCATCGCAGACGTCCTAGAATTCAGCAAAATTTAATAAAGTATCTAGAATCTGGACCAAATTGTTAAACGTATTGTCCATTTTCCCTGGAAGTTTTATTTAGATTTTTTTCTGAAATGTCCGTCTATGTGCTTGAACTTCAAATCAAATCAAATATCTATACAATGAAAGGCACAGTTCAATTGAAAAAAGCGTTTCAAAAATCTTGTTTTTTTACAATATTCAACCAATGTCGATTTTTCCTTCCTTCCTTTGGCAAGAAAATAGAGAGTCACTACTTGTGTTATTGTAAATTGAAAACCAACTTGAGGTTTTTCACTCTTTAACTAGAAATACATCTGCCTTATATTTTTGCCTGAAATATTTAAGAACTAAAAAACATACACGGGAAATTACCAGGAACATAATGATGTTGAATGAATGAATGAATGATGTAACATAATCTTTTTGAAATTAATAACCTTTTATATCACAACAAATTTTAAGGGGGGCTGACCATGGCCTACAGTCATTGTGTTTCATGACGTTTCATGAAATAACGATTACCTCTATCCATTGAGAAAGTGCAGATATATGGTCTATATCAAGGAAAAGATTTTCCTCGTTTTTCTTATCTAGCAAAAAATGCTCTGGTTTGTTTTTTGATATCGCTTAATCAGCAAGCAATAAATATCTCTCTTTAACCCTTAGACCACGAGGGACGCGTATATGCGTCCAAAACAAGCCAAAATACTGAGTCTCAGACTTGAGGCCATAGCTCCTGACCACTTGATTTAAAATGCTTTTAGAAAGAGTATAAAAAAAAGCTTTCCAATGGTACCAAAACCATCTTCTAAATCAAAAGCTACAAGCTTTTATGGCAATTTAAAGTTTTGAGTTTCAAAAAAAAAGTTAGAAAGATTTCAACTTAAAAAAGAAGGACACAAAGGGTTAATTTGATCTTCAAGGGACCAAGAATTTAATTCAAATTAGAAAAAGATTCGAATAACAGAAAGTGCTTTAAACAACTTTCCAGTTAAAGGGGACAAGTATTTTAGTTCGAATTACAAAGAGATTCGAATAATAGAGGTTCGAATTAAAGAGACTTTTATGTAATTTCTTCTTTTCTCTATTTATCTACAGGTGTCATTATCTAAACTTGGCAATATCAGAGTCTTCCAAAGATTGATAGTGGCATTTGGTACGTCATGGGCCATCCACTATTCCTTCATACATAGGGAAGAATATTTATCGAAACTGAAAGACCCTTTGGTTGGTAAAGATGAGTTGACTTTGATCTCTTTTATCGTGAATTGCGTCCTTGGTGCTGTCTTTATGAGGTACGTATTTTTATTCTTATTTTGGTTTCTTTTGACAAAAAAGCTGACGATATCTTACTGTCTGTCTGTCTGTCGATCTGTCTGTCGACCTGTCTGATAGTTTATCCCTGTTTAAAACACTGTTTCAGTTTTCTGAATTGAAAAAGTTGAACCGGGGGTGATCTTTCAAGTAAGCACAAATGTTGAGAAATTCTATTGTTTTTTCTGCCTTGTCAGCATAGAGGTTTTTCTTTCTATATCATAAAATATAATATCTTCTAAGGTGTGTTTAAATTGGGTTAAACTTGCGTCGGTTCAGACATTCAAAATCAATCCACGGTTACAAACAACAAAAATGGATATCATAACAACCTCTCGTTGATATCAATGGGGAAAGGAAACCCCTTCCTTTTTTAACGATGTTAAGGTTTGAAAATTATGTTCTCGCTTTTGAAACTGTCTAATGAATTTTCATTTCTCGAGTTACTGGACTTGGGAGTAAAATCACAGACATCCATAGTAAGACAGAAGATGGAGCTTTCTTTCTTTTCCTGGCAGTGGGTCTTGAAGCAAAATGAGCAGAGGAGAATATTTTTAACTTCAATGACTTGAAACTTTCAAAGATGCTGCTAGTAAAAACTTGATAAAAGACGGCGCTTTAGAGCCAGTAGTGATCGAGAAAGATCCTATCTAGTGTTCGTTAAATGATATCTGTGTGCGAAACAAAATAATTGGGAGGTGGATTATAGTTCTCTCGATATTTCATTCACTTTTTTACTATTCTAAAATCAAGATTAAGAGGGAAGGTGGGGAATGTCTTCTTTTGAACCTGTTTTAAACGACGTTTCAAATATCAACAGTTTTTCTTTTTACAAAAACCAGTGTTTATCCAGCCTTGATATAAAATAATTCTAATACTGGATAAAAGAGGTGTTCCGAATTGAAATGTAAGCCTTCTACACGTTTTTTATAAGAACAAAATATATAAGAACATAAGGCTTCGCTGGCCAAAATGTTAAGAACAGCTTAAATTTACAACCTTACATTTTAAGGCTCTGTGGACTCAAAAACACCCTATTTCTTAGGAAAATGGTCTAAAATACTCACAAAATGGTCAAAATAAGACCATGTTAAGAACATTTTTAGGCTTAAAACTAAAAAAGTTAAGAACATCCGAAGGCTTCAAAATTTTGGATGTTCTTATGAAAGAAAAAACATGTATGAAGTCATAAACTTAACTCGATGTTTTGATCAGTTTTCCCTAAATACAGCTCTTACTCTCTATTTATTGATTCGTCATAAATATGTCACTGGCAAGCTCAGCGGAACAACCGTTAAAGTGGGGAGGCTGAAGGCTCAAAAAGAGATAAATTTGCTAAGAATTTGAGAAAAAAATCTCATTTGCTCAAAAGGGGAGAGACTGAAGTATCCCCAGCCTCCCCGCTTCTGCCGGGCCTGACTGTATAAATATGATCATATGATAAAGGTGAGGCTTGAAATCATAAACCATACAAATCATCAAGGCATAAATCAATCAAATCAGTCCTTCACTGGCAACAACAACAAGTATAATTTTGCGTAATGAAAATCGAATTCGACAAATGAAAAACGTAAAACCATGAAGGTGCCGTAGTTTCTACGCTACAAAAGCTTGGCAAAAAGATATTTACGACGGAGCTGGATTCGTGGCGTAAGATTTTCACAGACTTTTACCGGATAACAGGCTAAAAACTTTCAATTTTAACTACTGATACAACTTTAATTCTTTGTCGCCGGCCTGTGGTCCAAGACTTTTGACCCGTTAGGATTTGTTTGAATGGATAGATCTTTTCATAAAATACGTCATGAACATCACTTGCCTTCCTATTTAACCAATTTCCATGGTGATCTTGTCCCTTGAGACATTAAATGTTTTTTTATGAACAGAAATTAGTTGTAATAAAATCCGCTGGAAGTTGATCACGATCACCTTGGTAATAATTTCAAAACGAGGCAAGCGATGTTTGTGACGAAATTTATGAAAGAGTTTATTGTTATGCAATCAATATGTAAATTAACACGGGCCTTGTCCCTTGAGACATTAAATGATTTTTTATGAACAGAAATTAGTTGTAATAAAATCCGCTGGAAGTTAATCACCTTGGTAATAATTTCAAAATGAGGCAAGCGATGTTCGTGACGAAATTTATGAAAAAGTTTATTGTTATGCAATCAATATGTAAATTAACACGGGCCTTGTCTCTTGAGACATTAAATGATTTTTTATGAACAGAAATTAGTTGTAATAAAATCCGCTGGAAGTTAATCACATTGGCAATAATTTCAAAACGGGGCAAGCGATGTTCGTGACGAAATTTATGAAAAAGTTTATTGTTATGCAATCAATAGTGAGGTTAAGTATACCGGGATAATCACGACGACGGACGAAAAATGTAATAGGCTAGTGGAAATACGAAATTTGATTGGTTGAAACTCACTAGCCTGTTAAATTTTCGTTCCTCGTCGTGATTTTACCGATTTACTTAACCTCACTAATATGTAAATTAAAACGGACCTTAGAAATCATCATATTGTAAAAATTATCCACGATCAGCTCGCTGTTCACATTAAAGAATTCTTTAAAACTTACCTACTTTTTCAAAGTCTGTAGGATGCTATAGAAGAAAACTTCAGTTTGGCACAGGTAACAGGAATCGCATTTTAAACAAAAATGAACGCATCAATACGTCTCAAATATGTTCTCTTTTACACGACAACCCAAAACTACCCTTTTCTTTACTTCGTTTCAAAAAATAAAGAAGAGGAAAAAAAGAAGAAACACAAAATTAAGAATTGGAAAGAGAGAGGTATCTAAAAAAAGGACAACGTTTTTTGGATTTCGTAATCCAACTGGGGGTCCCGTCGCACCTTAATTACCCCCTTATCGGATGCGCTACTAATGACGTGGTGTTTTACACCTATCCTATAATCTGTTATACTTGTGGGTTGTTTGAAATTGAATTTTGTACTACCTGTTTCATTTTTTATATGAAATTTCTCATCTCTCCTTTGTTTGTTTTTATCCTGTACTGACCCCCTGGTTTTTTTTATGTCTTGGTGTAGTCGGTTGTGTAAGGTCAAGGTTTACTTTATTAATTATGGTATGAGGGTAAAAAAAAAAGAAAAGGAAAATACGAAGAAAGAAAAAGTGAAGATTAGAAATGTAGAATACAAAAGAAAAACAAAAGAAAGCTAGAGTGAATTTTTTTGTATTTTTCTCCCCCTCAAAAAGAGAAAACCACCTGCAGCTTACTAATATAAAATGAATAACAATAAAAAAAGTTGTAACTGTTGATATATAAAATGTTCGAAAGACAAGTTAAGACTTTGAAAAATGAAACTACAAAGGGACAAATAAAAGGGACGAAGAACTTTATCATTATTTAGGTGAACAATAAAGCATGTCCTAATCACAAGTTATTATTCTATATTTTATCCAGTTTTATCCGTTCATTGAGCACGTCCATCGAAGTCCTTCTGTCCTTTTAACTGCAAGATTTATTTTCAAATTTTTATAAGAACAATTCTATATAAATTCACTCAAAGCTTGAATTGTTTTCAACACTAAAATAAAAATTATTAAAACAACATGAGACTCATTAAAATTCTTCGAGTTATTTACATTTAAAGTATTTAGTTTTCTGATATCCCGATGGCGGATTGGCGGTCGCCCACGCTAAAGCTCCAAAGGAGTGGGTCAATTTCCCACCGGAGAGGAACTTTAGTCGGTCTTGATGTTGCCCATCCCCAGTCGGGTTCAACTACCCTTGCGCGTGAAGATATTTCGGAGAGACCCACCAATCCCCCATGACGACGGCTGGGGTCCAGGTCTCGCGCTGCAAAATCCTTGACGTAGTCTCGTAAAATACCGCAATATAAACCTTCCAGATGTTGATAATTTCCCCGACCTTCAGGGCTTCAGTATGTGTCTTATGAAAATTTCTACATCTGGGTGTCAGATAAAGCCTTTAGACAATAACTTGATACGGGGCAAAATTCTTCTGGCTCTAAAAAAGAAAAAGCAAGATAACATAGAAAGATATTATCAAATTTTATTTTGTAACACGACGACAGGGGGTTGGTTCTTTGGTAGAGTATATAGAACGATTCATGAAATTTATAAACAATGGATCGTAGAGATCTTCCAGAAGATAAATGATACTCTCCTCTTGATAAGAACGATATTTATAAGAAAGCGAGGATAAATTAAAAGAGCAGACCTTGGTCTTATCTTATATCCCGAAGGCGGGTTGGCGGCGGTCCATATGCAAAAGCTCTAAAGGAGCTCTCCCATCGTATCAGAAGAAAATCACTGCATCGAGTACTGCATCTACCTTCTTAGTAGCTCTGTTATAAAAAGACTTGCCAAGGTTCATGAAAGCAAAAAGACTGATACCATTTGATTTCTCGCTAGATTGCTTCGCTTCAGCCAATCGCAAAGCTGTAAAACGGAGTTGATTCTTTTTAATAGGATGAAAACTTGATAAAGATACAATAAAGTCTCCATAACTCGAACCTCTACAGCTAGATTATCTCCTTAAATAAAACAAGTTTAATTGTCGCTTCAGTTAACAATGCCTTATCAACCTTACTCTTTAACTCGAGCATGTTCGAGTTACGGGGACTCCACTGTACCAGCAAACTTTACAGCGCCACATAATAACCATAACCTGTTCTAACATTATCCCCAATAACACACTGGGCCCAAAGGACAAAAGTTTGGAAATAGGGAGTGGGAGAACAACAAGATAGTATTTCTTACATTTTTTGTATTATTAAGGCATTAGTAGAGCTCTAGGGTCACATTACATGAGTTAGAAAATAGTAAACTTCAAATTTTGACTTTCTTTTGAGATTTTTCATGAAAATTGAGATTTGTAGCTTGGAAAATGCAGGCAAAATTTGAACTTTTAAACCGCTAAGTGTCACATCGAAACTCCAGCATTTTTGGAAAGGTTAGCGTCTGTAGTTTTCAAAACATATATGGTTTTGATATGTGACACTTAGCGGTTTTGAGATATTTGGACATTTGTGGTTACCTAGCATTTTCGTGATGAGAATTTTGACTGAAAATTTGAATTTTTTCTCGTTCTTGGATATTTATACTTACTTTTAAGCAATTTCCCTTTAGAATATAATGTCTCTAAAGGTTATCACACAAAAGAACTGATTTACAAGCTGAATTTAGATCAGAATCTTCAAAAATATGCATTTTTCACTTTTTTTGATTTTTCATCAAAATGTGGTTTTCAGTCAACTTTGGAGCCACATAACTTGAGTTACAGATCAGATACAGACTTGAAACTTTGGCATCTTATCAGAAATTTATTCAAGATTCCATAAATCATATTATTAAAGCAAAATTTTAACTTTCGTTTTTTCCCTATTTCCACCTCTGGGCCCACTGTGAATAAGTCAGTTATTTAAAAAAAGGCGCAGTAGTGTAGTGGTCATCGTTCTTGACTTTCGTGCTGGAGGTCAGGGTTCGATTCCCACTCGGTGCTGCGATTCACTTGGCAAGTGAATGTACCTTGGACCGGGTCAACCCATACCATGTGAGGGGAATAGGGTACCATCATTCTGATACAAGAGTATGGGGAGATATGCTGGACATTGAATGTGGTGTGGTGATGGTACTCATATGTTCAGTACCTGCGAGAACGCAAGGTTCTCCCGTACTGTGCGAGTATCATCATCGATACAGCACGGCTCCGATGTGTCGCGAGCACAGAGTACAATGTCTGGTAAGTGCTGTGATTTCCCTATCTAGGGGTAGGAAACTATCCTGAGATAGGGCCCGATCCAATGATATCGGAGGGTCAGCTTCTCTTCTCTCTCTTCTCAGTCAGTTACTCTTGTCTCCCGAATAGACGCCCCCCCCCCCCCCGCTAATTGTTAAGAGACAAAAAAATCCATCCCCCCCCGCTCTTATTAAGACCACCCCCCCCCCCGCTAATTAAATTCGAATAATTCAATATTTTATTACAGTGTAGATAGACCTTAAACTTGTTAAAATTTTCCTTTTTGTTAGTATTGGTTCTTATTTTACGTGTTTATTTGTTAAAGTTTCTTTTTTGTTGTTGAAATTGATACCAGTTAGAAAAAAATCTCTCTTCAAACTACCCTCTTATTCCATCCCCCCGCTTATTAGAATTTAGAAAATTTTCCTACCCCCCGTCTATTCGGGAGACAAGAGTATTTGCCACTGAGCTTTTAAGTTGGGAAAGTTTCTCGATTTCATTTTTAAAGAAAGTGATACTTATTCAATAGTACCCAAACTAGATGCTGGTCATTATTTTTTAAGTTGATAGCATCATTATGTTGTAAACTGACCCTCATCGAGTAGTGCTACCATTAGTCAAACTTTGGCATTTTCAGGGGTCCACGACTTTAATACAATACAGGTCCCGTTCAACTTAACCTTGTGACAGAGCATCCATCCTGCCAATATGAGGATCTGACTTAAAGGGGTATGGCGAATATGAGGATTTGAACTGGTTTTTAGCCAAAACAATCAATTCTGCTTGGCTTTTTTCTTAATAACGAAAGTAACTGTGTTTTTATGTTTGTTTCTGTTTATGACTGGCTTTTGATTCTGATGCAGTTTGGTGCAATTTTTTGCTTTAGCCAATCATCGCGCTCAAAAACTCATTTAAAATTCATCCCAAATTTGGATGAAAAAGATCAGAGCGATGCGTCAACTTCGTAAATTCTCCTAAGCAGCCATGGCCTTTATAGAGTATATACGTGCCAGCGTGGAGTAATCAGAATCTGCTAGGAGATTACATGCAATTAATAATTTTGTTTATAGATTGACATGTGGTCGGTTGAAAGAGAAAGACGATATTCACTCATTTCATTTCTGCACTACTATTGGTCTCACAACTCTCATCATTCTTGCATCCATCTTCAATTTCCCTGCTGCTTTCTTCGTCGCTGCTCTTTACGTCCCTGTTATCATGACTTCTGATAGTCAGAAATGGTGAGAATGAATTTTTTACCCTAGTGCACACTTTTCGAGATGTAACCTCGTCCACGTGTAAACTAGGCTTTATTTACGTCACTGAAGGACACCTTTAACAGCACGGTCGGCTTTTGAGGAGTATAGGCCCTTTCACAGTCGAAATGGATAATGGGTAATCAGGACTGATTACGCCTCTCATAACGGCTTTCTGTTGGCTAGACGCAATAAGCTTAAAAAAATTTCAAAACTTTGGACCAATAAGTAAGTCGTCATTTGCGCGCAGAGGTCCTGATTACCCATTACGCTTTGCGACTTCAAAATAGCCTATGTTAATGGATTTACAAGGAATTACGTCAAAGGTCTTTGTTTTATGAGAATGTCTTTGTTTTATGAGAATGTCAATGCAATGACTTAAGACAATTTGACTTCATTCTTCCTGGTAAACTTGAACCCAGTCTCCTAACGCTTTAAAGGTCGATAGGATTATACCCTGGTGTCGTTTGATGTGAGCCCCTTCTCAGAGATTTGATGTTATCAAGATTGACTCCAATCAGTGGTTTCAAACCCAGGAACAAATGAGATTTGTTTTTTTTTAATTACGTAATCTTTTAATTTGGAAAAGCTGAAAATGTCCGGGTAACATCTGGTGCCGGGAAAACAAGGGAAACATAGAAAGACATTCCAGGTCCTATTTTTTATAAAATTCTTCAACTTTCAGACCGTTTGGAAACGTGTACTACCACAAGTCTTATAATTAAACATATAAAGAAATACAGACTTTTGAGGCTAAAAAATAATTGATTTTTCATTTTTTTTTTTCTTCTCTTTTTTAAGGTTGGTCAAATTTATACACCTCATCACTTTGATTTTATCAATGCCACCTATATTCCTACTTGTAACTTCATCTTTTGCTCATCTGGATCAAATGCAAGAAAAACCTGCCAACGTACAAAAAATGTATGAACTTTCTTTAAATGATTGGTCATGGCAAATGAGCCTTATTCAAGATTATGATGGCATCGGGTTATGGACTTGGAAAGTCTTTTTTATAGCTTTGCTTATGTGGCTTATGTTGACGTCAGCACCTGTTTGATAAGATTTTTAGGGGAATTTGAATTAATTTTGATAGGATTTTAAGCAATCTTACCGTTATCAACAGCAACATGACTGAATTTTCTTTATACATTGTATCCAGTCTCCAGCCATCCAGTCTCAAAATCTTTTTGGATTCAGTAGTTTAGACTAGAGGGACGCAACAGTGTATGAGAGGAGATTGGGTAATTCCATTTTAAATTCATACAGGGGGTGGACGAACATTTCCAGAGGGTAATCTGAGAAGAATTTACAGGGAAGTGTTTTTCCATTTTTCCAAGGGGGGGTCAAAAGCTATTCTAAAATTTCCAGGGGATAAAAGATTGATTTTAGTTTGTCCATCCTCACTTTAAGGTATGAAAAAAACTTTTCCCAGGGTAATTTTTGGAATTTTACCATTTTCCAGGGGGTATCCACGCATTTTCAATAATTATTTTTTGACTTGAAAAGGTTTGTATACCCCCTTATGGTTTTTTAATGGAACAGCCCATTTTTATGACACTTCTCTAGATCAAAAGTTATGGGCCTATTTGTGGTCAAAAACTGATGGAAAACAGGGAATTTCCCCACAATCTGCATTAATTTATGCAAAATTAAACACCTTTTTGACCACAAATAGGCCCATAACTTTTGATCTAGAGAAGTTGGGACTTTGGTGTAATACACTTTTTTGCTCAGTTTGAAGAGCTCTATCATGTGATATAGGCCTTTTTTTAATTTGAAGACCCCCCAAAAATCATGAATTTCCAGGCCTTGCAATTTTGCCTGGAAACGCAAAAAATCGCCAATTACTCGTTACTTGCACGATAATATCGTGGAAACTTTTTGATTTTGGAATCTACATATACTAATTCGTGAGTTTCCACCAAAAAAAGTTAGTTCTAAGATGTGTGTCACGAAAATCGTTTTCTAGCCACTTTTTTCGATCTCAGCAGCGGGACTAAATGTCAATTGAATTGAGTCGACAATCGAGTTAATCGAAATAAGTTCGACTCTCAAACGTAGAATCGGAACTCAAAGTTGTAGAATTTAAACTGAACCAATCGAATTTTTAATGCATATTAGATGCTTAACCCCCAGAAATATTAAACACAATGCTCATAGTGTGCAGAGGGGTCTGTCCCCCCCCTTTATTTCCCCCCCTTATGCACCCCCTATTTTCGAACCCGCACTATGCATTCAAATTTAGGTAAGAAAGGTATAAATGGCGCCGCTGCGAAAAATTGCATGTACATTGCAATTTGTCGGACTATACCCAAGCTTTGACCAATTAAGATAATACATAATTTAAATTTTTACCAAGAGTTTTCCCCTTTTTATTGTTACCTCCTAAAAATCCCCATTTTCTCAGAAAATCTCTTATTCCCATAAAGCTTTCTTAAAAGTTGGACCCCCCCCCTAAGAAGGGTTCACCTTATGCTTCACATCCTTCTATTTACTTTTAGAAGAAAATAAAAAGCATGAATTTCTACTTTAAAGCTATACAAAACAATAAAGCTAGTTTGATGATTACAACCGATAAACCAAACAAGACTTTGGTATGGAAGAAACGCTTCAAAGTCAACAAAGTCCACCATGGAAAAGGCAGTTAATCCAACGCCCCACCCAACAACATAATAATCATGTGTAAGAAGCTATCGTAAAACAAGAACCTGTGAAGAGTCATTTAAGATAGGACCGCTTGAGATGGGCTGTTTATTTTCGGTATGTATTACTTTTCATTTCACTTTTAATCGCGAGGTTCGAAAAATATAATACAGTCAACTTTGAATTTGAACCTCTATTATTCGAATCTTTCTGTAATTCTTAAAAAGTTTTGCTACAATCATGGTCGAAATAGAATGAGAATTCCGGTTATTTTAACGTTTTTCAAGATTTAAAGTTCTGGCGAGAAAGTCGATTTTGGCCTATCTTTTTAACTTAATCGAATATTTCAATTTGGGAGGGGTTGGCAGACTTCCAGGCTATATTCTGAGCCTAATTGGAGTATTTTGATCCTCAGATCCTAAGGTCCTAAGGTCTTAAGTCTAGTGTTAAAACTCTACTCTTCAACTTTAGACTACTCTACTTTAGAGCACTTACAAATCGATTGTGGTTTCAAAACTTCCCGGTGGATTTCCCTTTTTTCTCAAATATTACGACCATGATTGTAGGTCGTTACAGCCATTTCTAGCTATGTCTCTCGGCTTCATATTATCTCTAAATGAAAGGCGACCGGAAAATCTTTGTCATTGAAGGTCATCACACGTGAATTTTCAGAGAAGTTGAGCTCAGTAATAGTATGATCCCGATCCCGATTTTGCTAGAGCGGAGGAGGTCAAAAAGGGTGTTTCTAAGTCACTCAGGCGGGGCGATATGGGTCGGGCGGTTGGTTTAGGTTTTAGAAAGGTTTTGGGATTTTTCAAAATGAAAAACTCTAAAAAGCGAAAGCTAGATTCACTCGCAAAATTTTGAGGAGGTAAAACTACTGTGATAAATGTTAATCTAAGTTTTAACTGCCGCACGCATAAAATTGATAAAGTTGATACTACAACACATGGGATCTAAAGGAAACTGTGTATCACTAAAAAGAATAAGAATGTCTGTTTTACAATTTCTCATATTTTTCAATTTCTCGGAACTATGTCTCCTTGACTTACCCTAAATACGCCTCTGCATTGTTGACAATAGCACCATGTGAAAGATTTGATATATAGATAATTTTATCAGTAACAGGAAACATGTGCGAGATAGCAACAATTTTTTAATCAGAATTGTTGCTATCTCGCACATGTATCCTGTTACTGATAACATTATGGGAGTTTCTAAACATCGACTAAAAATGGCGACCACGACCAGCGACCAGATAAATTTGGGTTATCGAGTTTTTTTTTCTTTCTCCGACGTAGAGTGTCTCTCCTTATCATTTGAATATATCATATTGAAGAGTAAGCTCACCCCTGTCTCATCTATTTAGAGCCACATTCCCTATGCATAAAACAACCATTCGACGCTCTTGGAGTTTGATTATGGTGCCCGGGGGGGGCACTCAAGGTAAATGACCTACCAGACGTTCGGCCCTTAAGGGTAGGTTTTTCATAGTTCAGCTAGTGCACTGTAAGGGTAGGAAATTACAAAACTGCACTGAACTGCACTGTAAGGGTAGGAAATTGTGATAAAAGGCCAATTTTTTGGTAAAATTGGCACAAAATTGGTCAGTTTTGGAGGAAAAATTCCACATTTTCTTGGAAAATTTTGAAAAAGTGCACTGTAAGGGTATGATTTTTCATGGAAATTCACTGCACTGTAAGGGTCCGATTTTAGAAGCCAAATTTTGGGCCGAACGTATGGTCGTTTTCAGATCGAGTGCCCCCCCCGGGTTATGGTGTCAATTTCTATCCTTTTGTATTATCAGCATCAAAATAATTAGCGGCATAACATTTTTTGAAATTGGTTTGAGAAGCTTTGTATTTCATCATCAGATTGTTATTTCTGTCGAAATTAGTCATTTTGTCAGCATAAAGACAATAAAATGATTGATCTGGATTGATTAGATTCATATCTCTAAAACTGGCCTTCCCAATTTTTTCCTACTGACAAGTTCTATTTATTCATATTGAAGGCATCCCATGCAGCATGATTAAAATATTTGGTGTAACAAAACTTAGAGACACCATACTTAATTTAATATTTTTGTCAAATCGTGTCACTTTGTCAAGAAAATGACTGATTACTTCAAAGGTCACTTTTTAGTATTCTGAGGACTTGATTTAGACATTCTCTACGGTGGAGAGAGCAGATAAGCTCGATAACCCAAATTTATCTGGTCGCCGGTCGTGGTCGCTGGTCGTTGTCGCCATTTCTGGTCGATGTTTAGAAACTCCCTAAAATTATCTATATATCAAATCTTTGACATGGTGTTATTGTCAACAATGTACCCAGTTATATCTTTGTTGGATTATGATCAACTCATCATCATTTTGATCGAAATAGCTCTCAACATCGAAACTGAGATTACGATTATCTTTCCATTTTGAAATTCTACTCTCAAAGCATTTCTTCTTTTTCGGAGCAGCTGGACAAGGGGTTAACACTCCGTTTCTTTTTTGGATTGGTGTTGATGCTTCCATTGCTTATTTGAATAATGTATTGAGAGTGCGACCAATAACCTATTAGTGTAAATATCAGTCTATTTTAGCAGTCTAACTCTTATTCTGTAGTGTTGGATGTGTCACTCCCTTTCTGTGTGACATCACTCACTTTCTGTGTGGTGTCGCTCACTTTCTGTGTGGTGTCAATCACTTTCTGTATTGTTACATTCAAAAGAATGTGCCAGAACTATCACTAATCTACTACTACATTTTCATCATGGACATTTTTATAAAGTGTATTCTTTTTCTTATTCTTATAAAAAAAGCGTGTATTTTACGTGAAAAGCCCATTAATCTAGAACTTTTAGACAGTCTATCAATTGTCTTTACAGGGTCTACAGCCAGCCGACTCGGCTATTTATGAGCTAAACGTTAGATTGGATGGATATACCTAATAATTTTCAAATTGTGTTTTTTTTTCGGGGGGGGGTAGCATTTTTAGGAGAACAAGAATATCATCAACCTAGTGTATTATCAACGGGGACGAGGTTTTAATGTACGCGACCCAGATTTGAAAAAGAGCTCCCGCAAAGCAGTCTTATTTTTGGAACTTTTTTAAGACAAAAACGATTGATTTTCATATATTTTATACCCCGCCCACACACAATCTCACATTTCACCTGTTTTATAAAAAATGCTGAGAATTGAGTTGATTCGCACTAAATCGCGAAGAAAAATTCTACTTCAAGAAGATGTAAATATGCAACTGGAAGAAGAAAACTTTATGAAAATCATGATAATGTAAACAAAAGTAAAAACAAAGTCGTTATTTTGACACTAGTTTGATATAGCAAATATGCTTTTCTATGTATATTTTTCTTGTGAAATGCTTATTAACATGCACTGTCTCAAACCGTAGGTTCGTATTAATTTCATTTTACCCTAGGGTATCAATTCAATACGGAATACTTACCTTTAGATGTAGCCAGGGATATTGTTTTCTGTTGTATCGAGTTTGGATTTATATATTGACTAGATCTGTGATGTTTGCAAGATGACTGAATAGAAATTGGCTACTTGAAGCATCACTATTTCTTGGTTATAAGTATTTTTATGTCGATTAGATGTGATTGAATGATTGAATTTTACGGCCAATTTTACAAAAAGGATACTTAATTAAGACTAATGAAATGGACAATCCCAAAGTTACATTTTCCAGTGGTAATCAAGATCGTTTGAATGAATCTAACGACGAGACGGTTGAGTTTGGTGGATTACCAGAAGACGTACAATGTAGCGGAACCATCGCTGAACTTACTAACCCAACTCTTGTTCAAGCTGTTATCTCTGGCAGTTCACTTGAAGATGGTGGATATTTAGAAAACAGTTCAAAAGGATCTACAAATAGACTCATTGATGGTGATGACTCCTCGAACCAAATTGGGAAAACAGCGGAATCAGCTAAAGTGATAGATCCAGATACACTCGATAGTAAAATTGAAGATTTCAATGTTTCAGTAGTTCAAGATAAGGTAAACGATCCAGGAAAACGCTTTGTTAGTAACCATGGTAATATTGCTGATGATACTGTTAGTAACCACGGTGATATTGCTGGTGATGCAGTTAGGAACCATGGTAATGATCTTACTGGTGAAGTCGACCATAAGGCGTCTGATCTTCGAAATACAGACGAAACAACGGAAATTGAAAATGTTGGTGGTTGTAAAAACAGCCCAATTGACCGCCAAAGAAATTTTGAACTGCCTGACCAATCTCTGGCAAAGGAAAGTGACTTTTTTATTCCTCCGAAGGATTATGATTACAATACCAAAAATGAAGTTCATTCGGAAGTCGCTGATGATTTTTTAACAACTTTTCAAGAATCTCCCATGAAAGATGATTTCTGGTCAAATGATACGACGTTCAGATTTAATAACAGCTATAATGATGCTGAGATTGAATCACCAGCAACGGCTGGGAGGAAATTAGGTTCTGTAGTCTATGACTTAAATACATCTGAGATTGAAAACACTGATGGTATTTCCATAGAAAGGCCGAACTTTACTTCTAATATTGGCGATGAAAAACATGGCTTTACAAACCTTGGTTATGTATCTGAACTCGATGAACCTGCTGGCATTTTGAGACAGTCTCAACCATATTTCTTTCCTACTAAAACACCTTCTAATTCAATGAAATCACAATCAACTTCCAAAGAGATTCTACCTGCACCCATTGATGGAGATTTCTTCACCAGTAGAGAAAGCAAGCTACATCGAACTATCATTCTTCCATTACTGTTGATTTTTGTTCTACTTATTGCATCCACTATCACTATACTTATTATTAGAATTAAACTGGGTGAATCAAAGAAAGGTGAGGTCCTATTGTTTTTGAAAACCCGCGAAGCTTCTGATTGGTCAAGCGCCGAAATTCTATTGTAATGTCACGTGACCTAGGTAGGATTTCCTTCCTAACCACGGCATACTTTTCAGCAAAAGTACGCCATCTAGCCTTTATAAATCTATTGGTGAGGTGTCCAAGATGGCAGATTACTTACGGTTCATTGATAATACGGAAATCAACCCTCTTTGTCGAAAATTCGAAACCCCTCTTCAGCCTCTTTTTGATAAATAGCATTTTCTCTTTGATTAAACCGTTCTTGTTCTCCCACCAGAGAACTATTAATTTCTGAATAATTCCTCCTCAGCTTCTTTTTGATATAGACAACAGTCCAAATTATGATATACAATAGACTCCCGGTTATTCGAAGCTCCAAGGGGGATAAGAATTTACTTCGAATAACCGGGAGTTCGAATGACTGAAGAATTCATTTCCCGCCAGATTTTCAACTTAACAATAATAGGATGGCCTTTTCTGAAGTAATCGAGGTATTGTGGTTAAGTTGAGCGTAATAAACACAGAAATTGCTTTTTTCGGAGGAAAAAGGTGTTCTCACTCGATGATCTACCAAAAAGAAAAATTCGAATAACTGAGGGTGGTTTAGCCTATAATTGGCCCAAGGGAAATAGAAATCACTTCGAATAACTGAAAGTTCGAATAACCGAGAGTATTTTTGCCTGAGTTGGGTAAGTAGATCCAAGGGGAACGCCATCTCACTTCGAATAACCGAACTATTTGAATTAGTGCAGGTTGGAATAACCGGGAGTCTACTGTATATTATCACTTGGATATTCCAATAAAAATATTTCTTAGACCCTCAGTTGTTATTATTTGCGTTTGGGAAAATTGGAACTTAGACCACTTAGCTATCATTTTGAATTAATGTTTTTTTCTCCCTTCTCCGAGCTATGGTCTGTTTCATTTGTACTTTTTTTCTCTTCTACTAAAAAAATCATCTATCTATTTTCGAAAAAAAACTTTGAGATAACATTTTTCTTCATTTTCTTTGGATTTAGATTCTACCAACAACGAATTTGTGCAGGTGTTAAATTCAACATACATTCCAACAGACGTTCTATCACCCTCTTCAAAATGGCTCAACAATACAAACATCCTCTTACCTTCAACAAACATAGTATCGACTACCACTCAACAAACACAGTCCAATCAATATTTGACCGAATCACTTGAACCATCAACTCAGCTGCTTGTTAAAAAGTCAACACAATATTTTACGAATTTCAATTCGTTTCAATCCAGCATAATATCCGATACGCAATCCAACTTGGATATTAAGACAACAAAAATAGCAAAATCTTCGATTTCCGGTCAAGCTACAACAGCTATTGCAACTACTACTTTACCAAGTCTTTCAGTTCAAAATTCACAATCTTCATTAGAGACTTCCCAAACATTTTCAATCACTGAACAATATTTATCCAAATCGTTTAGCAAGGGAACCGTATCAATTAGTCCTATAAAATCATCCTTTGTTAACGCTACAAGTATTACCGTGGCCGGTAATAGTAATTCTCTTGAATCACAAATGACATCAATGCATGTTCCACACGAAGAAGCCTCCCCTTCAACTGATTACCTGCTTCAAGCTACATTACCAAGTGAACATAAATCGATCTCATCATTTGCACCATCATCATTACCGTACAGCAATTCTCTCTATTCATCTCAAGAACTATCAAAAACACTGGAATCTCCTTCCTCAATCGAATCTTCCCAAACAGAAAGCGACCAAACTTTACCCTCGATGACTTTTAGCTCGCTACTGGAATTATCAACTGTAGAATCAAATCTACCATCATCACTTCATCTGTCATTATTATCTTCAACTTTATCTATCACAAACTTGGAATCATCGTTTGAAAGCTTGCTCACACCCTCGTCAAGCATCGACCATACCAGCTTGATATCGTTAGCTAACAGCTTTCTATCGTCTTCACCGTACATGGATCAAACCACAGTTCTACGAGCATTTTCAACAAACGTTTCACCAACACTTTCCCCATCGTCGATTCACTCTGTAATTCACGGTTCCAATCCATTCACAACTGTATCAACAATCCATTCAACATTCCAAACATCCTACAAAGATCTCCCTATCGGTTCAACAAATAACCTAGTGGCATCAACTGCTATCTCAAATCCGGAATCTTCAATCGAAACACAAATAATTAAAGAAATTACTTCCAGTTCAAATTTACCAAACATGTCAACTAATCTCATTGAACCGACCAAAACCTCAATCACTATTTCAACCGAATACGAAAACGAAAGTGAAATTACAAATATATTATTAACAGATACCGTCAAAACAACTGCTCTTGGCAATTCAAGCTCATCATTAAGATCTACATCAGTTTTAAATGCTGGTGAAGTCTCCAGTACGTGTACTACGTCTTCAATCCTCAGCAGTCGCCATGCCACAACTGTTTTGACAGAAATGATGACAGAATCGAATTCTAATGTTTCTGAAACAGTCACAAACCGTATTTATCATAGTGAATCTGTATCACATTCGACAGAGCAACTTATTCGACCAACCAGCACTGGCTATCAAATGTCATCCATTTTATCCAGTATTTCAACAGAGGAGCCAAATCTAGGTTAGGAAAACTATCATTTTTAAATTTAAACGATGGAAGTCTTGTCTCCACGTTTGTTCCTCTTAGATGAAGCTCATCTTAGAGTATATAATAGTCTAAAGATCTCTCAAATTTAACTTTTCTGGAATTTTTTAACCATGCCTATTCATAGGTTGAATAGCAAGCAGACTTGTACCATCTTTATTCAATGTAACCTTTCGGCCACACTCAAGCTCAAAATTATGTTTTAATCAGGAGTTTTATTAGGCCTGGTAGAAGAGGGTCACCATTCGAAATCAAAGGACGAAATTTTATGGAACTTTATTACCATCTTCTTCACTATTTCAGATTGTGCCTACAAACTTCAAATGAGCCTTATTGATTATTGTAGTAACTTAATGTACTTATGCGGCCACACCTAACTCAAAATTATGCTCTAACCAGTGCTATGAAATATGAGTTTCATTAGACCTGGTAGACGGGTCACCATTTGAAATCGGAGAGCGAAATCTACGAATCTATCGAACTACGGTTACAATTCTCGTATGATAATTCAAACTTCTTCACTATTTCAGATTGTGACTACAGACTTGGAATCTACCGATCACCAGACAAAAGCTTTGTAACAATATGGAAAGATCAATCAACCAACCAGCTTCTCGTCACCAAAGGGAATCAAACAGGCTTGAATGGAACTTTTACCGACCGCTGTTCGAAATTCAGTTTCATATCAGATGGTGTTTATATATTTTTTGAAGATAAATGTTCATTGAAACTGAAATCAGATAATGGAAACATGACCATTTATCAGAAGTTGGTGTGTTATAAAGGTAAAAAGAGACTTTATGAAGCCTTTGCAAGCTTGAAATTCACTGTTTGTACATTTTGAGGCGCAGTTGTGTAGTGGTCATCGTTCTTGACTTCCGTGCTGGAGGTCAGGGTTTGATTCCCACTCGGTGCTGCGATTCACTTGGCAAGTGAATGTACCTTGGCCCGGGTCAACCCATACCATGTGAGGGGAATAGGGTACCATCACTCTGATACAAGAGTATGGGGAGATATGCTGGACATTGAGTGTGGTGTGGTGATGGTATTCATATGTTCGGTACCTGCGAGAATGCAAGGTTCTCCCGTACCGTGCGAGTATCATCATCGATACAGCACGGATCTGATGTGTCGCGAGCACAGGTTAGGGCCCGGTTCGATGATATCGGAGGGTCAGCTTCTCTTCTCTTCTCTATACATTTTGTTTTATAAACGACTCAAATTTTCGGCTCTGGTCTGGGGTTACCTTTTCTGAGAAATTTGCTTTGAGCGCACCTAGTATTATACGATATGCTTTTTGAGTCAAGGGGTACCGTTTGCCATGGTTAGATAATCTAAAAAGCTTTTACTTTATGAGATAGTGGCAAAAGTTGGCTAATTTGAGCTTTCGAGTCTTAGTAACCTTCCTTAAGTGGATTGAATTTGGCGATTGGCCAAAATGAAATTTTTAATTTGGCAAATGATCAATTTTCTATAAATTGGTGGGGATTTAATTTTGCAAATGATCAATTTTCTATAAATTGGTGGGGATTTAATTTGGCAAATGATCAATTTTCTATAAATTTATGGGGATTTAATTTGGCAAATGATCAATTTTCTATAAATTGGTGGGGATTTAATTTGGCAAATGATCAATTTTCTATAAATTGGTGGGGATTTAATTTGGCGGATGATCAATTTTCTATAAATTGGTGGGGATTTAATTTGGCAAATGATCAATTTTCTATAAATTTATGGGGATTTAATTTGGCAAATGATCAATTTTCTATAAATTGGTGGGGATTTAATTTGGCAAATGATCAATTTTCTATAAATTGGTGGGGATTTAATTTGGCGGATGATAAATTTTCTATAAATTGGTGGGGATTTAATTTGGCAAATGATCAATTTTCTATAAATTGGTGGGGATTTAATTTGGCAAATGATCAATTTTCTATAAATTGGTGGGATTTAATTTGGCGGATGGGAAGGTTTAAGGCTTTTATAAATTAAAGATGACGTGGTATTTTACTAAAAAAATGCATATTATGTAAAGAACTTCTATCCTAAAAGATTCTGCTAGATTATGCGGGGATTTAATTAGACGTATTAAATTTTGCGAATGATCGATTTTTTAAATTTTGGAGGGGGTAATAGACCTTTACATAAATTACGTCACAAACATCACTTGCCTCGTTTTGAAATTATTGCCACGGTGATTAACCCCCCTGACTCCCAGCGGATTTTATTTAAACTACTTTCTTTTCATAAAAAATCATGTAATGCCTTAAGGGACATAATCATCATAGTAATTGTTTGAAAACGAGGCAAGTGATGTTCGTGGCGTAATTTCTGAAAAGGTCTTTTTGGCGATTTGTATATGTAATCACATGATAACGAGTGTAATTTTCGAATTGTACGAGTTATTATGTGATTACGAGCTAATCGCACAATGGCTTTCACTACTTTTTCCCAGTTAGGAAAGTAAATTACAGAAATTACACCGAGTTTTATATTTTTCTCTTCTCTTTATGTCTTTCTTTTATTGTTGTTTATTGATTTTCTTTCTCCACAAAATAAATTTCGAATTCAATTAAAACGTTCGATGTAAGAAAAAACATTAAAATCAATTTTGTAAACATTGGTGCGGCATTGGAGAGTGTGATTAACGATTAATTGCTTTCTACAGGATGCAATTAACGATTAATTGCTCCCTTTGAGGGCGTGCCAAATAAGAAAAAATAACCCATCGTGCGATTATTCCCAAAATTTACTAAATTTGCCAAATTTTTAATTCCCACCAAAATTAATCCATTTACATTTATTGTTGATTATGAAAATGTGTATCATAATTTATAACGATTGTGATTGGCTTAAAAACAAACGAGAAGGATAATACGAATTTCTTTACATATATGTAATATGAAAATTTGTGTCTATATAGTTTATCGTGCAGATAATTAATTAAGCTATGGTGCACTGCTAGGTATTTTATTAACTAAAATTTGCCTTTAATCTATTTCTTTTTACAATTTTATTAAGATTCAACCGAGATGAACTGCACCAGTATAAACGGATTGTACACAGAAAATAACCTACTGGATTCACCAAAACAAATGTTGATACATTCTAACCAAAGCAATAAATCCATCGAAGTTCTAACATCTTATGGCGATAACGAAATAATATTAGGGACCGGTTCGCTCGTACATAATTGCTTTGCTGTCTTGTTGGACCAGCATACTCAACAAACTTTTTTCTTAGAAAGAAACCAGACGTCTTGTCAATTGATACTTCTGCAAAGCGAGATGTCAATAATGATCACGTACCAAGGAAATGATTGCCACGGTAAAATATCATTTTAAGTCATTTTTCTTTTTAGATAATGGTAATTTTCTTCAAATATTGACGTGCCAATCAAATACGGCGAGGGAACTTATTTCAGCGGGGAAACTATTTTGCAAAATTCCTCAAACTCGCCAAAAATTAGTTCTAGTCAAAATAAGTTTTCTTAAGGTAAAATGCTATTTCGATGCCTAACTGTAATAAGTGTTAGTTTCTGTAAAAAGTTGAAGGTTAAAGATTTCAAAATTTGAGACGAACCCCAGATGATCTCGGAAACGTCTGAGGGTCCTGAGACGTCTGAGACGCTGTTTTAAAGGAAAGAAATAGTCAAACTTTGAGACGAACCTCAGATGATCTCGGAAACGTCTGAGGGTCCTGAGACGTCTGGGACGCTGTTTTAAAGGAAAAAAATAGTCAAAATTTGAGACGAACCTCAGATGATCTCGGAAACGTCTGAGGGTCCTGAGACGTCTGAGACGCTGTTTTAAAGGAAAGAAATAGTCAAAATTTGAGACGAACCTCAGATGATCTCGGAATTGTCTGAGACGCTATATTTCCTAAGAATAAAGGTTAAAGATTTGGAGACGTATTGAGACGTATTCTGCTGAATCTGGAATTTGTTTCCTTTCTAAAAAAGCGGCTCGAAGAAAGTAATAAATCCACAAACAAATAGATTTCTTTTATTTTCTAGATAAAGTGAATAACACTCAAGGAATGCTCAGTGAACGTAAGTGCTAAGTACATTGTTGTCATTTTTTCTCGAAAATATTACAGCAGAGTATTTCCAACCAGGGACTTCGTCTCGCGTGTCGTGAGGTTTAAGAATTATAGTGAGTATGACAAATTAGGATAACTTTGCTTAGGGAAATCGTCATTTTTGGTCCAACTCGTAGGAGTTGGATTGTGCTTCATGGTCAAGCAGAGAAAATTTCAAAAGTGAGTCTTTCCAGCGAGATTTTAAGCCAAAAAGTCAAAGTCAAATAAAATACATTTTCAAGTCAAAAAAACTTTCAAATAAAAATTAAACCTTTCAATTTTCAAATACGTAAAATTTCCAACCGAATTTATGGAATTCCAAAATTCTATAACTATATTTTTAACAATCTTTTCAGGATGTCCAGATATGTTTGGCTTCTACCACCATTCAAATAATACCATGTTAATCTCCAATACATTACGAAGTATCACCATCTTGCAACTATCATTCAATGGCCAAACATCCTTCAAAACCTCACAAATGTTGGGATGCCAGCTCCCACGGTTGGAGAACACTAACAATTCGAATATAATAATGGGCGGCCAGTATTTTAAAGAAGCTTGTTTATTCATTCTTGATAAAGATCCTTCATTTTTTGGTAATCAATATGAAACATGGACGAAATTGGAATGTAATCGTGGTAAGTTTGAATCTTGTAACTAAATTCCTCAACACGAACGATAACCACCTTCTTGCGTATAATTATCGAACATTATATATTTCTAAAACACTACACTACATAGTAAAGATTTACACTACGTAAACACGAAGAGATTTATATTATGTACAATTAAATATTAAATTGCATATAATTTGCGTGTGTAATTCTAAATGTAGCTGTTAATCGTGTATCTTATCGGCCAAAACTTAGTCGGCCCTACTCTTTTGTCTCCCGAATAGACGGAAGGGGGGGGTCCGAATAAACAGGTGGGTAGGAAAATTTTCTAAATTCCAATAAGCGGGGGGGGGGGGGGGGGGTAATTTGAAGACAGAATTTTTTTAAATTGATATCAATTTCAACAACAAAAAAGAAACTTTAACAAATGAACACTTAAAATAAGAACCAACACTAACAAAAAGGAAAATTTTAACAAGTTTAAGGTCTATCTACACTGTAATAAAATATTGAATTATTCGAATTTAATTAGGCGGGGGGTCTTAATAAGAGCGGGGGGGGGGGGTGGATTTTTTTTCTATCGACAATTAGCGCCGGGGGACGTCTATTTGGGAGACAAGAGTAAGTGACTAAATTTTGGCTTGGTGACTAAAATTAGGGCCGACTAAAAATTTAGAAATGGCCAAAACTTAGTTATTAGTCGGCCCTTAGTGACTAAATTTTGACGAGGTGACTAAGATTAGGGCCGACTAATAATTAAGGCCGACTGAAATTAAGGCCGACTAAGTTTTGGCCGATAAGGTATTCTTTCAGTCTATGGCACACGTGACTATAACAAAATGGTCTTGATTTACTTGAATTGACAGTATAAGACCCGGCTCGAATCACCAAAATAGTCTATTTAGTGATTCGAATGCCGACTCGTTAACCAATAGGTCACCGAACCGCTACAAAATTCCATAAATTGAGCAAAATTATAAAGAGACATGTATAGTACGCATTGGGTACATAGACCTTGCGAGTTTTTGAATAATCATTCTCTTGTTCTTCCATGTCCAAGTGTCTCTAGAAAAGCACTGCGGACCAAAATTTTGCATACTTATCCCCTTAATAGTACCTTGCACCAATTTTTACCAAAATTAGAGCTCATAATTGAAAATTTTCTAAAATACGGACACTTCTAATTAACAGACACTAACCCTTTTCCCCGAGGTGCCCGCTAATTGGAGGTTTCACTGTATATGCGTTGCGCTCAATACTTGCGCTGATTCGGTATTTAGTCGCTTCTAATTGCTCATTGACGTTTCAACTTTTAAATATGCTTAATAAATAAAAAGTAATTCTAAAATCAATAATATAAAAAAAATCATTTTCAAAGAGTTTTACTCCATGCTGTACCATAACACAGAGCTAGCTCTTCGCCACTTTTGATATCCTCCTTCGCGAAAATGATCATTGTGTCACCGATGAAAAAATGAAAACAGTTCGGCTTCTCGTCATTGTTGAACAAACTTGCTCTCAACATTAATGCGCTGCCTTTTTGAGTCTCAAACCCTCTATGGTCTGGGTCAATATTCCAACCGAATACATTGGTATCGAGAACAGCCTGGATGTAAGCTCTGGTCAAGTATGAGTTTTCTATAACGACTTCATCTGGTGATTGTGGGAGGAAGGGTTTCAAATCTTGACATAGAGATCGATAACCAAACCATTTTAAATCTTGAATTAATGGTAATCGAATCGGCTCCGATTCTTTATACCGTTGATAATCGAGCATCAAGAACTTCTTAGCTAATAACCCATCGTGACGGAATAGATTCAATAGCTTTGTTACAAGATTGATTCGATTATCTTTAGCTATCTTGTCTCCTCCCTCCAATGAGCGTGTTATCTGGGTCGTCTTTTCTAAATCGTGATTTGAAAAGATCATACGATCAACAATAAGAAATGTGCCTGGCTTGATATCCGCTGTGGCAATGAGACCACGTCCTTTGTCAGGAATGTAGACATTCTTGATTGTGTTTTCAACCAAGTAATCAAATGGTAGATTCTCCCCTTTCAACAAGTTTTGTTCTGCATAATTGATGTTTTCCAATTTTGTGATCAGTGCTTCAATATCGACCTTCCAGAAATCCTCCAAAGATTTATCTCCCCCACTGACAATCTTTGCGTATTCAATCTTTCCAAGTTTTGAAAACGCCTTAGTCATATGATATCTTGATTTTTTTTTGACAGTGAGCGCATCATTCTTGACAATTCTAAGACAAGCATTTGCGGCAGCGATTGCTGATTGGTTCATCTCAAGCTTGGAGAAAACCAATGCAATGTTGTTTAGAATAACACAAATGTTTTCACTGTTTACAAAAGGCCATGTTTTTTGGCTTTCAAGTGTATTAAAGATGTCAGAAAATAGGGAAAGCCAGAATTCATCGCGATCATCAGATTTAATTGTAGGCTCTGGCATCTATATTTTTGTCATCAATGAATAATACAGCTGCAGAATCTAATAAGGCATCATTATAATGACCCGCTTGTATGCCTAGTTGAGATCTTTCATTAAGAAAATCAATCATATTACCAGACAATCCTTTTAAACCATCAAGATACAAGTCGAGAGCTTGAATTAAATTGCCGTCTTTGAATAATATCTTACCCTTTTCTCTTATATCATTAAAACTGAACTGTCCGTCCGAACCGATTGGTAGCAATTGAATTTCTGCTGGTGAATCAACACGGATCCCGTATTTTCCATCTGTGAAAATCTTGTAATAAGGTTCAGCGATTCTTAATCTGGTGCCAATTGGTATTTTAAGTAAAGTAGTTTTGATTTTAGATGAGCTATTTTCACCATCGATCACATTATAAAGTGCAATCTGAACAAAATCACCATAGTCGTCTTCGATGAATGTAGTGACACCTGTCATTACGACGGGATTTGCAATTATACGACCTTCAATATATTTACCAGTCAATGTTTCAAACAACTCTAAATCTTTGATGAAAGCTTTGTTTAATTTAGTGAAAGGTGCTGCTATGCCACCATCTTTGAGGACAGAACTGTGAGATGTTACGTCAGAAACAGTATCACTTTTAGCCCTTTTAATAACCCAGTCGAAAAGTTCTTCATGATTTTTCAATATTTCATCTCTTGGAATTTTCATTCCCCATGGATATATTGTATTTTTTCTTAAATTCGTCCAATCCTTCAAATGTATAGATGAACTGCTTTCAGTTAATATAGCTTGCATCAATGCTTTGTCATATTGCTCTATAAAGGTGAACGGATTTGTTGTGTTAGAATCGGATGTGTTAGAATCGGATGTGTTAGAATCGCTATCCAATAATAGCTGAAGGTATTTTCCAGTCACGACATATTTGAAGGCTGATATAAGTTTATCTTTTTGTGGTGAATCCAAGCCTTCATATTCTGTTTTAATGTCTTCATTACAGTATTCTTGAAATACTTTCAGCCACATGTTAGTAAAATTGTTCACTGTTTGCGCCTCTTTAATGAGATGATAATGATTGATCTTCAAAAATCTCCAAAGAGGGAGGGATCTCTGCCACCGAAAAAATCAAACAAGAGTTTAAAAAAGATACTTTTATTATTTTTATGGCATTATTTTATTTTTGAAAAAATTTTATTACCGAGTTCATTGAACATTTTTACGAATAATTCAATGAATCTCTTTCATGATTTATTTAAGCCTTTAAATAGTATTCAATCGCAGAGACTGCAATTCATGAAGTGAAATTGCTTTGGAAAAAAAACTTTAAGATTCAAAGAAAAATCCAAATGTTGAATGATCGTCGTACCCCCTTTGATCTGAATAAGCATACTAAGGATCAAACCTAATAGGCATTTCATAAATTATTTTGAGTGCAACGATTGCCTAGTTTTGAACCCATTACCAAGGTGATTATATCCCTCGAGTCTTAAAATGACCCTTTAATAAATAGAGTCGACTTTTTTTTCTGGGAATCAATTACCATAGCAATATCTTGAAAACGAGGTAAGCGTTGCGCGTGACTTAATTCATGAAAAGGTCTTTTGCTTGCTAGATACTCAGTGTGTACAGTATTTTATTAAATACACCAGGAAATCGATCCGCAAGGGTTTATCTTTTATGAATTACAAGGAATTGATGGACTTTTTGGCAACTTACGAAGTTAATAAACAACGTTTACTTTTGACTTATTTTTTAGATTCCACAGTATTTGTTTCAAAACCACGACTGGTTGAAAATGTGGATCACATTGACATTGGATTCTGTTCCTTTATTTACCACGATGACGTCGCATATCAGAACCCTGTTATTTTACGGAATGGTTTACCAATTATCCAGAACAGTAAAATCCAATTCCTACAAAAAGTTGGAATTCTTTCAGAATTTGAATTTAATGCGTATACAGTACAAAGCTATAACGATACTGGTTTGTATCAATGCCGAATTGAAATAGAGGAAAACTCAGAAGTGATAACGTATTTGTCGGAAGAAGTTTGTATTGGATATCAGCAATTTCCTGGTAAGTAATAGTTATCGGACAGTTGCGAGTACAATATGAGAAATATTTTACGAGTTCCGAGATTTTTCAGTACAATACTTTAAATAATACGGATAATCCGGAACGCAAGGAGTGCCACACCTGAACCAAATATTTTGGAGACCAGATAGTATCGATAATAAAAAAACCTTCTTAGTAATTTTTCGTTTAATTTCATCATGAATATTCTTACAAAGTATATTCTTTTAAAAATGCGTGTAAAGTGGAAATGCTAAAACCAATATAGCTTTACATTTTGAATAACTAATATCCAGAATACCCAATATTTTTACATTTTCTCTACCTTGATTGTAAATTCAACACCTAATTTGCTTTTTGCTTTTCAGTTCCAGTTTTTCAAACTCCGCCCATCGTCGTATCCACATCAGATCAAGTGGGAGGTCTTCAAAAACTCCATGGCTGCTCAATCATAACCAAGATACCTACATCCAGAGCTCACTTTTACTATATCAAGAACGATTTCGATTCGTACTCCGTTGATAACGAGCGACGTCTGGATCAACCGTTTCCCGATTTGAATTTTACTAATCCGACGTATTCCGATCAAGGTTATTATCAATGTATGTTGGTCTATCACACTGATGAGAATGGGTTGGAACAAAAAGTCTTTTCCCCAGTTGTTGATGTTCAGTTTCAAGGTTGGTGACCATACTTTTATGTTTCATTTGTCTCGTGCCAAGATGGCAAATTTTCTGTTACAAGCGAGGTTAGGCATAAATATATTCATGATATACCCGGACCATTTTCAAATATTTCGACATTTCCCCAACATTTTCTTACACCTATTTTGGGATTATACTTTGATCTTCATTTACCCAGTGGTCATTATGGCCCATTTTTGCAAATAGCCAGATTAAGCGTAAAGCTATTCATGATATATGCAGTCTTTTTACCAATTTACGATTTCTACAACTTGAGATCGCGGAATATCATAGAATTTGATAGGGATAGCTAAGAAAATGCAGCGAACGTGGATTATGCTAAATCAATTACTGTGTGTCCCATAAAAATAGTAAACCGACCGAGCCGTGTCGTAGAGATTCAAATTCAAGTCGGAAAAATATCCAGAAAGCAAGTTCCTGAGAAATTTCAAATTAATTATTTCAGAAAATTGAAATACTGAGTCAGCAATATTTCTAACGAATTTTCCCCCTTTTTTAGATGTGTCAACAACCAAAGTGGAAGTTCGTTTCGTAGATTTCCAATACAACCCTGCTTATGGTGATCGACAATCAAATGAGTTCAAAGCCATTGAAAAAGAAATTCTAGATACCGTAAGTATGCCCCCTTCTCACAGACCCGCTTGAAAAATCGGTCAAAATATCGTCCTCAGTGGGAAATTATCCTCCAGTTTTTGTCCCCACTGAAAATAATTAAATAAAGTAATACTCACTGCAAAATATCATGCTATTTTTCCAATCCCCACTGAATTTTCTGAGTTGAAAACAAAAGAATTGAAATCCCAAGCAATAAAAAATTGGGAATATCAATCCCCATCGAGTTTTAGTCAGTTATTTTTATCCCCACTGGCTAAAAAAATCCTACCGGGTCTGTGAGAAGGGGGTGCATGTAAGTCCAATAGGGATGTATGTTTTCTGAGTGAGTAAGAAACCGGGCAGTATGGCTCTTTTTTCGCCACTTCTTTTTAGCCGTGCCTTATAAACCATCCAAGGCTTGCTTCCGTTAAAATAATTCTAGTCAACAAATTGTTGTGAGAATCCTAGCTACTTGCAACTGGATATTGAACCCAAGCATATTGAACCCAAGCAAGTGTAACCGAAAGCTAGAAGTGAATCTTAGCTGGGATTTGCAGCCACTCATTTTTTGCTTTAACTGTGCCGCCCCCGTGGTTTTCACTAGTGTCCGTTACAGTGATAGCAAAGGTGGGAAGATATGGCGGTATGTCGTTATGACGGTATGTCGTTATGACGGTGTACGGAAAAAAAATAGGCGGAAGAGTTTCGAAGAGACTGGCAAACTCTACCGACTGTAAACTCTTTTCGGCAAAAAGAACTCGTTTGCGAATTTTCTTCGCCTTTGGGATTATTTCTTAGATAGTGATTTGTCTTAGACTATAGCATAGTCTAGGTTTTCACATGATTCCTAGATTTGAAGAGAGATTTAATTGGTTAATTGTCTGAACCTATCAATCTAGATCTTCAAAATCTATTTCAATGTCTTTTTGTTTCAGATGAGTTCAGCGTTGGATATCAATAATACGGCTAGCAAAATCCAAATCATTAATATCAGGTAATTCATTCTTCTTCGGATTCTATCTTACAATTGGCATCCGAAGAAGAATGAATTACCTGATATTAATGAGAGTGAGTATACCACCAAAAAATTTCTCTTTCATGCAAATTATCTTGAGTTCTTGAATTTTAGACTAATATGAATCTTTCTTCGTTAAAAAGGGAAAAAATGTGCTTTTTATTTTAATCTGATTCATTGGATAAAATGTTATGCTCAATTTGTCATGCTCAACTGAATAAACGTTCTTAATATGTTGGCTCAAAATCTAAAAGCCTTAAATAAATTTTAACGAATATTACCATAGCCCTTTTTTTAACATAAGACCATTCTGCTTCGTTTCTTTACAGACCAGGCAGTGTTATTGTGGATTTACAGATTCTTGAAGCCAATCAAACGTTCGAGGAAAAGTTAGAGAAATGTAACGCACAGCACATCGAACGTTTGCAATCTTCACTTGATTTTGTCCAATCAAATAGCAACAACAATATAGAGATTACGTCACCCATCTCCCTAGGTAAGAAATGTTTTACTCTAGAGCAACTTCGGTTAGCTTGGTATTATAAGTTCTTCCGTTTCAGCGATGTATATAAAGAGACTTTACCCTTTTGAAATTCTGCATTTTAATTAAACAAAATTTCAAGAATATTTACTAATTTAGGCGTAAAATCCATTTTCAGTTTCAACCAAAAAACCTTGTTTGACCACTGAGCCTTAATTAGTTTCAGTGTAAATAGCAAGTTATGGAGATCCTTACAACAGAGTCGTTTTAAATATTCTTAGTCTGATTTTGATATTCACGTGTAAGCTTTTTGAGAACTTGACCTATTTTATTTCCTCCTGACCGCAAAAGACGAAAAAAGGAAGTACCCAATTCCTTTTTGGACCTGCCTCCGGGTACCTCCGGGTACCCCGGTGGAGGTCCTTTAAATTAACCCATGTCCGTTCGTCTGTTGCCAGCTTTTCTCAGGATTGGCTCATTAGTTTTTGCTGATTTTTTTCACAAAGATGTAAAATGGCATCGGCCAAAATGTGACAGAGCCCGATTTTCGAACAAAAATTTTTTTCCGGCCGAAAATGCCGGAAAAACTGGTTTTTTGGCATCTTCTCGAGATTTTATCATTAGTTCTTTTTTTTTTTGCTTAAAGATGCGTATTAACAATGCCCAAAAAATGGTCGAATCCGATTGTTGGGAAAAAATTTTTCCGGTTGAAAATGCCGAAAACATGCCGGAAATCGCCGTTCTTCTAGATTTTCATTGGACTTTTTCCTTATAATTGGTTGTTTTTTCATTCAAAAACATTATTAATAAAATAAAAATTGATCAATAAAATTGATTTTTGAAGCTGGAACTATTCAAAAATTGCCGGAACAACCTATTTTCGCCGGAAAGACAGTATTTCTTGAATTTCTCGAGCTGTACTTTATATTTTTTTATGAAATTTTGCACACTGATGCAAAATGACAATTCCTAAAATGTGCTATGCCCGAATTTCAAAAAAAAACGAAAATCGCCGTGTTTGCAGATTTTCATTGGATTTTTTCCTTATATTTATATGTTTTTTACACAAAAACATTATTGATAACATGCTCACCATCAAGCATGATTCAATTGTCAATAAAACTGATTTTTGCGACCAGAACTCCTATAACTCTTCCCTCTCCCCCCATCAACAATCAATGATGAATTTATTGTGTTATGCATTTTCGCTAAACGCTATATTTTATGACTGATTTTTTCATTTTTATCCTCGCATTGCTTTCATCATCAGGTAGGTCCATTCAGCATCTAGCTTGTTTGTTTTTTTGCGGTCAGGAGGAAATAAACGACACGACACCTAAATGCATTATCAAGGATAAGTTGGAACTGAGATTTGAATTTTTTTTGATAAAAAGTTTATTTAAAATAGTAAAAATTAGTTTAGAAATTATTATAAAATATTAAAATTAGTAAAATAGTAAAATGGTATAAAAAAGTAAGAAATTAAAAAATCTAAAAATTAGCTGCTGGGATTTATTCCCAACATTCTGTAGATGGGAAGTGATGTCCATTTTGGTAGAACACTTTGGGAGTAGATTGTTTGGGTGTGAAACCAGGATGTTTCTTGAAACCAGGTGAACCAGATTTCTTTGGTTTAGGCTTGATGTCGTCAACTGATTGGCTTGATTCGAGTTTCGCTTGATTTTTGCTATCAGTTGGGACATTTCTTTTAACCTGTTGTATGCCTTCTTTAATGAAAACGGAAGTCATTGCAATCTTTCCATTGCGCCAATCTTGAGAATCATTGCTTTGCATTCTGACATCCTTTTGTAAGCCAGCCATAGGTTTGTCTTTGGCAGCACGTGGCGCCTTCTTGTCTAATACTTGGGCGATGTAACCTTTCTTGACGGCTGTGTCGTTTTCTTTGGTAGCTCCAGGGGCCTTCTTTCCTAATGCTTGGGTCATGTGACCATTCTTGACGGTTGTGTCGTTTTCTTTTGTAGCTCGTGGTGCCTTCTTTCCTAATGCTTGGGTATTGCGGCTTGTTTCAGTAGATTTATTGTTAGCTTTGTTTAGATTCTTTTGTTTGTCCGGCGAAGCGCTGTTATGTTTCGATTTTGTAAATTTTTGGACATGTGTCTTTTCAGCTGGTTTTTCATTTTTCAACGCCCGACGCTTCTTCTGTTCAGCAAATTTTTCCGTCAGTGGTGATTGAGGAGCTTTTTGGGGAACGAACGTCTCAACCTGAAGTTTATGAAAATAGAAAGTTTGATAACTCGAACCTATCGAATGTCTCCTAAACTCCAGGCTCAGTGGGTTTACCAACTGACGGTATGTGCGGAAATAAATTGGCTTTTATGATCGCACTCTTACAGTGCAGCGAAAAATCAGAATTTTTTCTGGATTTGCTGAAAATTTTCCATCCTTACAGTGCTTTTATCAAAAGTCACCCCATTCCAGCTATCCTAAAAAATATACGCTCAATTGCCGCACATACCCGACTGTCAATTTGCCTGACTTCACCCCCCCCCCCCCCCACAACCGGCCTTAACTAGAACAGGATTTCTGGACCTTTCATTATAGTATAAACCAATTTGAACAAATTTGTGTTCCTTGTGCGTGTTCGAGTTATGGAGACTAATCATGGATTAAATCAATGATCTAATAATAGAATGCATTTATTTGAAACTTTTTGAAGACCAACCAAATAAAACTTTATAAATTTAATTACCTCGCTCTGTTTCTTTGCTAAAGATTGTTGTGATTTGAGCTCTTCGGTCACAACAGGTACCATGTGTGGTTTCTCTAATCTGACTTCAGCTTTTTTGTCTACTGGTTTTGTCAACTGTTGTTGCATGACAATGTCATTTCCACTTGGTTTGTTTTCTGGTGGTGAGCTTGTGCCCATTGAATCTTCATTTTGAAATTCTAGATTGGATTCTTTTGTGCGTTCATTTTCTTTCTCTTTGATGAGAAGAGTGATCTGGTTTTTCAACTTGATATTTTCATTTTTGATCTTCTTTGCTTGGTCACATTCAAACAACATATTTTCAATTTGCAAAAGGGCGCATGTCAACCTTTGATCACTGTCATTCTTTTGTTTCAAAGCATCTTTTAATGTTGACTTAAGTAAATCACGTTCATCCTCAAGGTTGTAAATTCGTTTGAAAAATTTTCCACACAGGTTATCAAGTTTCGAGTTGAATCTCTCGGTTCTAGCCTTCAACTCTTTTTGAGATACTTCATCTAAATCTTTCTCTGCTTCTTGGACTATTTTCATTTTTTCAGCTTCTTTCGCCAAAAACTCCTCTTCTCTTGTTATTCTCAATTTTTCTTCTTCCTTCAACTTTTCGACCAACAACTGTCTCTGCTCCTTACCATCGTCCCATTCTTTCATTTGATTCTTCGCTTTTTGGACCAACTCCATCACCTCTTGTGCATTCATTATATCCATCATATTATTAAATTAAAAATCTCCAAAATTAACACGTCTTAATACGTTCCAATTCGATTCGAGATTGAAAAAATATTTTTCACAAATTTGAAATATCTTGATTGCAAAAAAAATATTTGACGTCAAATATTTCTCTTCCTTAAAAGATACTCAGCGTCAACGTCACTTTATGCGTGTTTGTAAATACTGATGCTAAAGCATTTTTTACATGGGGGTATCTTGTTGACCTCTAACTACTTAACTGGATCGGGCTACCCGTATACAGGAAGCGTGTCCCGGTTTAGAGTTGACTAGTCCTCCATTTTGTCTTCGAATATTTTGATATTAGAACGTTCTAAAATCTAAGGTAAATTGGAAAACAGCATGGCGAAATAGTCGGCTTCAAAACATGGACACGCTTCCACGGGAAATCTATGTAATGAGCAATTAGCCTATCTCATGTGTAAAAGAAAATGATATCTATGTGGGGGTATCTTTTCATAGTTAGTCTATTGGAATCCTTAATATTAATTCATCTTAAACATAGTATATAGCTAAGCTACGTATCTTATCCTTCGTCGAGTGTAAAACTCCCACTCGTCGGGATTTGCGTACTGCTTTTGTTTTGAATTTTGAATTTTTCCGGATACATCGCATGCGCACTGAGTTTTTGATGAAACAATAGAGAGTTTTGAAACCTAAGCTAGTCAGCTATGTTTTAAACATTCTTTTATTTTAAATCTCTATTGATAAACTTCTTTCGATTAAAATTCTATGATGTTTGATCCCATTAAAAAGCAAATTCCCGGTGGGGGTCACTAGTGGCCGCCCATAGCAGTGCTTATAGACCAAGAGTAAGGCCTAAAAGCCTTGAGCTGTCTATTGTGTAAACTATGTCTCAGTGTAATTTTCGACGAAGGTTTAACGTGGGAAAAACATGCGAGCCTTGCTAGACAAAGAGCCTATCTTGGACTCAATAAAATCAAAAGGGTTAGTTCGACATTGAACGATAGCACGAAACGGTTATTGGTAAATGCAATGGTATATTCACATCTCGGAATTTGCGTTAATACCTGGAGCAACACTCTATCGCATGTTCGTAGGCGATTTGATTCTTTGTCTAGACAAATCGATCGGGTCACTCCAATGAACAAGCCTTTTGGAAAAGTTGCTGATTACAGTACTGCTCTCATGACTTTCAAGACTGTTCAAAAGATATGTCCCTCTTATCTATCCAAACGTTTCGTTCTCTGTGGAAATGGTGGTGAGCCCGATGCGCAAGGTGTAAATACTAGAGCTGGATCAGAGAAGAAAATTCGGATACAGAGAACAAGAAATAAATTTGATTCTAAAACCTTTTTATACAATGCTACAAACATTTGGAATAGTTTGCCTACCGACCTCCGCCAAACTAAATCTTTGGTCACTTTCAAGTCCAAAGCTAAATCATATTTTTTCCAATAATCATACAGAGATTAATATATAATAATGTTGCCTATCGTTCTTGTTTCAGTTTCCGTATTCGTTCTTGTTCTGTTCACAGTGGCCCTTCGTGGAAACAATTCTCCAGCCGCCTAAAAGCTTTTGAATTTTTCGGAGCATGCCACTTAAAACATATGTTATTATTGTTATTATGTAATAGTCTTTTATAAAGCTTGTGAAGATCCTACTTCCTTTCTTATAGATTGTTGTCAGCCTAACGAGAAAGGCGAAGAGAATTACAAAGGAAAGTACACGTATAACCATACCCTTATCAAAACCAACATCAACAAAACATGTGCTTACCAATCGAATGCACAAATTGGTCGCAAGTGTAAGGGAAGCCTTAAAGACGGGCCTAGTTGGCAAGAAGTAGTCACTGAACCATGTCCTGCTAAGTTTAAAGTGACCAATGACTTGATACATTTAACCAAGGTAATTCATTACGTAAAGAACTATCCCGGTGGTACGAGGGCTGGCGGATGACGAAGGGTATGTGTGGATGGGATATCCCAAACTGACCCTTAAAAAGACGAAATTTTACTAAAAGGGTCACTTTATATGGAGACTTTTTTACGATTTTTCTCTTGAAACTAAAAAAATTGTCCTAAAATCGCGAGATTTCGGAGGCTTAGAAAGACAGCTTTAAAATTATCCGATTTATGTAACCCTTAAAGAGATTTGATGGTTAACAGAAGAACCCTAATCATCGTCTGTACATACCCGCAGCACCTATTTTTTGACGTTGTCCCCAATAGGTATTCTTTCACTTTCATTGATATCAGTAGAAACATTTTTTGGTCAATAACGGTGATAAATTGCCGCACAAGTCATGTTGGTTTCGAGTAAATTATTCACCCTAGAACTTTGTGCCATTGATAGCTCACAGGGCACAGAAAGTCGCTCAATACTTGTAATGTAACTTTTAAGTTTCTCAACGAAGCCTAGAGGCGAATCTTCAACCTTTCCCTTGCAAAGAAAATGTGAAAGCTTTAAAACCTGCGCCGCATTTTGGTTGACAGATTGAATCTAGCACTTTCTTTGTTTTCAACTTTTACTTTGTTCTAATTCTTGCAGTAAATGTTACTTCTAATCCAGCGTTTGTTTGAAAAGCACCACGCGGGCCGCGCAACTTATGTAGGAAATAAATGGCTATAAATCCTATATAGAAGATTCGACTCCTTTTTAAAAGCAACACTTGCCATATTTATTACTTCAAACCTTTAATCTCTTGTCCATTCTTTTCTATATACGCCTAATTCCAATGCATCACCAATATTTTCTAACTCAGCAAACGTCTTAAATATTCTTAAAGGGATTCTTGCATGAAAAATGAATCTTTGTCATGGCATAGCTATCATGAAAGGCATTTGAAAAATTCAAGTCAAAGTTGTTAACTGTGATTCTATCCCAATATATTGCCATAGATATTCTTTCACTTTTATTGTTATCAGTAGAAACATTTTGTCGCCAATATCGGTGATAAAATGCCGCATACCTCATGTTGGTTTTCAACTATGCTTTCTTCAGCCTTGAAAACTTTGCACGTTTGATAACTCACAGGATACAGATAGTCGCTCAATTCACGTAATGCAACCATCCCAGCTTGCACACAACGTTATTTCAACGTTCATCTAACGTTATATGGACGTTGTGAACGTTAGATAAACGTTGAAACAACGTTGTGTGCCAGCTGGGATTGAGTTTCAAGCCGAAGGCTAGAGAGGAATCTTCAATCTTTACCTGGCAAACAAAAATATGATGCCTTTAAATTTGCGCTGCATTTTGGTTGACAAATTGAATCTATAACTTTCTTGTTTTCAAATTTTACTTTTTTCGAATTCTTGTAGTAAATGTTACTTCTAATGCAGCGTTTGTTTGAAAACCACCACGTGGGCCGCGCAACTTATGTAAGAAATAAGTGGTTCCATAAATCCTATTTAAGATTCCAACCTTATTAAAGGCAACTTTAAACCTTAACTTTAAACCTTTAATGTCTTGTTCGTTCTTTTCTATATACGCCTAACTGCAATGCATCATCAATATTTTCTAATAAAGCAAACATATTAAATATTTTTAAGCTGTCTTATGCTGTCCTTTAAAAACCTATCGTAACCGATTTGATGATATATTTTAGCGTTATAGTAATGTGGGAGGGGGAGTGCCTACTTCGCAACATTAGAAAAGAACAACAAATTTAAAAAAGGACTACAAATTTCACCATCCACAACCCCAACCAAAGTGTGTGTTACACCTTTACGTATTCATTCCTCTTTGTGTTTTGCGTATAATAACGACTAACAGTTTATAAAAATAAAAGATTTACGCGTGCGCTTTAACTTTGTTTTGAAAATGAAACAATAAATGTGAAGTAGTGGAGTACTCAACTTTCTAAACAAAGAAAATGACTTTTTTTCTATAGACATCTAATTGCAATGGATCATCTACATCGCCAACAAATACAACCACAATTTGTCCAACACCTTTCGAAGTCACCACACATCTTCTCAACATTCTAAACAACAACACCATCAAGATTGAACAAGACGTTGAATTCATCTCAGAAATCATTGATCATGTCATCCAACACATAAATGCTGACACTAATATCACTGACGTTAGAAAGGTAACTTGAAATAATCATAGGCTGTGCGGCTAATGGGCTGGGATTTCAAAATCATCTATAGTCAACTCACTCTAGTTCGAATCTTTGTTTAATTCGAAATAAGATACTGGTCCCCTTAGCTGAAAATTAGTTTAAATTAAATTACTCTCTAATTCGAAGAAAACTTTGGTCTCTTTAAGATCGAATTAGAGAGAGACAACTGTATCTTCAAGACCGATGTCTTGAAATAATATGAAGAGTTTGTGAATAAGCCTCTTCTGTATTTCTTGCAATGGTTGATTAAACTTAAGCATATTTTTCCCGCTAAGATGATTTTTAGGGGTAGGTCTCACCGTTGCCCGAGGGCCACTTATAGCTTTTTGATAGACTGTATACCCTGATAAGTGATCCGGTGTAATTTGGCTGACTCGATATTTTGGCTTTGCTTGAGGTGGTAGCAAATCCATGCCACTAGATTCAGTCCCTTTTTGGAGAAAAGCAAACAGAAAACCATGACCAATTTATAGAACATATTTTATTGTGTTGTTGTTTTCTTATAATTTTGAAAACGGAAGTGAAAAAATTCAAGATGGCGCGATACCTCTACTGCTACTTCACTGGACTCAGCGCCATCAAAATCATCAGAAAGCAAAGTTCAGTCAGAAGTAGACTCTAATCTAGTCCCACTGGGGCTCTGCTATGGGGTTGTAGCAAAAATTATTCCGTATTTTCAACTTTTTCAGATCACCACAAACCTATTGAAAATCGTCAACCAAGTCATGGACATCGATATCCAATTGCTTCAACAATCACAAAACAAGTCAAGCACTACAGAAAACATCCTTCTGAACCTTGATACACTTGCTCTCAAAATTGGTGAAATCATTCGGCAATACCCTAATATGGAAATTGCGATTAATTTCGAGAATATTGCCTTCATTATTGGGTACAAGCTACCTAACAACTTATTGATCAGTAGTAATCAATCAAGTAATGGCCAACCATCCTTAACTTTAAGTCAAAATACTACTAGCAATAATGAAGATTCAAGTGTGGCCAGTTTTTATTCTGGTGCAAACACATTCATGGATAATGAAGATTCCTTGGTGTATTCCTATTTGTTCAACAAACCAACGCTTTTCAAAACAAAACAATACCAAGCAGGACGGGTAAGCTCGATTTCCGTAATCTCTTTTTCGTACACAGTGAACCAATTAAACAAGGAATTTCCTTACTTGAAAGATTACTTGAAATTGTTCTTTTCTCAATATTGAGACCACCCATCTCATTGAGATGAGTCCCTCTTATTCCCAAAAAAATGATTTCTCATTAAAATCTGAATTCATGGAAATTGATAATGATGTTCTCTATCCATTTTGGGACTCACCTATGTACCAATCACGCGTTCACACTTATTTAGTCAACATGCAATAATCCTGCAGCTTTGAAAGTCGAGTCACGGTCGTTGCAGATCTATCTTTCGTCCTACCTCTCTGAAAGGAACCAACCGAATCTATCTATTGTTATTTTACGTTCAAAGTTTATCTGGCACCCAGATGGTGAAATTTTCATCCGACACGCTAAAGCTGTGAAAGTCGGGAAAAGTTCCAACATCTGGAAGGTGTAGATAGCGGTATTTTTTTATCAGACTGCGTAAAGGATTTTCCACTGAAAAATCCTCTCGTTTCAGGGATTTTGGGGTAACAAAATATTCTCAACCTTACGGGCAAGAGTCCTTGAGCCCGACTGGGGATTTATCTGATATTCCGATGGCGGATTGGCGGCTGCCCACGCTAAAGCTCTAAAGGAGCGCGCCAATTTCCCATCGGAGAGGAATGATAGTCGGCCTTTGATGTGTCGCCTCCCCAGTCGGGTTTGACTACCCTTGGGTGTAAAGGTAAAAATATTTTGATTGGACCCGCCAATCCCCGAAAACGAGGGCTGGGTTACCAGATCTCCTGTTGTAAAATCCTTGACGCGGTCTTGCAAAATTCCGTAATGTAAACCTTCCAGATGATGAAAATTTTCCCGATCTTCAGAGCTTTAGCGTGTCGGATGAAAATTTCACCATCTGGGTGCCAGATAAACTGGGGATATGACATATCAAAGGGCGACCGACTTTCATTCCTCTTCGATGCAAATCGCCCCGCCTCTTTAGAGCTTTAGCGAAGGCGGCCGCCAATCCGCCATAGGAATATCAGATAAGTTTGAAGGGAATAATGGGTAATCTGGACTGTTTGTGCCCCGATAACTGCCTCCCATTTGTTAACTGTAAAACCTCAACAGATTTAGATCAAAAGTCGTTATCTGAGCACGAGGTTTTTGTTTTTAACAAAATCTTCTTTAGGTTGGTTATGTTGGTAGTCCAGTATTAGCAGTCACCATTTCAAACAATGAAACCATTGCACAGAATCAATCCATCGAATTGAGCTTTGTTGTTCCACCAAACTTCTTGAAGAATATGACGAATGAAAAAGTGGAAGAATTATGCTGCTTCTGGAATTTCACCACAGGTTTAGTAAATATTTCTCGCATGTTTTCAACCATAAAAAGCCAAGCTTGCGAGCCTGATGCAGTGGTAGACACTTGCTTATTAAAAAACAAGAGTTTGAAATTTCAATTATATGTTAAGATAAATCCGTGAGATTTAAATCAAATTTGTTTTCCGGTAGTATTTATCTGAGTTTTTTTGACCAACGACTCTTTTTGAGATGAAATTCTAAAGTACTTAATGCCTAACAGGATCAGATTGGAAGTTAAACGCTAATCCAGGGAGGCCCAAGGAGCAGGATTAAAATCACGAGAGTGAAAAAAGGTTGTAGTTAGATATAACATTTAACAAAAATGATTAAAATCTTACGCCCTTTCGTACGCTTTCTTTTAGACACTTGGTCTAATTACGGATGCCACAAAGTTGATAGGCCATCAAATCGTGATGACGTCATCACGTGTCGATGTAACCATCTTACGAACTTTGCGGTTCTTCTTGATGTCGAGCAAGGTTTGTTTATTTACAGCGGTGGCCCCTTCGAAAGCATACCTGACGAAAATTGTTGATTACAGCTGGCAAAAAAGTTTTAAAGGCTTTTTATTGAATGAGTTTTACAAAATGCTACAATATCTTGAGAATCAATGCAAATTTGGTCAGCACTCTAGTGGTCCACCATAGTTAATTAGGAAAATAATTAGTGAAACTCGAACCCAGTGTTTTTTGTTGAAAATTTTTATTTTACTAATAATGGCACCACAATTTACCATTGCCGTACTATAGATAGATAAAGTCGATCTTTTCCGTGGATAGCTCAGTAATCTAGGACGGTGTCAGCATGCTCGGCTATCTAAGGTGCATGGATTCGAACCGCGAAACTCTGGTTTTGGGCGTTGACTCCTTTGACCACTCTGCCATTACTCCTTATAACTAAGATTACAAATGTCATATTTCAGGTGTGGTATACAACCCTCTTGCATTACAATATGTTTCAATCATTGGTTGCTGGATATCGATTACTGGGCTTGTCATAACCATTGTCTGTCATCTGGTGTTTAGGTATGAAACATTTCCAACAAATTAAAAATGTGTGAATACAGTCGACGCTCTCTTATTCAATTTTCAAGGGGATTGGGCTCATAGATTTACAAAGCCCGAAGAGCTAGATGTCGTGCTTTGGCTGAAAAGTGTGCTGTGGTTAGGTAGGTCACGTCTACCTACAATCCTTCAAGAAATATTTGAGACAAATGGGAAATTCCCCAGGAAGTTTTGAAACCAAAATCAATTTGTAAGTGCTCTAAAGTAGGTTCGAAAGGTAGAGTTTTAACTCTGAGTTTTAACGCTAGACGTAACACTTAGGACCTTAGGATTTGAGGATCTAAAAGTTCAAAAATGGTCCAGTAAGGCTCCGAATATAGCCTGGAAGTCTGCCTACCCGTCTCAAATTGAAATGTTCGATTAAATTAAAAGGAATAGCCCAAAATCGGCTTTTTCGCCCGAACTTTAAATCTCGAAAAACGTCAAAATAACCGGAATTCTCAATATATTTCTTGAAAGATTGTAGATCACGTGACATTACAATTAAATTTCAGCGCTTGACCAATAAGAAGCTTCGCAGGTTTTCGAAAACAATAGTAGAAATACTTTTTGCGATATTCACTTTTTTTGTTGAAAGAGCTTAAAGCACGACATCTAGCCCTTCGGGCTTTACAGAAATCTGTGATTGGACTTTCATCGAATACCTAAAAAAGAGGCATTTTTAGCATTATTTGGCAATGAAATGCGTACCGATGGTATTCGAATACCTAATTTGATTTCAATTGAGGTATTTTGGACATAAATTGAGATAAAAAGCTGAGTTGCTAGGCATTTTCGGCTCAAATTCCATTTGCAACTGCAAGCTGGAATCCGGAAAATCCTTAGCAACTCCAGCCACTAGCTGAAAATTGGAGATGCTTATAAAAAAATGTGTTGTAAGTTGAAAAGGCTTGCATAAAGACGATATTTTGAAAATTGGTCCAATTATCTTACCCTATAGACTTTTACTCTTTACCTAATTGTATTTTAAAGTACATTTAGAGTCCAACCAAAAAATAAAATAGTTAAAAACAAAATCTCTGTTAGCTAGCCTCTTCACTGTCTCTTCGCATTTCAAACATTACCCACTACAGGGTGTCCCTAATTAAAGTATCGAGTTTGAACATGCGATTGAGTAGAAAAGTTTGTGTGTGTTATCGCTAAAATATAAGAACGTTCTCCATCACAGAGGCTTATTACAAAAGGTAGTTACAACGTATAAATTAATCGTAATGACAAAGAAAAAAGAGGGAGAGCTTAAAATACAATTTTGTAAACACGCACATAAAACTTTCTACTCAATCGCATGTTCAAACTCGATACTTTAATTAGGGACACCCTGTATAACATAATAGTCATTATAAAAAACCCCGGTCGGCGGTCTGGCTTTCTGTTCAATTTTCTTTTGTTGCAAACAAAAGGCAAGTTGCGATTTGCATACTTTTTGATCACCTTACCAAAATCTCCTCTTGGGATTGGTCTATTTTCCAATCACATAATAAAAAAGTTTGCAAAATAAATCGATTTTGGTACGTAGGCTCCACCTTTTAACAATAAAAAGAGACAAAAGCCTTCCAGACCAGTGTTTTTATAATGACTTTGATAACATGAATACTCAATGATTTTTCCACAGAAAGGTGATGCGAAAACTGCCACCAAAGATTTTGATCAACCTCTGCGTTTCAATACTTGCTTTGCTTTTGGTATTTCTATTCGGTGTCGACCAATCAACGTCCTCGTCTCGAATCACGTGTCAAATCATGGCTGCACTTCTTCATTATTTCACGTTAACTACATTCTGTTGGACCCTGGTTGAAGCGTACAATCTGTATAAAAACTTTGTCAAAATATTCAATATGGGTGGATCGAATAAGAAATTCATGTATTTCGCAATGTCCTTTGCATGGGGTATGTTCTTATTTAGTTCTTTTTCTTGTTTTTTTATATAGCTCTGTTACTCCAAGGTTTCAGGTCCGATCCATTGGCTTTAGCGTTCAGAACTGCCCTATATTTGCAGATTTTGAATATAGGACAGCTGTTTTTCATACCAAACATTCGCAATAGAATTAGAAAATCATGATACGAAACACGAGATAAGTTTGAAAGAAATCTTATCCAAATCTTTGCTATAATTCGAAGAAAATTTTTGGTCTCTTGAAGATCGAATTAGCAAATTAGCTATACGTCTTTTAATCTGAAATGATTTGCTTCTCTCAGGTTTTCCATTGCTAATTGTTGGCATCTCAAGTTCAGTTGCACCTCAAAATCTGGGAAGCAAAGATTTGTAAGTACAGTTGACGCTCTCTAATTCGACGTTCTACTATTCGATAGGCTCCCTTATTCGATGAAATTTATGATCCCCGTCAACAAAAAACTCCCATAAACGACGCTCCCTTATTTGATAAGCTCCCTTATTCGATGAAAATCCAATTCCCCTTGAAGATCGAATTAGAGAGCGTCAACTGTATTGTAATTAGTCCTGTTTGAAAGTTATGTTATTTCATCATTAAGTTGTGGCCCACCTCCTTAGTTCCGAACATGTTTTTAAACCCACTGCTCCCTTCTTCGTCCTTCTTTAACATTAGAATATAATTATTGCTATCCTGCTATGAAGTGCTTTATTTTGCTCTTCTATACCGCTTTGCACTTATCTTTCAGAAGTTTTCTGCAACTGTTTCTTCTAGATATCTTACTATACTAAATGAGTTTATGAAAAATGTCTGTAACGCTAGCCCAGTAACATATGTTAAGGTTTCTAAAATTTGAACGCTGCGGCTGGAAAACCTATCCACCTTCGATACAAAAAGTCTCGCGCTAAGTTTGACAAGCGTAGAAAACTCGGATTAGAGAAGACTCTACACTGCTATTTGTAAAACTTTTTCAAAGGAAAAGAAATACATTAGAATAAATATAAATATTATAAGACTAAATCAGTTAAAAACGAATAATAAGAGGCAAACAAATCAAGTATCACAAATCCACATCATAAGGATAGTGGCATAACCTTGCGGTCACGCCGGGCGCAAAACAAGGGCTATTTGTAAACGAAAAAAGTTCTGACGTCAATTTCATGAAAAAGTACTGCGACGTCATAAAGTTTCAAATAAAAAGATGTGGCATTTTTGTTGCACGATTTCGAATTATTTTATATCAACACACGCAACAAAATCCAACATTGTTGTTTGATGATTAAACTTCGTCTAACATTATTTAAAAAGGTTTCAATGTTGGTTGCATTGCATATGCGCCAGTCTTAAGCTGTCCGCATGCGAAGCCAACAAACGGGAAAACCTTCAGTGCTCAATCGCAAAGCGCGAGCCTCTCCTTCACAACTAAGGCTTTTTCTTTCCTAGAAGCAACCCTCTCACCACCTCAGACACCTTTGGGCGTCTGCAACGACGGGTACCCTCGATAATTTTGACAGGGTCACTATGGCATTTCATTGAACACAAACTTCCGTTATCTTAAAAAGACATATCATCGAGGCTTACAGACACAAAATTTTGACTAATGTAGAAAGTTTAGAAGTATATTTTTTATTATGTATTTGGCATTTTAAGCCAAAACGATGTCAGGAATTAACCCACATTATAGTATTTTAAAGGCTTTTGATGCGCAAGCAAAACCGTTAACCGGCGTTTACGACGACGGGAACCGTCTAGTAAACTGCTAATTAATTTTTTGAAACGTTTTATGAGGAAGGGCGATTAGCAACTTTTCGTGTTTCAGTTTGGTTAAAATGTTTCGAGTGGCCCCAGCCATAAAGCAAATCAATGTTGAATCTGATTGGATTCAATTTTTTAAACTAAAGATGTTTCACACATCTTAATTATTCTACATTTTTGTCATTTTTTAGTTGTGTGGTCATTGGCAATACCTTGTACATCGGCCTGTTAGCGCCAATCGCTCTCATCCTTCTCATCAACTATTTCGCCTTTGGATTCATTCTCAAATCGATTACGTCACGAAAAGTGGTTGCCAATAGTAACAAAACACAACAAAAAGACGAACTTCAACGTCAGTTACGATCTGCCTTCACCATAGCAACGTTATTAGGAATGACGTGGATTTTCGCCATTTTGGCAATCGGTGACGTCAAAGAGACATTCCAATGGCTATTCAGTATCTCAACCTCTCTACAAGGATTTTGCATCTTTGTCTTGTATACTGTCAGGAATCCAGAAATACAGAATGAATTTTACCAATGTTTGGGTGTGGAGAGAAACAATAAGAAACATAGCACCGCATCCTCAGCCGAATTAGCACCCATGCGTAACCGGAACCATTCAACCAGCTTTTTCAGCCGTGGTACAACAAGAAAGACCACCTTATAATGATATGAAAGTTGGTAAGTTTTTTTTGCTGCTTAAAGTATCTACAGTGATCTCTCGCTCGAATTCGAACTTCTATTATTCAAACCTTTCTGTAATTTGAACTAAAACATTCGTCCCCTCATTTGAAAAGGAGCATAAAATGCTCTCTGTAATTCAAATCTTTTCGAATAAACGTAATAAACTTGGTCCCTTTAAAATCGAATTAGAGAGAGTCTACTGTAGATTAGCTGTTGGGAATTTACCAGCCATAACATTTCTTCATTAAAGTATCTTAGTAAGTTTTGCAAAGATTGAAAACTTAGTAAAATCCTTAAAGTACCACGCATATCTCCTTAACATAACGCTTAACTCTAACAATCTGACTGGTTATGAAACAGTCCGCATTACTCGAAATTCCATTATTCGAACAAATTTGTGTTCCCCCTGCGTGTTCGAGTTAGGGAGACTTCACTGTAGTTCGTTTGGATTTTGTTAAGCAGGAAGTTTCGTAGGAAAAAGGCGTGTCATTTTCACTGCACGAAACTTAATGAAAACAATATTATCTTCTGGGCAGACACCAGCAAGGGTTGTTGCACGGAAAATGCTTTTATACTATGGTCTGAGAAATTGCTTGTGGAATACACCTTTCCCAAGTTGGTCGATTTCTTTCCGAAGCGTTTGGTGATACAAAGTCATTCTGAAAATTTGAGATCAAAAGCTTTTTCCGTTCCTTTTTTATGGCTGTTTTAATTCCTTTGTTTTTACGGTCAAACCTACCGGACCTCGTTTCTATTCCTTTTCTATGGGATATTTTTGTTTAAGAAAAAACTTTAAAATTGAAATATCTCAAGAGCCTTTCAACACAATTCTTTTTTTGTTGATTTCGTATTTCGTAGTAGAATCTTTCTAAATTAAATGCAAGTAGAGCATAGGGTTTTGGAATAGCATTTTTCAAAAAGTCGAAATAAACTCGGGAAAGGTGTATTCACGCCATAAAAGATTCTTTCTTAATAGATCTTATCGGAGTAAGATCTCTGTGGGATTGTTTTTTAGAGAAATCAAAAACTCCGATAAGATCTATTTCGCTAGTTTAATTTAAAACACTCGCAAACTCTTGTTGCTTGTTTTTTTTTTGTTTTTTTTTTTTTTGCTGAAAATGTTCCTTCTGCTAATCCGATCGCAAACTATAATCGAAAAGCCTTTTGAGTTTTGTAAGAATTTTTGTTAATTATAAATCCTTGGTGTAAATCCCGTTAAATTTTGTTTCAATAAATCCAATAAAGTTTGATAAACAGGATTACAAAATCATTAGCATAAAACAAGATGCAACTTACAAATTCTGAAAGATGTTGAAATTTCGACCTGTTTTTGTTTGGGGAAACGTTTTGTCGAGGTCGATTCTTAGGCTTTAGTAATGTATACTGTTTTTGGTATTACGTTTTTGCAAAAGACAACTCGATCAGTCGATACAGAGTTCTTTGAAGATTCAAACTAAAATGAGAAAAACATAGGCTTTGATGGATATTAAAAGTACGACCTCTTTTGGGTTTTCGACTCTTTTTACCGATCAGTATTGTCAAACCATCACTACATTAAATGCTGTGTTCTTCGAGAAATGTTTTGTTTTAGTTTTCTTGGAAAATTCTTAGATAGATGGAGTGTCATTTTTATCATGATTTTTACAAAGAATGATTTATGTCTCGAACGACTCTCTATAAAAACTTTCATAAACAGTTGAATGTCAAAAAGCTAAATTTTTAAGATATCTGTGGTGTTACCAATGGACATGCAGTTGTCGTCCAGTCTGTTTGACGATGTGTTTGTCTTTGATGTATAAGTATAGTTTTTATCATTTGTGTCATTGGTTTCCTTCAGGGTTTCACTTTCATCAGAATTAAATCCTCTTCTCGGATTAATAAAATTTTCACTTGATGTTTTGGAGGAGGGAGATCCCGGGGGGGGGGGGTATTAGGTTTGCGAGGTGACGGGTATGTCCGAGCCGAAAATCGAAAATCAACCCTTTGAGAGACAAAATTTTGGTGATTTTGGGAACCTTTGAGAGACTTTTCCTAAATTTTGGTCCATTTTTTCCAAATTTTGGTCTGATTTTCACCAAATTTTGGTCAAAACTTTTGGAAATCGTGACCCTTTGAGAGAGAAATTTTTGATTTTCGTGATTCTGGGACCCTTTCAGAGACTAACTTTTGAATTTGTACCCCTTTGAGAGACTTTTGAGGAATGAGAAAAGGTACCATTATGGCTCGCACATACCCGGCACCCATTTTGCCTAAGCACCCCCCCCCCCGGAGGGAGATTTCTTATTCAAACGAAGATCAGGAAATCCCAAGACTTTTATACAGCAAGGCTTTCTCGAAATTCAAATTCGAAGCTTGTCACTTCAAATTTATTATATGATATTTGGTTGGATTTAAAAGCTTTTATGAAGTAAATTTTGACATGACAGAATGTCAAAAATATTGATGTATAATTTTTGTCAACTTTATGATTGATGGACTGTTTGAAAATAAAGAATTTAAAAGTTTTTTTTTGACCATTCAAAACGTCAGAATTTTTGTTTCTACAGAACTCACTTTAAATGTAAGATGATCGACCTAAAATGAGGGTCTGTAAATTTTCTCATTTTGGTCTCATTAGCGCCTCATTAACACTTTGCTTATCTTCATTGTCAAGTTGTTTGCAGAAATGATTGATACCTCTGGAAGTTTAAGAATTTTAATTCTTGCATTTTTGTACAAAATATTGAATGAATGATTTATTTTATTGGGCGTTTTTTCGTCTCTCGTTTTCATATTTTGATCTTTTGAAAGTTTCTGTGTGCCTAGCAAAGTACGGTAGCGTAGACAAGGGGGCGTAAAATTTGAGAGAGTAGATTTTTATGACACGATTATTATCTTTTTATAAAATGAATAGATAGTTACTGTTTCATAAAAATCTGCTCTCCTACACAAATTTTGCACCCTCCTGTCTACGCTACTTTAGTAGCCCAAAAAAAATATAATTGTTTGAAGGTTTCAAGAATTCTTTGATGCAAAGTTTTATTACTACCACTAGGGGGGGGGGCATTATTCACAATCTCCCAATTTATATCAGAGACACTTTACAATGTTGAGTTCTTGGTCATTTTCAGACTCAACATTGATAGTGGGGTCCAGGAGATTTTGCACAAAAGTGTTTAGAATTCTTCCGCCTCAAGATATTTGTTGGGGGACTGTAGAATCAACACCCTGAAAAAGACTGGAAAATCAAGTCAAGCCTTTCTGCGGGTGTTTCCTATCAAGATGGATTTAAGGGATTCAATAACAGATAACCCCTTCTCACAGATCCACTGGAAAAATTGGCCAAGACATCTTCCCCAGTGGAAAATTATACTCTAATTTTTGTCCCCACTAAAAATAATCAGATAAGCAAATCCTCACTGCAAAATATTGTGCTATTTTTTCCATCCCCCCACTGCATTTTCTGGCTAGAAAACAATGGAATTCATATCCCCAGCCACAAAAACATGCGAATATTAATCCCCATCGAGTTTTGGTCCGTTATTTTTACCCCCAATGGCTTGATAAAATCCCACCGGGTCTGTGAAAAGGGGGTGTACAGATTTTCAACATACGTTTTCAAATAAGGTTATGAGAAGAGGATGGGCGGAGTAAATTTTCCCTTAAAAATAAAGAATGTTTCTTCTTTAGGACGAGTTTAAAAAAGGCTGTTCAACTGTTACGTATATTCTGAAACACTGAATCAATGATTGAAATTATCTTTTTTTCTGTTGATAAAGATGATGGAGTCTCCCACAGTGCCTAATTTACGAAAAAAAAGGTTTCAAAAAGTTTTCCATAACAGTAACAGTAGGGTTAGTATAATAATGTGTCGGGTTTGATTAATAATTAATGATACACCCCCTTCTTATTTTGTTATGAAAAGCAATTGAGATTTATGTTCAATTCTGAAATACTTTCACTTTTTTTTTAACAATTTGATTTCTTTAATTTGTTTGACTCTATCTCCCTTATTTTCTATATAGATTTTTTTAATGTTAAATCTTTACTTTTTCATCTCTATCATGTTGTTTGGTGGGTATGATTTTACTGTGACTAAGGTTCTTCATTTTTCACTTTTTTGACACTGGACAGGATGTCTTTGTATGGGTGGAATGGGTTATTCCAAAAAAGATTTGTCCCCTCCCCTATGTTGAGGAGGTCTTTTTTGGGAAAGGGGTTACTTCCCTTGGATTTTTTTCACATTATTTTGACAACCCTGGATTTTAGACCTCATTTTACTGACCACCGTGGATATTTAAATTTCGGGACCACCCAGGACACCATACCTCCTCGACATAGGGGCTAAAGACTATTTCTGGAATAGCTCAGTTTGTGATAACTGGTGTCTATAGTTCATACTAATGTGACAGGGTAACTTATTTTACCTTCAGGAGACATGTCCTTTATTTATATAAAGTTCAACCTGTGAGTCCAATTTCGAACTCAAAAATGTAGTGTTGTCCAGTCTGGGACCATCCATATAGTAAGTACACAAAGAAGGTGGAGAGAGGGTTTAGCGAAAAAAAGTAGCGCTTTTTTCTAAAAAAGTGTGATCAGTGAAAGAATTAAAAAATCTATTTGGCTGTGATATTAACTGTGAGGTGGGAAATTCGAACTCATAGCCCAAACCGTACATTTGGCATTTGGCATCAGTATATATATAAGATGATTCTCCCCAGGTTAGTTAACACTTTTATTTGAAACTTTTAATTTTTTTCATGGGCTGTCATTCGTTGATTTTTTGGATAAATTTTCATTTGAGACTATCCACCCCAAGCTGTCTTTAGGTGTAGTGCAACCCATGTGATTGAGACAGAATTTCCAGGTATTTCATTGAAAAATCAAGATTTTGAAAGAAATTTTTTTTAATTAGAACAAACTCAACTACAAAAACCATCTGCTTGGACTTAATTTTCTTTTCCGAAATTAAAAAAAAGTCACAAAGAAAAAAATTCCGCAATAAAACAGAAAAATTAAGATCTGCAAAAAAAATACAAGGTAAATAAAAATTAGCGATTCCTTTACTATTCATGTATGTTTACTTTAGGTGAGAGTCTCATAATTTTCCTAAATGAAAAAAAGTTCTTCTAGAATACAAGGTTCCAATGTACAAAAATATATCATAAAAATTCTTCAAATCAAAGTCTATGCCGCCGCCAATACGATGCTCTCATAATTTTCAGTATTTGTTTTTCTGAATGGAAAACTTTCAAGTGGTTTGTTGCAGGGATAGAAGTAGATGATGGTGCTGTCTGTTTAGGTTGATTTGCAAATCTTTTTAGGTTTTAGTCCACCGGGTTCTCTTATCAAAGTCACCGTCAACGAGAAATGACGCTCTAATATTCGATAACTCATTATCATCGACCGCGGTCGAGATGATGGATTCCACCCTATGGCGCCAAGAATTGCGGTCGCGCATGGCAATCTCCAGGTCACTATAATGAAGCCCAGTGTCCTTGCTGACTGCGTCAGTAAAAGTTAACTTTCTCGATCTTTGAAACAACCGCTTGGGCTTCCAGAGTAAGAGAGAGGAGATGATTTCTGCGGACGCACGAAGGGAATGGCCAGCAAACTGAACACGCCTAGCCTTTAAGATGTTGGAAGCGAACCATAGATGGTGTTTTTGTGCCAGGAAAGATTTTTAATTCTTATTAGAAGGCGTGTGTACGTTCCATCGAGTTGTTTTTCTAATTTACGTGTGAAGGACCACGTTTCCGAATCATAGAGAAGAAAAGGTTCTATGGTGGATTTAAAAACTTTGATCTTAAGGTTAGAGTCAAGAAGAGATGTCTAAATTTTGTGTAGTTTGTTACACGCACCCCAGACAAGTGCTTTGCGAATCTTATAGACATAAGCCTATGGAATTTGCAGCCAATTCTAGTGCATTTAGTAATTTTTGAGCGTCTGCAAGCTTAGAACTGGTCAGAGCTATATCATCAGCCCGGGGGGGGGGCACTGGGTTTGGGGACTGACGGTATGTGCGGGCCAAAAATTGGCTTTTAAAATTGCACCCTTACAGTGCAGCAAAAATCAGTGAAAATCATACCCTTAGAGTGCATTTTCCCCAAAATTTTCGATCCTTTTCGTGCAAAAGATGGTCAATATTCTAGCATTTTTGGTCAAAATATCTAGATTTTTCAAAAAATTTCTGAAATTTCTACCCTTACAGTGCATCTCTAGTTTTTCCGACCCTTACAGCGCATTTAAAACATATTGGAAAAGGTACCCTTAGGACCCGCTCATACCCGTCGGTCTTTTTGCCCAGCTGCCCCCCCCCCGGGATCATCAGCAAAGTCTGTATCAGTGAGATAAGTTGCTGGACTACGAGGCCAATGTTTATCTTCAAGAAGAAAACCACAATGTGAGATTTTATCAACAGAAATGCGCATGATGTAATCTACAACTAAAATAAAAAGAAACGGGGCGAGGGTATCACCTTGAAAGATATCTACTAAGATGGGAAAAGTATCAGTCTCGCCGTCTGTAGTCTGGATAGAAGATTTGGTGTCTGTATAAAGAAGCTTGATGGCATTAATGATTTTCGTGGGAATGCCATATAGTGAGAGGATATCAACTGTATTTAATATTGGTGGTTGTGAATATTCAGATTCAAGCCTTTTCGAAAGTAAATAGGATTTTAAAACATTTTGTAGAGGGAGTCCGGAATTATACTATGTTTGTATGGAGTCGTTTTTCCTTTACTCTCCAATGTGATTATTTCCTACTGTTTCCTTTTCAAAGGGAGTTTGTTAATGTTACATATAAGTTCTGTTTGATATTACATACATACAATCAGCCTGTACATGTGCCGCCTCCCTCTGCGGGTGCCGGTCAGGTAGAACACACACAATAGATTTTCTGCAATTTGTGAAAAAAGAGTCGGCTACAGGCTGTTTAAGTTATCCTATTGTTTTTTCTCTGTGATTTGATTTGATTTATTAAAGCTGGTTGGTTTGACTCGTGGCTGAAATGAAATCTTTCTTTTCTAGTAGTTTGCTTGTCGGTTTTAATCGATTGGTAAAATTTATGGAGATATTTTTTTGTGTCCGGCCGGAAAAAGAATATCGTCTTCTAAGGGAATGAAATGAGTATTATGACAGGTCAAATTTTTGAAGCACAAATTTTTTAACACTTGTTGTAAACTGAAGGGTTGATGTTCATTCGAATTATAGAAGTTCGAGTTAAAGAGTCTTCGCTGTATTTACAATAGACCTTATCGGAGTTTTTGATTTTAATAAAAAAGTGATGCATTGTGGGATTGTTTCGAGTGTATTACAATAGAATTCCCTCCAGGAATTTCTAAAAGATTTCTATTGTAATACACTCGAAACAATCCCACAATGCATCGCTTTTTTAGAAAAATCAAAAACTCCGATAAGGTCTATTATAATGGAAAGTCTGTCCCCTGGGAGGCATTTTATTTAGAACTAGAAAATTGACCTTTAAAAGGAAGGAAGAAATTTAGCTTTTTTTTAATCGTGATCCTTTGAGGAGGTAAGTTTTCAATTATTTTTGTTTTAAAAAGCTTTTTAAGTGGGTTGGGTTTTGTTACCAATAACGAGATGTTTGAGTTACAAAAGGTACCCTTTACCAATTATCGCACATAATATTTTGGAGATTCTATGCACTAACAATTTCTGTTGAAAAGGGAGGGAACCAAAATTAATCAAAATCTTTTACAATACTTTTCCGAGGGGGCTTTCGAGAATCCGGTATTTTTGAAATTGACCGGTATTCCGGTATTTTGTACCTTTGGAAGCCCGTCTGTTAAAGGAAATCCGTCAAGTTTCTTTTGTAACATGTGGATGTCCGTCCCAAAAAAGCTCTTAGTGTCATAATTTGGGGTCAGATTCTAGACATTCCATCGAGATTTACCAAAGCTGGTTGCAGCACTGTTTTATACCTACGATGAGGTGATCTTTCTGTTGAAAAGCTGAACTCATCGAAACCTTTTCTCCTAGACTATGCTATAGTGTAAGACAAATCACTATCTAAGAAATAAGCCCAAAGCCGAAGAGAATTCGCAAACGGGTTTTTTTTTGCCGAAAAGAGTTTACAGTCGGTAGAGTTTGCCAGCCAGTCGTTTGCCAGTCGTTTCTTCGAAACTCTCCAGCCGATTTTTTCTCCGTACACCGCCACAACGCCATAACGCCATATTTTCCCGCCTTTACTATCACTGTAACGGACGATAACACCGTCTACTTTTCTCCTTACAGTCATCTGTTTTTCACCCTGCAACAATAATATATCGAAACGTATAATTATATATCTGGAGGGCACATTGCTATACATTGTATATCTGGAACTATAATTTTTATTTTGACTTTCTATTTAAGTCTCTTTAAAATAGATTGAAATAGTTGTTATTGCGTGTCGAAAATATTTATACCTGGTTGCCTTGAGTGATATTTATATGATTTTACAACAACTTCTTTTTTACTTGGCAAAGATTTTTTCCGGGTTTTTTTTATCAGAAGCTCTGAGGGATGTATAGAGATTTCTTGATGTTCAGAGTCATTTTCGTTCTCATTTGGTATGCTCTGATCGGATGGAGGTCAACAATCGGCCATTTCATGTTTGTAATGAATAATGGGAAATCAAGGGATCAAAACCGTTTTTGAAAAGTCATTCCCAGTACAGGTTAAAGATTAATTTAAGCTCGAAATTGTTGTATCCCAGCCGCTCGTAAAATTTCAACTGTGTAGCCTTCTTCGACTTAAAAGGAAGTCGTTTTCAAAGAAGAATCTAGACGATGTTATCGTCCGTTACAGTGATAGTTGAAGGTGGGAAAATATGGCGTTATGTTAGTATACGGAAAAATATCGGCGGAAGAGTTTCGAAGATTTTGACTGTTTTTGTATTTTGCGACAAAAGCGTATAGTCTAAGACTGGCAACTCTACCGACTGTAAACTCTTTTCGGCAAAAAACCGTTTACGAAAATTTTCTTTGACTTTAGGCTTATTTCTTAGATAGTGATTTTAATTCAATTACTCGTTTTAGGTCGTCAAGCTATAACTACTTGAAAAGCTAAAAAAAGTTAGGAAGTTGCTCTTTAAAAAAGACAAAACGAAAATTTTGACGTCACATCCAAAATTTCTTGTTGAGTTAGCTAACTCGATTTTTTTTATCAAATTGAAATTTTCGAGTTAGCTAACTCAATTCTTCGGTCAAATTAAAATTTTTCAAAATTTTCGAGTTAGCTAACTCGATTTTGTTTAGCAAATTAAAATTTTGGAGTTAGCTATCTTATACAAAAAAGTGTTGTGCATCTACAAAAACTAAACAAAAGCACGCTGTTTTTATTTTATGTAACACTTTGTGGTTTATTTTGCTTTCCTTTACGGCATTTTCTAAATTGGCGTTTAATGTACCTAAAACAAAGAAATTTCCAGTGGAGTGGACAAAATAATTGACAACGGTTAGATAGACGATATCGGCTTAACGTGAAAACTCAGATTTGATCCCCGAATATTGCCCACACTGCTTTGTGCGGAAAAAATTTCACCGTGAAATTTTTTCCGCGCAAAGCATTGTGGGCAATATTCGGGGATATATCTGAGTTTTCACTTAAGCCGATATCGTCAATTGTTTAGTAATCGACCACATAAGGAATGGAACTTTTGTAGAAGAATTATCAGATTTTGTCGCCATTTGCTTTTATTCTTTAACACTCAAAGGAAACCTAAAGGATTAAAAGCGTGCTATAAGAATCTATAACAGCTGACATGTTCAGTCAGCGGAATTAAAAAATATAAAGCCGCTTGATTGTGTCAATTTTTTGGCCATTCTCAAGTATATACAAATCGTAACTATTAATTTTGGACGAAATCTCCCAAAAGAGAAAATTCCACTTATAAAAAGATACTCCCCTGTTGGAAACATTTTTTCCGACCTCGTTTATTGGAACAAATTCACCATATTCAGAAAGTACGGAACTGTACAGCTATCAAAATAAACAATATAAACAAAAACGTGTTATGTAAAAACTGTGTGATTTTGTTTATTTTCCGTAGATACGCGACACTTTCTTGCATAAGATAGCTAACTCGAAGCTTTTAATTTGTTAAACAAAATCGAGTTAGCGAACTCGAAAATTTTAATTTGATAAACAAAGTCGAGTTAGCTTACTCGAAAATTTCGAAAGGTTGTAATATCACAAAAGAAATTGAGTTAGAGAAATCAGAAATCGAGTTAGATATTTTGATTGTGACGTCAAAATTTTCGTTTGATGACATCATAACGCCGTCTTTTGCTAACTCGGTTTTCTAACTCGGTTTTTCTAACTCGGGAATTCCGAGCCTCTTTATCATCTCGTACATTTTTAACAATTTTAACCTTTATTTCATTCATGACGTAAGTTTATCAGTTTATTGATCTACGTAGAATATCCTTTCGCCTTGTATTTGAGGGGAAGAAATCAAGTTAATCAATATAAAATCTTTTTTGATGATCTGCTCAGGATAAAGCTTAACTACTACCAAAAGAAATAATTTCTTCTTTTTTTTCATGAATTTTTCACGGCTGTACTTCCTCTTTATTTTTTTATCACCAACCTACTATATCAAAGATTTTTTTGCCGCGATAAACTTTTCTTTTATTTATTATCAACCTTTTCTTTGTTCATGTAGGACCAAATATTTTTCTCTCCATTGTCTTATTATTTTTCCTCCCGTAAAATTTCATTTCTTGTTTGCAATAATATTCCTTTCTTTGCCATAGTTTATTCATTGGTCATAATATTTGGAACATGCATATTAAGGTAATATTAAAACAACAAGTATGTCTATGTGTGTTTTTGGACCTACAGTACCTCAGAGGTCCTTTAATTTAACCTTTGTTTGTTCTTTCGTTCGTCTGTTCCGTTCATCTGTTACACCCCCTTCTCACAGAACCACTGGGACCCCTTCCCAACTGGAAAAATTGGCCAAAATATCGTCCCCGGTCGAAAAATATTCTCCAATTTTTGTCCCCACTGAAAGTAGTGGAAAAAAAACAATCCTCACTGCAAAATATTATGCCATTTTCCCCATCCCCACTGAATTTTCTGACTTGAATAGAAAAGATTTGAAATCCCCAGCCATAAAAAATATGAGAATATCAATCCCCATCGAGTTTAGTCCGTTATTTTTATCCCCACTGGCTGAAAAAATCCTACCGGGTCTGTGAGAAGAGGGTGTTCTGTTACCAGCTTTGTTCGGGATTGGCTTGTTCTGATGTTCGAGAGATCTGTTCTTGAGAGAAAAATAAAACTGATTCTTTGTTGGACTATATGTGGAAATATAGAATATTGGAATTATGACAGTTTTGAGAGGGGTAAATTTTATGATTTTGGAACCCTTGTCCTGCTAACTGCTTCCGAAACTTGTTTGCCTTGTCGCGAACAACTTAAAATGTCCTAGTTATACACGCTTTTTTTATAAGAATACACTTTATAAGAATGTCCATGATGAAAATGGCCGAAAAATTAAGAATAATGCTAAGAATATCACCATTATGGAATTTTGCTACTCAAGCTAAGAATGTCATTATAGAGCATTTTCAATTATAAATTGTCAATTACCCCCAAGTAAGGCTCACTTCTTTCACAAAAAGGCCATTTTATGCTTAAGACATATACTAAATGTTAAATCTATTCTGAATTAGGATCCTAACCTAAGAATGCTGTAAGAATATTTTAGGATGATTTTCCCAAAAAAGTTAAGAATATCCATGATGAAATGGATTTTCACCATTCTTATAAAAAAAAGCATGTAGCTGATCTATTTTGGAAACAAAAAAAATGTTTTTCGTAAACAAAATTTTTTAACCTTTTTTTCATCGGACTTCAACTCCATATGGTGTTTGAAATGTAGCATTTTCCCTCAACTTCCAGACCCTTACAAAGAGAAGCCGAACTATCAAATACACTCCTTTTTTATAAGAACTAGTATATTACAAATCTTTGATGAGGTTTGGTTGTTCTTATCCTGTTTTTCTATTTCTTTGTAAATTAGGTTAACCTACTTTTTACTAACTTAACCCCACAATTTACCCATTCCAGGGTCATCAATGTTCTTAAATTGTTTTTATTTTTCAGCATTTTTGAGCTTTGTTATTCTTATGAAATTATTCTTATAAAAAAGTGTACAGTAAAAAAACAAACACTCTGAAAAACTTTTTAAAAACAAGTCAATTAATACTTTTTATCACAGTTTGAAGCAAGGCATCACAACTTTTGTTTTCCCTTCTTTTTCTTGGCAGGCATAGTGGTATAGTGGTTATCACCCCCGACTCCCGCCTGGGAGGCCCGAGTTTGATACCCACCGTGTCTCTACAATTCACTTGGCAAGTGAATATACGTCGCCCTTCGCCCGGGTCAACCCATACCATGTGAGGGGAATTGGGTACCATTACTCTCATACAAGAGTGTGGGTAGATTAGACAGAGATTGTGACGTGCCGTGTCACTCATAAGGTTCGGCCTCGCGTGAGCATCGCTCTCCCAGTATCGTTCGAGTGTCATGGTATACGCCATGACTTGTCAGCTTGCGCCTGTCAAGTAGCAGTGTCTGTCAGCGCCGTGATTCCTACCCTTCGTGGGTAGGACCCATCCCGAATGCGTTCAGAGGGCTCGTATCTATCTATCTTCTTGGCAGCGAAGTAAACTAAAGATGTTATGATTACATAAGGTATAATAGTTCTTTCTTTCTTGTGAGTAACAACAAATTTAATACGGTAGAGTCTCTTTAACTCGACTCGAGGCATTCCCGGGGGCACTCGATTTCGATACGACGGTATGTGCCGCGCAAAATCTGCTTTTCAAAATCGTACCCTTACAGTACATTATGTACATATCTTCAACCCTTATAGTGAACTATATTTCTCAGCTGTAAATCTGCGTGAAAGAAGAAGCTTGGGAAATTTTCTGTTTCAAAGAAAAACTGGGAAAATTATTCTTGTCAGCTGTAATTATCAGACAATAGAAACTTTTTCAAACAAACGAGAAGCAAAAACCTTTCTTTTTTAAAAACAATTATTTTGAATTTGTTTTAAAATTCGACCTTTGCATAGTGAAATCTCACAGAAACACACCCGTACAGTGCATTTTGGGATGCTGAAAAACCCCACCCTTAAGCACGGCACCTGACGTAGGCCAGATCATATGAGTGCCCCCCTCCCCCGGGGAGGCATTGTTTAGTGAAGGGACAAGAAAGCTTGTTCGAATTAAGAAGATATTCAAGTAATGGAGGTTCGAGTTCTGGAAACTTAACAACTGTAATACACCAGTAAAAAATTTCTGAGGCTCGACTGTTTTTATTTTTTTGGCAATTTGAGCCTCAAATTGTTCTTATCCTGTTCTTATTATAGGATGCAATTAAGGTATTTTAGGCGTTATACCCAATTTTTACTACTTTAACCCCTAATTTGCTTGAAATTGAGTAATTTCAGGCTCAGCATTGTTCTTATTTTTTGGCGATTTTGAGCCTCATTGTTCTTATAAAATTGTTCTTATATAAAAAAGTGTATATTACTGGAGTAAATGTCTTTGTCTATGTCATGAAAGTTTCATGAAGATTTACCATCAAAGTGAAATTAAGACCATTACTTAAAGAGTAGATGACTAAAAACCATCATTGCTGGTAAGCCCCTTTGGATTGAACCACGATAAACGTCTTACAGGTTACATACTAAGACAGAAGTGTGACATGTTTAGTGTTCATGTGCGGGAATCAAAACTAGATCCTCAAATATCAGAAATTTTTAGAATTAGAAGATGCTCGCGCGGCAATTGGCGGCTACGGTCGAAAAGTTGTATTCTTGGAAAGTATTTTAGACCATAAAACAATAGGACATCGAATTTCTTTCAACTTTCCTTTGTTTCCATTCATTTTCCGCTGAAATAACTTTTTTCTTTCATTTTTCCCTTCTCCTATCCCCCGCTGTCTGGTATATTTGTCAGTATCCTTAAAACAGATGGCTCAAAAAAATTTCACGAGCCACATTTTTTGACAAATAAAAACAAGGGAATCTAAAATCTCTTACTTAAGTTAATATTGGAAGTCTCGTTGGAGCGGTAATCTGATATTTTCCGGATTTCAGAGAGGGAGCTTCCGAAAAGACAATCACTTTTATTTTGGCAAAGGGTTAAGTACTGGTTATCCTTTTTGATCCTTTTTTGCATCATGCTACCTTTTTTTTTGTAAGATACACTTCTGACTCACAGCCCAGGTCGAATTTTGTTCCTCAAAAGGGATAAAAGTTCCTATTGAAAACTGAATGGGGATAGAAATTTTATTGTTCCAAGGTTAAAAAATCTAGTGGGGATAGTTTTGGAGTGCAACTTTTAAACATTAAATTTCGAGTGAGGATAAAATCAAAGTTAAAGGAAATTTTCGCTAAATTTTCCAGTGAGGCTGAGGTCCCATCGGTTGTTTGACACAGTGGTGTTAAGATGCTGGAAAGGGATAAAGTGTTATAAGTATAACAGGTACAAGTACATCCCAGGTTCAAATCAAAGAAAAATTGTAACGAGCTGAAGCATGAAGCTGAAGCTGAGTGTTAAACAGGTTTAAGTCCTTCCCTTAGAGAGACTTTTTTACAATTTTTGCTTTCAAATCAAAAAAATTACCTAAAAATCCGACCCTTAGAAAGACTAATTCAAAAATTTCTGATTTTCCAACCTTTAGAGAAACTTTGAAAGGTGAAAAAAACGACCCTTAAGGCATGCACATGTTTGCCTAAGCATCCCCCTGGGAAGGTTTTATATAAAGTATTCTTGCAAAGTAGGCTCGAACCCAGTCTAATTTCATTTCATTACTTTTATCAAAGTTATAGTTCAATGTAGTGAAAGTAGTTATTATTTTCATCTGTAAAATTAACAAGTCCGTCAAAAAAGATTTTAATTTTAAACACTTAGTCTTATTGAGTCGCATTATAATCCAACGAATTAATTTCCTAAAATTCCTTGTAATCTAGTCTTAGAGTTTACAGACACGTACATAATCGATGAGAAAACTTATTCACGGTTTATATCGAGTTTGGAAACTATTCTAGTCGCGAGTTAGTGAGTTGCTAGTTTCGAGTTGGGGAGTTAAAACATTACCGGCTACCGAAAAAGAATAACATACATCAAAAGTACGATTTTGAAAGTAAATGTAATATGAGAGTAATATATATAACACATATAATACGTATAATACATATACCACCTGTAATATGCTTATTTGCCTTAAACACGTGCGCTGAGAGCATGGAAAGCTATTTTCTACTGTCAATTCATATCCATTTATATTTCCTGCATCACATTGAGTATAAATATAATTCTTGATTAAAGTGACTTTAGAACCATTGTATTTTAAAATGTGATCAAAATTTTTATTAAAAAGTGTCAATTCCAATGATAAAATGACAAAAGAAAGTGTCATTATTTTTCTAGCTCTATAAGCTATCTCTACGATTTTTTTGAGGCTAAGATGACTGTCAACTTATATCCTTTTATACAATAAGCATCACTTGCAGTATGATCAATATTTTTGGGGGAATTTGTTTGACAATCATTGTATTTAAGATTTTGTCAATATTTTTTCAAGAACGTGTCATGTTGTCAGCATTATGATAATGACATAACAGTACTAAGTATTTTGGCTTTGTTAGCCAGCACCTTACCATTTTTATGATATTAAAGTCAATAATATATTTGGTACTGGCTAATTTGAAATTTGTACTTTTGGGCTACATTAGTTTCAATTAGAAAATTTTCGGTCACTGTAAAATTTTACGAACTCCCCAACTCGAAACTAGTAACTCCCCAACTCCCCAACTCACCAACTAGAACATTACCTAGACTCGTTTATATCTTATTAATGAGAAAAGTCTGAATCTCAATTTCAAAAAAATGGCTAACAATATATTGAATTCTATATACTGTTTGAAATTTTACAACACTTCATTGTCGAGGCTTGCTTAAAATTGACCTGAACAGTTCTTATAAAAAATAGAAATAATTTTTTGAGATACCTTTGAAAAAATCAAGTTTGAAGCAATATTTCAAACTACACGTTTTTTTATAAGAATGTCCAAAATTCATAGCTTTTTGGATTTTAAGCCTAAAAATGTTCTTAACATGTTCTTATTTTCACCATTTTATGAGCATTTTTGCCATTCCTAAGAAATCGGGTGTTTTAGAGTCCGCAAAGCCTTAAAATGTTCTTAACTTGTTCTTAACATTTTGGCCATCGAAGCCTTATGTTCTTATATATAATTTGTTCTTATAAAAAAGCGTGTAGGATGCTTGTTAATCTTCGCCCACAATGCCTTGCGAACATAAGGGAACACGCTTAAAGACAGCACTGTCTCGAAACTTTGACTATATGCTACAGCAGACTGTAGAACAAACTTTTTATATAACTTTTCAAAGTCCAGCGGCACGTCCCCGTCGGTCGTCAAGGTCAGTGTCAGTGGGCTCATACTACCAATAGACGATATCGCGTTTAGATAAATGCAATGCATTCTGGTTTCTCGGGGACTCTCAAAGGAATTATAATGTCGATTATATAATGATCTGGAATATATTATAATTCCCTTGAGGGTCCCCGAGAAACCAGAATGCATTGCATTTATCTAAACGCGATATCGTCTATTGACAGAATGTTAGTGAGACACAGTGATGGTGTTATTCAGATGGTGAAAGAGTATACAAATTTTCATTTACAGAAATGAAGTTCTCCTCTGGTTAAAAAAAGAAGGATATATTGTCTTTTGGCTCCAGTCAAGTCCAGTTGGTTGCGGAACGTCAAAAAAACGTCCAACTTACGTCTATAACGTCCAAAAAATGTTTATTATTGAATGTTAAAACGACGTCTATTGCCAGCTGAGAGTCTTTTTTAATGTGATTGTGTGATCGAGAGTCAAGTAACTTAGCTTGGTTGATCAGATGTTATGATTTTGTCTATGTGTAGTTATTGTATAGTGGACACCATTAAGTTTTGCTCGACTGTGTTTAATATTCAATTGCAATCTATGAACACCTTCGTGGCGTGATTGACATGAATGGCCAATCTATCTAGAACAGTTTGGGAGAATCACAGTAAAATCCTGTTTTCTTGATAAGTGAATACGTCTAAATTTAAGAGTCTTCAGTTATATTTTTAAGAAGACTACGTATGCTGAAAATAGCAAAATTCACTTGAAACATCACACTTATTATAAGGGATTTGCACTTAAAAGTGAGCATTTGGTAAAGTGCCAGTGCTCTTAAAAGTCTCCCAAGTGTGTTTCATTCATTTTGAGAAAAGTGCTCTTATTTTGAATTTTTTTGTCCAGGAATTTACTGTGAATGATTATATTTTATTTCAATTGTTACTGTGGGTTCCAAGACCATTCTTTCCATCAATTAAATGAAACATTGAATAGGCGGGGGGGGCACTAGTGATTTGAGAGGGTAGTAGTGGTTTGAGAGGGGCAGTAGTGATTTGAGGGGGCTAAGAAAACGAAGGTTAATAGTTTTTCCTGTCTTTAAGGGCCAATAAAACCCTGCTTAATTCATTAATACTGACTTCAGCCCCCCCCCACCCCACATAAATTGGAATAGTTGAATTTTAGTCAATCGAGGTAAAATTTGTAGAGAATGGGGTGATAATAGGTATAAAAATGCCTCAATTTTGTAGACTTGTAGGACTCACAAAATCGGGAAATAAGACTATTTTGATAGTCTACAATTTTGCCGTCCTTTAGAATGGACGATTTCACCGTGAATTTTTTTACGCGCAAAGCATTGTGGGGAATTCTTGGGGATCAAATCTGAGTTTTCATGTTAAGCCGATATCGTCTATTAAGACAAGAAGCCGGAGCGGCGTGAAGGTCCAGCTGGCGTGGCAATAACCGAATGTCGTTCGTACCGAGTTCCTTAAGTGACGCAAAAAAAATTCCTTCCCATCCTCCACTCTGAGCTTCTATTCTTTGACACTTTCTTTGTATACTAAGTTTTAAAAGTTTTTGATGCATTTCCCAAAATCTCTAAACCTTTGCCGCTGATGGGATTCGAGCCCACTATATACAAAGCAACTATGATCAGAACGCCAGCGCCTTAACCACTCGGCCATCGAGTCACAACTGCATGAAGGAGTTCAAAGTGGGTTCTAAACATGGTATTTACTCCAAACTCTACCCGGGGGCTAAAACCCTAACCAGGGGTTAACTCCCATCCCAACCCTAGCCCTAACCCTACCTGACCCTACCTGAAACAACCCTTTAATCTAACCGGGAAATTTGACTCTACTACCAATTCAATCCAAAACATAGGTCAAACATCGCGCGGGTAGGCGGGGCAAAAATTCTAGATCGGCGGTTGGTTTAGCCTGGACTTGTTAATTTATTGCGCGCACAGACCCGGACAAAGACAAAATCTTTTCGATCAGTTGCATTTTAAAGGTCCATTCTGCTGCGCGCTGGACCAAAAATGTGAACCCTCGGAACTATTTTATTGATTCTTTCAAAAAGAGTGTATTTCACTGATAATCTCACCTGATCCAAAACATCTGATTGTTCCTTTAGTTTTCCTTCTTAACTTGCAATTGCTATATGATGATTGCAATGTTTTTTCTTAATGCTAATCCTCGTCCCCAAGTCGATGATTTACGTCAGTTCATATGCTCTTTTCTTTTATTATTTGGATTCCAAGTTTTAATTTTTTTACACTTATCTTTTTGTTTTGAGATTTTTTGGTCAATCTATTCTGTTTGAAAATCCAAACCTTTTAAAAAGTTTTAGACTATAGAACATTGGAGACAAGATTGTAATTTGTAACCTGGGTTTGTTCCTTTTCAATATTTCAATTTCTTTTCTTTTTCTCTTATTGCAATTTTTTATTTTTCTCCGAACTTTTTTGTCCTTTTTGATGGTCGATTTGTTACAATGTCTTCAAACATCTTCTAAATTTCAGACTTTTTTTACTTTTTAATATACGATACGTATCTTTATATGAGGACACCCCCTTCTCACAGACCCGGTAGGACTTTTTCAGTCAGTGGGGATAAAAATAACGGCCTGAAACTGAAAATGGGGACTGATATTCCCATATGTTTTATGGCTGGGTATATCGATTCTTTTCTCTTTAAGTTAGATAATTCAGTGGGGAAGGGAAAATTGTAAATATTTTGCAGTGAGGATTGGTTTAGATGATTATTTTCAGTGGGGGACAAAAATTGGAGGATCATTTTCCACCGGGGATGATATTTTGGTAAATTTTTCCAGTGGGAAGGGTTCCCAGTGGGTCTGTGAAAGGGGGTGTGTGGGGGCTAGCTAAATCTATTTTAAGGAAGAACTCTTGTTTTGGAGACTCAATCATTGAGTATCCCTTTGTTTGTGTGCTAAATATACACGCTTTTTTTTTTTAAATACACTTTATAAGAATGTCCATGATGAAAATGGCCAAAAAATTAGGAAAATGGTAAGAATATCACCATCATGGAATTTTGCTACTCAAGCTAAAAATTTAAACATTTTAGAGCATTTTTTTCCATTATGAATATTGTCAATTACCTCCATCTTGGAGGCTCCAAGTAAGGCTCAGTCTTTTCACAAAAATGCCATTTTATGCTTGAGACGTAGTAAATGTTAAATCTAGTCTGAATTAGGATCCTAACCTAAGAATGCTGTAAGAATATTTTAGGATGATTTTCCCAAAAAAGTTAAGAATATCCATGATGAAATGGATTTACACCATTCTTATAAAAAAAGAAAAGAAAATGAGAATAGCTCGGGAATAACTGGTTAAATTTATATCAGGATTACAAAGATATCATTGTTTTTTAGAAAGATTAATCATACATGATTATATAGTATGATGTAAGCTTTCTCAATATTTTCACCTTTTTTCCCTGGGGTGGATTACTTTTCAGGATTTTTTTCTATTCACGTGAAATCTAATTCTGACGTGTGGATAAAAACAACCTCCTCTGTAGTAAGTTTTCCGTTACTTTTAATAGTATCAATCTAAAGTTATTTTTGTTTCAGGGGGCTAACATGATATCATGCTGGGATGTTTATTATTTATTTATTTACTTTATTTCGCATTCTGCATTCTGTTCATGTATCTTCAATCAACTCTTACAGTTTAAAATAGGGCGCTATTTTGTAAAATTCTTTTTTTCAAATTTGATGGTTATATATGACTCTGGTATAACTAATTTGCTTTTTAGTTCTTACTATTCATAATGTTTAAAAGAAAATAGGGGACGACAGCTATGCAGTTTTTCCGTGGGATAAGATATATACAGGGTCAATAATTTGTTGGACCTACCTCGGAGGTCCTTTAATTTAACCCGTGTCCGTTCGTTCGTCTGTTACCAGCTTTTCTCGCGATTGGCTTGTTAGGGTATAAAAGTTCTCTAAAAATTTTCTGAAGCTATGTTCGCCGTAAAAAATCAGACTTTCTTAATTGGGGAAATTCCCTTTTGTAATTTTTAGGGAAAATGAGCATTTTTCGTGATTGGCTTGGTATTTTTTTCAGATTTTTTGCACAATAGTGTAAAATGATAATGTTTGAAATCTGATGAGCCCAATTTTCGAAAAAAATTTTGGGGGCAAATTTGGGCTAAAAAGTGCCTAAAATGGAGTTTTTTGTACTTTATGTGAAATTACTTCATTAGTTTTTTCTGATTTTTGGCTGAAAGATAGAGGACAAGATTCTCTAAAAAGTTGCTGAAGCTGTTTTCTCCGGTAATTTCGGTTTGCCCGTAAAAAATCAGACTTTCTTAATTGGGGCAATTCCCTTTTTAGGGTCATTTTTAGGGAAAACGCGATTGGCTTCGTCCTTTTTTCTGATTTTCTAATTTGTTTTTTTTCTTATAGCAATTCAGCATATGTAGCTTGTTAATTGTGAGTTAGTTTCAAAGTCAAAGCTCTGCTTCCCCTTTTTCTATTTTGAACGTTGATTATTTTTGAAAATACAGAAAATCTTTTTCGTACCCAGATTGTTGTTATTATTATTATGAATATTTTTCGTCAAGTAAGTTATGGCTAATACATGATATGACTATGACTTGTTTTGGTCGAAACTTAGGGCTTAAAAAACCTAATAAGGTGATGTCATGACCTGATGGACAGCATTAAAAAACCCTTAATAAGTTAAGCTACAGACAGTCATATTGTTATCACCTTCACACCCAGCTGGCACACAACGTTGTTTCAACGTTTATCTAACGTTCACAACGTCCATATAACGTTATATTAACGTTGAAACAACGTTGTGTGCGAGCTGGGCACCTTCGATCTGTGTTTAGTTTTTCATTTTCGAAGACAAGGGTCATCATCAGGTGGATTTGTAGTCGTACATCTTAAGAATAAATCTTTACGTTGGATACCTAAGGCACTCCCCAATGGCCGCATTTCAGAAATATTGAAGGGAAGTTTTTAAAATGTTTTAGTATAGTTGAATTCAATGGGAACAACTACCTTCGACCAACTCGACCCATGACGACAGCGAGCTTCAGGTCATTCTGCAAGTAATATTATACATAAAACTCTCGTTGTTTGTGATGACCTATCTTATCCATTTTCCCTATCTTCGTATATGTTTTACCCTGAGTGATTGATAACAAACCTTGTCTCATAAATAAGCTGTTTTTCCTCCTTTCTGTCTTATCACTCATCACATCAATTATCATTCTTCGAAGCTTTTTTCACGTTGCTACTCTCTTTTATCCCTAATCTTGGAAATTGTTAGGCCCTTTTCCAAAGGATATTTTCCTTTTCGTCTCGTGTTTTTTTCAGTAACTTTCTTTCTTCACTTAAAGTGACCGTAGTGCAGTGGGCCTTGATTTCATTGATTTATTGTGTAAGAATTAGCGACCGTAGCGTGAAGGTAGAGCATCCAGCTACAGTGCGCAAGGTTGTGGGTTCAACCCCCAGCCGGGTCATACCAAAGATTTCCAAAATGGTACTTGATGCCTCTCTGCTTGATGCTCAGCAATTAAGAGAAGGATCAAGGGTCCAGGGAGCAAGAGTTGCGCCCTCCCCTACCTTCGGATAGACAGCTATCGAAAGAGGATCCTTCGGGTCGCCTCTGACTGCGGTCACAGACTTACTTTTAATTTCTTCACTTTCAAGTTTTATCCTGGCTTTGTGAATTGTGGTTAGAGCGCAAGTCATTGAGTTTGAAAACTCCGAACGCTAGAGAATTCTAGGATGGGAATCGAAGCCACCTATTTCCCATCTGGAACGTGTGACCTGCTTGCTTTTTATACAAGGGCCAGATATGAAAATATATTCCAGATGCCAGATTTATAAAAATATGCTGCGTGAAAACAAAGGAAGAGCTAGATTCGAACCGTTATTCTAGAGGTGGTTCAAATTTCAAGGCCTCGCTTTTTCTTGCTTGAGAAAGGTTGAAGATTCCTCTCTAGCCCATCGGGTTGCAAACTCAATGTTTCAAGCTAAGCATTCCCTAAGGAGTTGATTTGCTAATCTTTCAATTAAGGATAAACTTTGGGTAGATGCTGGGGAGGGATATTTATTCAATCTTTTTATTATATCATAGTATAAATTTTCCTGTTGTTAAAACTGTCGGTTTAATTCCTTTGATTATTAAACTTTATTCTTAACCTCAATTAGTTGAAGTTATTGACTACCAAAGTTCTATATATTTTTACACCTCGGAGAGCATCCAGATCGCGGCAACGAAGAATAAAGAGAATAGAAGAAAACGATTTTTCTGATATATATTCATCACACCAAAAAACCTTCCAAAATTGGTATAAATAGGGATCTAAAACTATATTGGAGCTGTTTTTGGATTCTCTGTCCTTTATAAGAACTGTCTGTTTCAATTTGCTGTTGTATATTTTGATAGACCTATTTAACAATAAAGAGGAAAATAGTTTTTTCCTGAAAAGCCAATATGTAAGGATTACAAAATTTCCTTTATTTATTGCTTTAACCAAAAAAAGGTCTTTAGTTTTCAAAAGTGATTACTTCATCAGGGTTAATATATGAGGTGGGTTGACTTTCTTGATTAAAAGTTTTTGCGCCTTTTTTCGGTCTGAGGTGAAAAAGTCATGGTTGCATCCAGGCTATTTAACTATAGAGTCGTTTCAACCTTTTTCTCTTGTCGTAAGAATCCATATCGAAAGCTTGAAACAAATTTTTGGAATTGTTTTCTTTTATTAATAAGGAAGGGTGCATTTTTATCTTGGATGTTTGATAAACTATGCCCTGTAAAATGAAGTCGTATAGGTTACGCTCAATACTGAATAGAAAACTCTAGACATTCTTTTCTTTTTGTTCAGATATAAAACTACGAGCAAAAAATGACAAGAAAAATTATCAAAGCCGTCCGCAAATTCTTTTGCACAATCATTATTCTACTATTACAAATCCCCTCAACATCAGCCAATCAGATACCGATCACCATGCCAACCACACTCCAAACAACACCAATTGGTACCTACATTGAAAACACAACTCATTCAAACAACACATACTCAAACATCAATATGGGTACACCACCATGTGAAACAGAGGCGTCTCTACAGAATAAAATCTTCACTGGTTTCTTAGTCTTCGTCCTGGTCGTTGGCATCTGTGGCAATCTCCTGGCAATCCTGACTATCCTCTCATCGCGAAATCTTCAACGACAGGTCGCTTACAAATTCATCATCTCCTTAGCGGTCGCCGATATCGGCGTCTCCTTTTTCTCGACCAGCTTTCGATTACAAAACAGTATCTACAATGGTAATTTCTGTAACTCGCTCAATGTCTGTTACGTCATGACAATCGCCGATTTTGTGTTCCCGATGTCCTCCATCACCCATCTTCTTATCATTGCAATCGATCGCTTTTGTGCCATCACGATGCCGTACAAATATTCAATCATGTTCACACATACTAAAGCAAAATTGTTTATTGCTTTTACCTGGGTTTACGTGCTAGTGTGGTCAGGACTCGGCATGTTCTCATGGGATTCCATTGATCGCGCGACTTTATTTATCGTATCAGGACAGGAAGGCCGATTTTGTTCATACGATAATTACAAATTTGTTACGACGATGGCCACTGTGATTTATTTCATCCCAATTGTGGTCTCAACGGTCATGTATTCCTGTGTTCTTTGCGTCGCTTTGAAGCAAGCCGACTCCATAAACCGAATGAGACCATCAAACGGTGGAAACTCCGTACATAACAAGAAACTTGGCCGCCGGTTGAAACACGACCTCCGTGCGGCACGCACAATTTCAGTCGTTTTCGCCGCCTACACTATTTGTTGGCTACCTCATTTTATTATCATCTTAATCGGCATCTGGGATTTACCGACAATGATTAAATTGAAATTTGAACACCCATTAGCTTACGATTGCATCTCAACGACTTTTAATTATATTTTACCGACAATCAACTCGTGTATCAATCCATTTATCTATTTTCTATTCGGTGCTAACTTTCGATTGGCTTTCAAAGATGTTTTGTATAAATTACTCAAAAAACCGAGAAACGAGTTATTGTATCCCGACGAATGTAATAATTCGGTATACACGACGAACGGTTATGAGATTCCTCGGAAAGAAACCGATCCTTTAAACTCGGAAGTCCATCACACTAATGGTTTGAATCAATTAAAAGGTGTAAACCTTTGAAATGAACCACGGCCACTTTGACTGCCTGAAAACGCCGTGCGGCTCGGCAATTGTCCGTGTGGGATCGCCCCGCGCCGTAGCTTTCACGGCCGGTTCCCCGGCAACCATTGACGGTGAGGTGATTGAAACATTTTTTCTTGGAGCTTTAATTTGACTTGTTCGACTAGTCTGAATCACAGACCGCCCTACAAAATCATAAGTAGTATAAGGAGCACGAATCCAGTGGTTTTCTACCCCTTCCAAAAAATACCAAAATTTGTAAAAAAAATTTTTTGCAGGCGTTCTTCAGTAACGTAGACAAGGACTGAGGGGCGTAAAATTTGTGTAAGCAAGCAGACTTTTTATTATCTTTTTTAAGATTATAAATAAGGTACCGTCGTTTTTATAAGTTTCCCATTCCCGCACTAATATTCCTTTGCCACTTTACTAGCGGAAAAAGACCAGGACTTCAGCTTGTTGAAAAATGAGCTTTAGAAAGTTAGGCCGGTTATCCCGGGAAAAATGGCGGAAATATTCCTGAAAAGTGATAATAATCTTAGTGCGGAAATGGGAAACTTATATCAAACGACGGTAATTGATGTGTCATAAATTTCTGCTCTCCTACACAAATTTTGCACCCCTCTTATCTACGCTACTGTCCTTCTGGTTCTGATTTATTTAGAGCTAAATTGAAAAGATTCACATTTCAGCTAGTCCACGCAATAGACAGCTCAGTAAGTGACTTCAAAACGAAGGAAGTTGGAACTTTAGACTGGTTGAGAAATTGCGGTCAATGAATTTTTCACTTCCAAGCATACGGTTTTTTCTAGTAGTAGGCAAGTTCGATGTTATGTTTAATAATTTTTTTTTTGAAACGTTTTCTTAAAAATAATTCATAAAAGCTAGCCTTTTACGCTTCAAAATTCGGTGTCGGATAATTTTAAGGTATCTTCTAGAGTATTTTAACGTATTCCATTGTATTTTATGATCATATGTATGTAAAGTGATATTATGTAAAAAGAACGATCAATTAACCTAAATGAGGCGCATTTTTGGAAATACAATCTTTGCAGAATTCTATTATAAGGGGAATCCAAAATTGTCAACATATTTCTGGGTGGGGGTACCTAGGCAAAAGGAGGGTACGGGTATGTGCCGCCCTTATGGGTCCCTTTTTTGAACCTTCAATATCCCACTAAGGGTGGTAAAAATTACATTATTTAATTCTAGTCCCCATAACGGTTACCGTGAGTATCACAGCTCGAATAAATTTTCTCTTTGAAAACTTGGCCTCTGATACTCAGGGTACATAACGGTTGTAAAAGCAGCCCAAATTCGATATCGTGACTCTCAAAAGTCTAAATTTCTATGAAATGGTTCCAATACGGGTCACAAAATTCGGGTTTTTTCTCCATTAAAGTCCCTCTAAGAGTCTGTTTTGGTCCCTATAAGAGCCCTACTGCTAAAAGTCGGGCGGCACATACCCGTCATCCCACAAACATAGTACCCTCAGGATATATTTTCACGATGATTGTTGTGGAGGAAGATGGGATGGTTGGAGCTGGTCAAAATTGCCAAATCTGGGTTTGGTATGACCTTCGCATATCGACTCACTTAGTGATATTTCAAGGGTTCTACTACTAGTTTTAGTGTGAAGAATCTAAAACCTTTTGGAACATGGTATATAACATCAAAGGATTTAGAAATATTTTACTGGCCATTTTTTATCCACCTCCTTTACTCGTTTCAAGGCCTTTTTAACATCGTGAGTTTCACAGTGTATATGAATATCACATATAAAAGATTTCCTCAGAAGAGCTTTAAACAAGGACACTTGTATAGCGAAGCTACGCTATACAAGTGAAGTATAAAGTTATATAATCCACTTTTAAGCTTAAGATGGGGATATATGCTCTCCGTCGATTATATGCATATCAATGTTATTGAAATACGCACCGTGATGAAACTCTTATAGTTCGTCTCCACAGCTTGAATTTCAAAGATAGCTAAGTTCTATGGTGCGCTATGGTGTTCGCAGTATCTACAAACTACAGTGTAAAAATCGATTTTCCGTCTTGCTGATAAAATAATAAAATGTTTCTGTTTCTCTGTTGACTCGAATGCATTCACCAAACGTTACTGTTTGCTACAATCATGGACAAAATATTTGAGACAAAGGGGATTTCTCTGCGAAATTTTAAACATACCACAAATGATTTTAAAGCGCGTTAAAGTACAGTTGGAAATTATAGCTTTAACTCTGAATTTTAACATTAGACTTAAGACTTACGAGCATAGGATCTCAGGATTCAAAAGCTAATATTATTCCAATAAGGCTGGGAATATAGCCTAGAAGCAATCAAACCCCTCCAAAATCGAAATATTCAATGAAATAAAGTGGACTAGAATCACAACCCTCGCCCGAATTTTAAATTCTAAAAAACGTGAAAATACACTAAAATCTCAATATATTTCGACCCTCCAGGGGATTAAGGGTTAAGGCGGGGGTCAAAATGCTTCAACGTTACAAATCTTTCATAGCTCATTTTGGGCTCAAACGAAAGTATGACTAATAGAATAAGAGTCGAAGAGTTGTTTTGTTTTGAAATTTCGTAATTCGCAACATCCTCGTTTTGGGCTTTTTGGACGTCATAAAATTGAATTCCAATACTTTTGATAGCATCAAAAATTTCAAATTGACCAAAGATGCATTTTATATTTTTCAAGATTAGAAAACATTGTTATATGAAATTGATGTGTCGCAATTTGCAAAAAAAAGTTTCCGGAAAATTTTACCAAAGATTGAATTTTTTTTGAAAAATTTGAAATCTTATTTTGATGATTCTATCAACAGTTATTGCAATTAAATTTTTAGGACGTCATCAAAACGCAAAATTGAGGATTTTGCGAATTACGCAAAATTTCAAAATAGAAAATAGCTGCCTAGACGAATCTTATTTACTTAGTTATCGCTTCGTTTAGCCAAAATGAGCTTGTGAAAATGATTTGGTAACGTTAAGTTTAGAATTTTTAGTACAGTAGCGTTTACTATGATATAAACAACCATTATATACATTATTTGGTAATAAAAGAGAACAAAAAAAATAAAAATAATTTCTTATCTCTATAAGAAGAAGATATATGAGATAGACACAAATTGCTAATATTTGTAGAGAAATTTTTGCTTCAGGATGAGAGCCATTATAACAGAAGTAAAGGCTATCAGTAACATTTCTTTCAAAATTCAACAACTTGATCGTTCTTCTGCGGTGGCACTTTAATGAAAATTATGCTAGTTAGCTTAATACCTTATTGTGGGGTTTTTGGAAGTACAATCCCCCTTTATTCCCCCTATTATTTTTTATCCCCCCATTACAGGGACCTTCTTTAGAGTATTAAATTCAAAAACCGAAAAGCTATAGAGAGGTGCATTGGAATGAAATTGAAAGGGAAGTCACTTACAACTACAGCCAAATATTTGGCACAAAAAGATTTTCGAGTTATTTAATAGATTTCAACTTAGACTTTTTTCGTGCCTCAAAGTTTTCGAGTTATTTATTTACATTATGTTTTTATAATATAGCAGATATTCGATTTATGGAAAATTCGACTTGTTTATTATAATGGGTTTGTTACTTCTGAAGGGGTAGATTTGTGTTAAATATATCAACAAATAACTCGAAAAGTTAAAGGCACGAAAAAAACCCGAGTTAAAAAATACCAGCAACTCGAAAAGTTAAAGGCACGAAAAAAACCCGAGTTAATTAAAAAATACCAAAGACTTATAACCAAAAGTCTTTGAAAATACCAAGTAAGTAAAGAAGTAACGAAAAGGCAAGAAGGCGCGAAAAAAAAACTGAGTTATCATTTTTGTGGTGACGTCATAAAAACTTAAATTATGACGTCACATGCAAAATAACTCGGAAAAATAACTCGGAAAAATTAACTCGGGAAAAAGTAACTCCTGGGAGTTCCAGGCTACCTTCCAAGCTTCCAACCAACACCCTCTTCATCGCCCGGGGAGTTTTTACCCGCCCGTCTTTTTATATCCTCTCCCGCTTCTCTTCAGAATTGCATCTTGTGAACAGAGTTCCAAACTTTGCGGGGGAGATAAAATGGGGTCACCAGATGTTGTTTGGACATTTCAATAACAAAAAAAAATTTAGTGAAGTCATTTTTCAAAAAAAATTGCGGGCTCGCCATTGTTTTCCTGTTTTCTCATTTACCTGTTTACTGGTTCTCAAAATCAAACGACACAGCTTAAAGATACAGTTTTATTCACTGTGGTAACAATTTTATAAGTGTTTGAAGGTTATTTTGTTACTATTATCTTTGGTAACATATTATCTATTTATTGGTTCATTGGTGGTTTCAAGCCGCTGGACGAATGCAGATCAAAGACACAGTATTCTTTTGTTTTGTTTACTGGTCTTCTTTCCCACCGTTTACGATACGAAGTAAAAGTTTAAATCAGAACTGTTGACTACATATTTGAAGATATTTATATTTTGGACATACTTGGAAAACTGTAAATAGCTACATTGTAAATAATTTTAATCAAAAACGAAAATGAAGTTACTTCAAAATTCAACATTTGAATCACTGAGTTCAGCTCTCTCAGTTCAAGGAGATAATATTAATATTTCTGGCAGGTAAATATTTTTTGATATATATTTCAGTATAAGGTGTCCCAGCACCCATTATATTAGCGCTAACTACCGTGAGATTGGGTAACTTGCATCAGTTCAGTGGAGGCTAATGCATGTACATGCATAGCCCTCAAATGAAAGACCTGGCTGGTCATTAAAATACAAAGTTAAATCAAAACAAAAATGGTAGAGTAGAACTGCAAGCGGACCTGCGTAGTTGTATTTTAATGACCAGCCAGGTCATTCATTCACTTGAGGGCTATGCATGTTTGCCTCCACTGATGCAAGTTACCCAAAACAGAGTCGTCTAAGAAAACAGCTATTACGCCAACTAATAGACCTTTTTTCAAAGAGGACGTCCTGTTGAATAATTACCGTAAGTTGGTCTAATGTCGACATTCGTCTTCTAATTTCGACACCCTTTGTTAGAGATAGGAACAATAGAAACTTGGGAAGGTCGGAATCGCTGATTGACTTTGATTAGCGCGATTAGAGGAAAAATCTTTAGTTTATCAGTGATTTCGACCTTCTTAATATTCCTATCTATAAAGAAGGATGTCGAAATTAGAAGACGGATGTCGACATTAGACCAACTTACGGTATGTAGTCCAGCCATAAAAACAATGATAGAGCCATGCATAATTACTGTATCATGCATATTGTAATAATTATGCATGGTTTTATCATTGTTTTTCTGCTGGACTACATAATTATTCAACAGGACGTCCTCTTTGAAAAAAGGTCTATTTTATATTATATATACGGACGAAAACGGCAATCTTTTCAACGATGAAATGCTGAATCAGCAAAATGTGTTGTCCTTTCCAGATGATCTCAATCGAACGGAATCGACGATCAAACCAATCGAACGCAATCGACCGATTGAAATTCGATTGTCGAACGCAATTGAATCTCAATCGAACTTTAAAATTCTAGGTAATATTCGATTGGTTCAATTGTTGTTCGACTGGTTTGATCGTCGATTCCGTTTGATTGAGATTGTCAGGCTTTATTCTTGCAGCTTCCCAACATCCAAGCTCTCAAACATCACAAGCTGAATGAAATTACTGTCGATTTCCCGTAGAAATTATAATCACAAAATGACTAAAATGGGTCATTTATAAATATTTTACTGGCCATTTTTTATCCACCTCCTTTACTCGTTTCAAGGCTTTTTTAACATTGACTATCGTGAGTTTCACAGTGTATATGAATATCACATTTTAGAAATTTTCAGAAAACAGTTATTTTCAGGCGTAATTACTTTTGGAAATTCTCTTTATCATATCAAAAGACAAAGAGTGTTTCAGAGATGAAAAGATATAAATTTTTCAACAAAAAGTTTATAATTGTGACACTTCATAACGTTAAGAGAAGGGATGTGTAGTTGTAATCTGGCTCTCACGCCAACAGTAGAGCAGAAAAGAGTAAGAGCCAGGATTTTTGGCTAGGGTCAGCAGATGATTGATAAGATTGATTGATATATATTTTTCTAGTCGAGTGTTTATAGTCTTTCTGAGAGAGGTAGTCATGCCTAGATTGGTGATTCGAAAATGACATTTGAAGTTTGTTTAATAGATAATTGGTTGAAAATGATTTCCTACTAAAAATTTTCTATTTATTTTTTGGACCTACCACGGTGGAGGTCCTATAAATTAACCTGTGTTTGTTCGTCCATTCGTTTGTTCGTTCGTTCGTTCGTTCGTTCGTCTGTTACCAACTTTTCTCAGGATTGAATCATAGGAATCTTTTGATTTTTGGTACAAAGGTGCCAAATGGTAGTGGTCAAAATTTGTTGGCTCAATAACCGCATGTTTATCTATAAGAATCACTATTAATAAGCATACATCAATGTTCTTAGTCAAATTACACTCATTTTGTTTTATAAGCATAACGACAACGTTTATAAGCATACTAAAGCTCAAATTTCCAGAAAAATTAAGCATATGCTAAGCATACCTTGAGGCTCAGCCAAAGAAATTTTAATATCAAATAGCACCAAGCCAAGAGAGAAAGTGTAGCAGTCTGTTTTTGAAACATGAATACAACACTATAAAGATTCAAAATCATATGGTAAACATTCAAAAACAATAGAATGTCTTCATTTCTCTCATAATTAAAGATAGGGGAAAATGTGCGAAAATTTTCACCCCCCCCCCCCCTTCATAATCTTTTTACCAAGCATAGGGTTAAGCATAGTCGAGGCTCAAAATTGAGCTTTACTTAAGCATAGTGAGCTTCAGCCGAAATTTACCGTATGCTTATAAAACAAAATGAGTGTACTCAATTTATTTATGAGGTAGATGTTTTTTGCTCATGAGGGCTTACTTTTGAAGAATATTTGTGTTTAGTCATGAAATTTTGGTTGATTGGCGTGTTTTTATAGAAAAACTGGCCAAATTCGATATTTTTTCATAAGCACCTTATCAATCACTTAGGTATTAGCTTTTCTCGAGATTGGCTCTTTCATTCTTTATGATCTTTTGCACAAAGATGCATAACTACAAACCCTCAAATGTGACAGAGCCCAATTTTCGACAAAAAAAATTTTGGGCAAATTTGGGCCAAAAAAACAGCTAAAAAACAGGTTTTTTGGACTTTGTGAAAAATTGGATTCATTGTTTTTATGCATGAAAGTAGGTAAAAGATGGCTCAAGCAGATTTTTGTAAAAAAAGAATTTTTCAGCTTAAAAAACGCATCTTTATCTATAAGAATCAGTATTAATAATTACATACATCAATGTTCTTAGCCAAATTACTCAATTTTTTGATGAGATTGATGTTTTTTTTGCTCACGAAGTCTTGAATATGAAAGAATATTTCAAGAGCATGAAATTTTGGTTTCTAAACGTTTTTTTAATAAGAAACAAACGACTAATTTTAATAGATCGTCACTATTTGTTTTCTGAATGATTATTTAATGGTCACGTCACATAGATATCAATTATAAATGTGTTAAATGCATAACCAGGTAGGTCCATAAAAGTATCACTTGTTTATTTTAAGTCTGGAGAGTTATTCTTGCAAAATGACTGGCAACGACAAGAAACTTTACAAAGAGCTGAATATGTATGGTAAAAGCCCTGCAGACTTACAAGCCTTATCACCATCTGAATCTCAAATGGAGCAGGTACACGGAATCTCACCGAACTCTCTATACTTACCACCAATGCATCGTATACCAAGCACAGATGAAAGTGACATCTCCAATGTATCCGTCATGAATCGCAAAATGCTGTTCACTTTAATTTCAACACTTAACGCTTCATTTCCGGATTACGACTTCAGTTCAGTGAAATCAGAAGCATTCAGTCGAGAAGGAGATTTGACTTGGATTGTGAATAACATCAACAGTAACCTGTCAACCTCAATGGGCGAAGATTTTGTCAAATTAAGTCCAAATTTATGGAAAGCCATTGATGATGAGATCTGTCTCTCAGATTGTGAAATATTTAGGTATAATGTTATGCTGTCCTGTTTTAATTTTCCCCTTTTTTTTAAGGTTTTTATCCATTTTAATCCAACAAGACATTTAGATAGATTAGATTAAATTTACCATAATTTGGTTTGTTAACAGTATCATTGCTATGGCTAAGTTTTGTGGTTGTATATCATGTAATTTTTATCCATCCTCAAATTCTTTAGTTACAACCCAGACATGGAGTCAGATCCATTTGGAGAAGCTGGATGTCTGTGGTCATTCAATTACTTCTTCTTCAACAAAGAACTGAAAAGGATTCTATTCTTCAAATGCAACGGCTCAAGGTGAGAAATATAATCTTGTTGTATTACATTTTTCTTTATGAAAAAAAATTGACGTATGGTTTTACAGGGTATTGCATTTCTTTTTAAAGATTGCACAAGCTAGTTACGGCTAGAGAAGTAGACTTTGAACTCAGGTTGTTTTTAAATATGCTTCAAAGTCATTACATGGTAATTAGACATAATCACCATTTTCCATCAATTGTTTGGACATTTTATAAGGCTAATGGAATTAACAATGACATGTCAAATCACATTTTTGATTTGGATAATGACTTTTTTTTTCGAACATTGAAGTAAACAGGATGTCTCATGACATTTCAAAGTTTTTCTACATACAAACATCAATGCACTCAACCGAAGGGAAGGAATTGTCAGAACGCTCCTTATATAGAACTATCAAACCAATAAGATAAACATTAGCCTTTTGACCACAAAACTGCATCATACATTTGTATCCACTTAACATCCTACCCTACACACCTCCATTATATTGGTATGTAGAAAGATAACACTTGTTAGAGATTATTAGAGAGTGTATTTCCATAACTAATTTATTAAATTGATTAAACAGCAAAGTCTCTTACTCAGATTACCCATTCTTTGTAAAATAGAAGACGTTTCTACCATTCACCAATTCAGTGGTTAGGCTTCCCCCACCCTCCATCTTTCTAAGTTTTTAAGCCCTGAACAATTTTCGTTTTAGTCTGTTAGCGGAGTCATCCTCAGAATTTGACCAATTTGTCATGGATCCTATGGACTGTGAAATGGTAAACTGAGGTACTGACTTTTGCCCCTCCCCCTTTATCTCCCTTTTAAAAGACCTATGTTAACTTTAACCCATATCAAGGGTTTTTATCCCCCATGGTTACATTATCCTATTTCAAAGAGTTTTTATTCCCTATGCCAAACGTCATTAAGTAAAGTTTTCGACTGTTCTACAATTGACTTGAATACCATGTATAATATAAGGTACTCAGTGTTTTTCGGATGGTATAATTACTACCATTTGATTTTAAAACACGAGCACTAATCTCTGTCAGTTATAAAAAAACACTGAGTATCTTCTGTATATACACTGACTTCCATTCCTTGACTGACTGATCTATTTTTTCAAATTAAACTAGGCAAATTTTTCTTAGTTCAAAAATCTTTGATTTTATCTTCTATCAAATTTTAGGATGTGGTCTTCAAATGCAATTGGTTGAATTGAAAATTCTTTGGTACCTGTGGATTACATTCGAGTGTATTTTAATAGTATGGTGGTAAAATGCATGGTTGTTTTGGATTGGAATGGCAGGAATAACGAATGTTTTGGTTGACACACATAGAAAGAGGAGGGAAAGTATTGGTTTTGCCTTATGTATACTAATCCAAGTCTTCGGTACATAACATAGTATATCTCTTTATTTTTAAAACTATAATGTGATTAGTTTTTATGTTTTTGAGTCTTGAAACACTTTTGATTTGATTTAGTGATGTAGTTATTGTTTGGTTGTACATATCGATGATTACTTATTATTAAAATGTTTACGAAATCAAAAATCACAAAAGTGACAAAAATTATAATTTTATTGGCAAAGGTGTATATCCCTTTTCATTTTAATAAGTGTTCAAATACAAAGAAGATTTTTGTTGAGGGCCACTTTATATAATTGTTTTACAAGATCAGTCAGAGCTTATCATATTAATGACATACATGTATTTTCTCTTATAAGCATAACGTTTATAAGCATATACAGGCTCAGTTTTTGGTAACCTAAACAATAGCTCTATTGTTTGAGAACGATAGAATACTAAGCATAATACAAGCCTGATATAGAGGTAGACACTTGCTTATAAAGAAAGAAACATGTAATACGTCGTGCGAGACTCATTCTCAATCAATTAATGAAATTTTTTATCTTATGGCTCAAATTTAATTTATCTGAAGACTCAGGGCTTCGACTTCGTTGACGTTTTGAGAATTTATAACTTTTACGAAATGCTGAAAAAAGAAGTAAGGTTTGTGAAATTAAGTGTTCGTATTTTGAATAATAATCTTTCGATGTTTAGAAGATTTTATGTTTGTGTGTATTTAAAAAATAAGAATATCTTTATCAGAAAAAACTACTTTTTTTGTTGGTTTTATCAACATAATTTGTAAATAATGTTTGGTTCCTTTTAAGTTTCTTTTGTCTTGTAAAATTGTCAACTTTTTTTTTCTTTCGATCTACCTATAATTTATTGAAAATTTTATTTTACCATTTATCACCCAACCCTGAAAATCTGAAAATCCTCGGCAATAAGACGATATTCATGATATGCACCACTGCAATGACTTTTGACATTACACCAGACCCAATAGCTGATTGGTTGTGAGTGACGTAAAGTCAGTCAATACGTCACTTTCAACCAATCAGCTGTTGGAAGATATCGAGGTTTTGTCTAAAATTTCGTCATTACCTGGTCTAAGAACTTTGGATAGGAACTGAATGAAGTTTATTTTAAGAATTTTCTCTTTCTATAGAAACGAAAGTGTTTTTAAAGGGGACGTCTGGTCTGATTTTAGGTATTGTTTTTTTAGAGTTTTTGGAAAAATTATTCCAGGGAGATTAAAATGAGCTATCTCACTTCAAGAGATTTTTTTTCAATCACTTTCTATGGCCATTTAAAAAATCCCTCTTTTTCAAAATTTATGACGTAGCTTATGTTATATGTTTTCTATGTTCTTTCAAGTAAACAAGATTAACTCCTCTTTCTGTGCAGCTGGCATTTTTATAAGAAAATTTTAAGTAAGTCAGAGATGTGCAAAAGCATTTAAAGTCGTTAAAACATCTTTTTCCCAACATTTTGTCAATGAAAGCTTACTCCAACATCTTCATAGAAAACTGAAATATTTATATAGTTGTGGACTGGAAAAATCATCGAAATTAGAAGTTTGAATTAAAATGTTCTTATCAAAAGTTGTTTAAACACAGTACTTTAGACTACAGACAAGATTTCTGTTCTTATAAATTACGAACAAAGGTTACGTCAAAAATCAGGTAAAAGAGAGGAAATTGTAAAACACTAAAATCTGAATATGTCAGTCAAAAATAAAGATTTTGAGTTCGTTTTTCTGCAAACTTTTTTTTACTAATTTAGCTATCTGGCATAGAATTATGACTGAAATGATCTACCAAAGCAGACGTCCCCTTTAAGCTTTTCATTATTCAATAATCCATTCAAGTTTCTAAGTCTCATCCTTTTTGTGTCACACAGTTTGATTGACCTTTCATATGAATTCCTGTCATACTCGTGACATTGCCTCAAAACAGCTGGAAGAAATGATTGATTATGTCTAAATTATTTGACCCTTTCCCTAGTTTTTGACCTTCAACTCCCCCCTGGTTTAGTTTAGTATATTTATGATTTTAATGTAATGTAAATATGACTAGCCTCTAAAGGGCTACATACACTACACAATATATTGTCGGGCAATATATTGTCGATATATTGCTGAGTGCCGGCAATATATTGAAAAGGTGTCCACAATATATTGTCAGCTTGATTTGCAATACTCTAACAATATAGGGGGATTGTTTACCCAAAAAAAATTCCTTTTTATGATAGAGTACCAGTTGTTTACTTCGTACATTACGGTCCGCAAACCATATTGTCGAATATTTTTCGTCAATATATTGTGTAGTTTAAGTAGCCCTTAACACCATTTTATTATTGTAAAAAATATCTTTTTTTTATCTTGTAATTTTTTTGCTCATATTTTTTGTTCACTTGTTCTATGTCTTAGTGGTTTTTATTTGCAATAAGAAAAAGTTCTTTTGTGCTTAAGAATAATCATGTAAATTGTATGGTGTGGGCTACTTGCATCAATACTTCTAAAAGCTTCCAAAATATCTTTTTGTCCTTGATAAGTACGAGGTGAATCATATATGTAACGTCATTGAGCAGAAACTTTCCTTTAATGTTCTGTAATAAAATTTTACAAGACTTCAGCAATCATAACTAAGAGACTTAAATATTCAATCGTAGAATTTTTTTTCAAGACTTTTATATTTAGACATTGAACCCACAAGTTACGGCTATACTAGCCGGTCGACTCCTGTCTGAAATTTTTCTTTTTGATAAATTTTGATGATGCTGAGTCTAGTGAATCAGACTGGAAGCACTCGACGAAGGCTACTTTTCGAAGGATTTCGCCAAAAATTCTAGATATTAAAAAAATGAACTTTAGAGTTTCTAAAATATGATTTAGATAAGAAAAATTCTCAACGCAGGCGAAAACAAAAATGACCCTTCTATGTACCCGAAATAAAAATTGCTATCAGTGAAAGGAACTAACAAGTCGATAAGCTATTTTTAAAACATATGTTGCAAATATCTTTTTGTTCTTTCGTCACTTTAAGGCTGCATTTTTTCATCTAGATGGTGTATGCTGATATGACCGGTTCATGGTTTTTCAAAATCCGTTGTTTTTTCCATAATGACAAATTTCCAAGTAACTTGCATAACTTAACAACTTGACCTAAAAGACCTTTATAATAATTGCAAAGAAGAAAGAATGAAGAACTTAATAAAATAATTATTCTCTGAGCATTTTTGTAATCGGAACCTCAGATAGACCTTTTCGTAAATTACGTCACGAACATCACTTGCCTCGTTTTGTTTTATTGCCATGGTGATTAACTTCCAGTGGATTTTATTAAAACTACTTCCTATTCAATCATTTGTTGTCTCAAGGGACATAATCATGATGGTAATTGTTCGAATACGAGGCAAGTGATGTTCGTGACGTAATTTATGAAAGGGTCTATCGTTTAGTATTTTATCCAATCAGAAAGTTTGTTTACTTTATATTTTTCGTAAAAATTACACAAAACCCAAAACAGAGCGCATTCGAAGCTCGTGTATTACTCGTCTATTGTGACCCCGGCAAAGTATATTTTAATCATCAAAGTGTCCGGAAAATATTTTTAATATAAATCTCACTGCAACAGCGAAATTTTTTTTTATCAATACATAGGTTATCAATACCAAAGGCAATTTGAAAAGATTTTTAACGAAGAAGGATTTTTCTTTTATGACTCTATGCTCCGCTTTTTCTCGGACACACAATGACCAAATTCTAATCATTCTGATTTGAGTCTGATATGATATATTCTGATATATTCTTTTTCTTAGCAAAAATGATATGAAATAAAAAAGCAGATTTCAAATACGATATCGTTGACCGATTTCGAAACAATGAATTTGTTTGATAATATTTTAGAGTGACCTATCATCAAATTCTTGGACGACGACTTACTACAGTATGAGATGCTAAAGAAATGACGGGCTGCTTCGACTGTAAAGGTACTTAATATTTCTTTGTTTTTCTTCCTTCTTGTTTATGTTTATGTTTTACCTTTACTGTTCTGACAATGTTCGCATAATTGGGCTATTCCAGATATTATTTGTACCCCCTATGTGTTGAAGTGGTCAATTACCCCCTTGCCTTGGATTTTTGTCTCGTTTTATTGATTTTCAATCTCATCTTACTGACCACCCTGGATTTTTACACTCGAAAAATCTGACCCCCTGGATTTTTTATTTTCCAAACCTTCCTGGACGTCACAGCTCCTCAACATAGGAGCTGTGCAGATAATTTCTGGAATAGCCCATTTTGAGAATGAAAATCCCTTCTACCCTAGTTTGCATTTCTTCAAGAATGAAGGATTTTTAAGGAGGAATCTAATTTTAGGAGATAATTCCTTTTTTCAATTTATCCTATAACGCTATAACCCTTTTAAACCCGACATGGGCCCGTTATTTTAATCATGGAAACAGTTTTTATGGTTCGATTCTGTCTGTTTTAAAGTTGTTCTAATGTATATTAGGTAAGGAATTATTAAGTAAGGAATGCAAAAAGGTGGAAGGGGCAAAGCTTAAAAATTCGTTTTGTTCTAACTAAAAAAATATTGTGGTCAAAAGCACGGCTTTCTGTAGCAAATAGAATTTGTGTGGATAAATCAGCAGAAATTTGATCAACTGCTGGGTTAGCGAGATTGAAATCACCAGGCATTCTTCAAGGCGGATTGACCTTTAGTATTTATTTGACATTTACAGAATAATCTGTTTGCAATCGCTTTGACCTTCTCCACTCTACTATGTCTTTCCATTAGATTTTGCAGCCATGGGGAGCGTTAAAACATGTCTAGCTTTTTCCGAAATTAGTTCCTTAACTCTAAAAATAATTATAGCCCTGCAATACAACTGTCAATCATTTTTAAGAAAACTGATTGGATGATTAATGTCACGTGGCCGGTCAATATTTCCCCATAGTGACCAGTTATGAAATTGACATCATTAAAATGTCAATTTTTACGATGTAAAACAATAGAATACACTTGTTAATTACTTTTATTACTTTATTTTTGCAGGGCTATAAATCCATAAACACACCCCTTCTCACAGACCCACTGGGACCCCTTTCCACTGGTAAAAGTGGTCAAAATATCGTCCCTGGTGAAAATTATCCTCTAATTTTTGTCCCCATTGAAAATAATCAAATAAACCAATCTTCACTGCAACATTTTATGCCATTTTTCCCATCCACTGAATCTTCTGACCTGAAAACAAGAAAATTGAAATCCCCATCGAGTTTCAGTCCGTTAATTTTATCCCCACTGGCCTGAAAAAAATCCTACAGAGACTCTATAAATAGAGTATTTAAAATACAGTAGAGTCGACTAGAGTATTTAAAACACAGTAGAGTCCAATGTCTACTTATGACTCGAAAAATTTTCTTGTTCTTCAGTTAACAATGCCTTATAAACTTTTTCCAAAATTTCCTTAACTCGAAAAAATTTGTGTTCCCCGTGCGGGGGTTTGAGTTGCTCTTGTAGTAATGTCCATAACCAAACAAATTTGACTCTCTCATCTCCACGGTACTTTTAGGGTGGAGGGTTTAAAAACGACTTAATATGTTAACGAAATTAAGTGTACTCCTGCACCGAGTATTATTCGCTTATTAACAGACCGTTATGTATTACCCAAAAACAATAGAAAACATCTCGGAGGTTTTTTAAAAGTAAATATAGCCAGCTCACGTTTCTCTGCTAAAAAGATTGTTAAAAAGATTGTTAAACAACTCGTAAACCAATAACATCAAGGGATTTATATATAAATGTTTTGAGGTTTGTAATTTTGCATTTTCGATGTATGAAAGAATCTCAGCTGGATAAATTATAGAGACACTTTCGAAAAGTGGGGTTTTTAACAATAGCCGTTTTCATGTTGAGAGTGAAGGCGAAGTGTGAGGCCAAGCAAGCATTCTACTGTAACTGAGAGTTGAAGATACAATGGCTTCTAGTAGCCACTCACCACATAAAGAAACTGATAAACTTTTAGCTTTAAAGAAGCGAAAATACAACGATCAAACGTTGAGCAAACCAACAGATGCAAACCAATGGATTGAGAATAACATCAAAGTCTTTCAAAGTGCTGGTGTGGAAAAACAAGAACGCGAATTGACATCCTGTCATAGTTATGGGGAAATACATTTTGAAGAACAAGAAACTTACTCCAAGGTATGCACTTTTCGATTTTCCTGTTTTTTTTTCTGCTGAAAATGCATGCTTTTTTTAAGCCACCAGTAAACGTTTTTTACAAGAATATCCTAGATTTTTGAAGCCTTTGGATGTTCTTAACTTTTTGAGTTTGAAGCCTAAAAGCTTTAATTAAAATTTCTTATTTTCACCAATTTGTGAGTAATTTTTTGCCAATTCTAGAGATAGGGGGATAGGGTCTTTTAGAGTCCGCAAAGCCTTAAAATGTTCTTAACTTGTTCTTAATATTTTGAGCATTGAAACCTGAGTTGTTCTTATAAAGTTTATTCTTACAAAAAAACTTATTTTTCTTCAATGCTTCAATTGTTTTCCCAATTTTTTTTACCTTTTTCACTAACTCTTTTTTATAAGAACAAACTATATAAGGACTTAAGGCTTCGTTGACCAAATTGTTAAGAACAAGTTAAGAACAGGCTTTGCTTTGCTCTAAAACAAGTTATTTCTTAAGAAATGAGCAAAAATACTCAGAAAGTGGCAAAAATAAGAACATGTTAAGAACATTTTTAGGTTTAAAACTCAAAAAGTTAAAAACATCCGAAGGCTTCAAAAATTTTGGATGTTCTTATAAGAAAATGTTTATAGACTTAAAAAGGGGTCCTTTTCCGAAATCTGTCTGTTGTGTTCTTATAAAAAAAGCCGTGCTGCGGTGGGTCATCTTATAGTCTTTATCGTCTTTTCTCTCAGATATTGTACCACCAAAAGTGAGGGAACGCACTGTTTTCTTTTCCACCAAGAACAATTTTTAACCCTAATATTACTAAATTCTAGGCAAATAGTTTGGGAAAATTGGGCATAAAACTTAATTGTCTAAATACCACAATACCTAAATTCCTTCAATTTTCCTGACGATTTTACATAGAAAACTCTGTTAGAGCCTGTGTTTTGAAATATTTCTTCTCGGAACTTTTTAAATGTTATATATAGTCAGGTATATATCGGTATTTTTGCTGAGTGCAAATATTTGAAATTTCACTTACCGATGTTATCATTTATTGCGGTGAGATCTTGTTTGATAAGATAAGAGCTAACTAATATGATATATTTTTATGGTAAGCATTAACGTTTATAAGAAATTATTTAACTGAAAATTTGTCCAATGGGGCTAGATTATACATACCTATTCGACCGTAGTCGCGCAGTCAGGTGCGTGCCATTTTATTATTTGATTATCCCCCTAAACTCGATCCAATCCTTTTTTACACCTCTTTTCTTTCTATCGTCTGTAGAGGTGCGAAAAAAGACTGGGAAGTTACTTTTAGGGTGGTAAAACGGACAAAAAAATGCCCGCGCGGTAATTGGCGGCTACAGTCGAAAAGGTGTATTCAGCATCGTATCAGTTCGACTTTTCCGTATACTATATAAGCTTGGTAAAATATGTAATCAGGAATTTCCAACCTAATTAGCGAGCATATGTTTTAAGTCGACAACAAGAAACCCAGAAGCGATAATGTAGGGGTTTGGAACGTTTCTTGCAAAATTTAAATTCTTTTTCTAGCCTAGCATGTCAGACTTTGAGTGTGAGAGAGTAGGCTAAATAACAAATAATGAAAAATAAAGGATACTAAATTATAATATAAACTAATATTATCCCGTAGCAGTTATCGTATTATTATACAATAAATCATCTATATTGGGGCATTCCATTTTATATCCATACAGGGGGGGGGGAGTGGACGAACATTTCAAGGGCGTATAACAGAGTATTTTTTCATTTTCCCATGAGGTAAAAGATTATTCTAAAATTTCCAGGGGTATGAACTGATTTTAGTTCTGCCCCCCTATGAAAATAGTTTTTCCAGGGCTTCTTCAGCAAATTTCGCCATTTTCCAGGGGGTATATCTCCACATTTCTAAAAATATTCTTTTGCCTTAAAAAGGTTCGTCTACCTCCCCCCCTGTATGGAAATTTAATGAAACAGCCCATTATGTAAAGGTTTTTATGAGAACATGAGACGTTAGGCTTTCCAGGCTCTGGGACATGCGATTCCTTAGGAAATTACAACAAAATAATCATAATATGCTGAAAAACGAACAAGAAAATCAAAAATATTCAAAGGCTTCAAAAGATTTCGACTTTTTTATAAAAAATAAAGTAACACTAATTATAGGGTCAAGTTGAACATTTTACAAGAATTTTTGTCATTGGATTGGTCGTTAACTATTCAAACAAAAACTTTTATTATATTTTTCTAAAAAACGCGTCATCTCTATTGTTTTGAATAACCAATTATATGAGCATCTTATAAAAACTTCAACACAACTGTAATTATAAGCGATTCCAATCAAATTTTTTTCATATTTTCACCATAGTTCATTCGGATAGCTTACAACAGTGATCCAGAATGCGTCCTTAAGCTCTTAACAGAAATCTGGAATATCGATTTTCCGAAACTCGCACTCTTCTTCCGAAACAAGATCAATTTCCTACGTTCGTTAGACGCTGAAAACCCTTTCCATCGGACTCGATCAACCTGGTTAATGACCGATGGTTTGCAACAAGTCAATGAGTCGTTCTTCTTGGATAATTGCACCAGAGATCAAATGCAAATCGGTATTTTACCGTTAGATTATTTGAAGACTCAAGCTAACCAGATCCATGCACATTTATCGATCGCAGATGATAGTAGTCTGTTGAGTCCACTTTGCAGTGCATTTTTATTCATTGATGACGGTCTACTGGTTTCGAAGGAAGAGGCTGTTCAACACTTTTGGAACACGCTGGCTCTCTACTTGGTTGAATGTAAGCGTTTTATATACTTGTTTAACTCTTTTGCAGCATTCTATTTCTAACAAGACCTAATACCTAACGTTAATTTGACGTCCTTTGAGTATCTGAAAATGGTATTTTTAAATTCACCAATTGGAGTACGATTTTATCATCGATTTCCCGACAAATACAGTGATCTGTGTGATCGTGCTATCGAGTATTGTTCATTAAATTGGGTTGTTTGGTTACATGTGATAAAAGTTTTAAGTGATTTTCTTGGTTTTCGTCATAATGTGACAAGAGGTACCGCTGGGGCCTTTCAGTCATGCTTCTTTTACTATTTTTGATTCCTACTTGGCGAAACCTTAATGATGTATCATTTTCTCTTTGTAGCTGATCTTCCGACACTTGCCATCTTCAGTGACAGCTCACCCATTAAAGATATATTTACCATGGATCCAAAAGTTCACAAGCTCTTACTCAAAGGTCAACAAAATGGGCCAGCTAGTGCTTTGAGAATTCCACAACAATTTAGCCTGGATATCGAGAATTTAGACTCGGCGATCGGAGATGATGTAGAGATTTTCAATACAGAAATGCATAAACAGCGTTTGAGGATCTTTTCAGCCGGTTGTTCAGAGTGTGAACCAGTTCAGGACGAAGATTATTCAGAGGTTATTAAATGCATCAATGCGAATAAAGATACGGTAAGTCAAATGCGTAATTTTTTTATAAGAGCATCCAAAAATTTTGAAGTCTTAGCTTTTTGAGGTTTAAGCCCAAAATTACTCTTGTAACATGTTCTTATTTCCCCATTTTATGAGTATTTTTGTTCTTTTTCGCAAGAAATTGAGTGCTTTTGGTCTGCAAGTCTTAAAATGTTCTCAAAACCTTTTCTTAATATTTTGGCCATCGATGTCTGATATATCTGATGATTGCTTAGAGCATGAAACTCCGAGTTATGGATTTTTAAATTTTTTGGTTTTGAAATATATTTTTGAATAAAGAAGCTCTACTCCTGGTTGGTTTTATCGAGCACTCTTTGAATATGATTTCACCTTATTTGATTTATAGTTATTCTTATAAAGTTTTTACTCCAATATACTAGTAAATTTTTCACTCTGACATGATCTTAATTTGCTGATTTTCCGTTTTTAAACTTATTTTTTCTTTTTAGTTACATTTTTCTGAAGAAGGCGACGACCTATTGTTCTTGATGCTGAAAATCTTTTGCCAAGGTATGTTTCACAATTTTCAGCCTAGATTTTCAAAGCTCAATCCAAATTATCAGAATTTATAACCCTTTAAGGGAGTCTATTTTTAATATTTTGTATTTATCGGACCTTTTCAGAGACTTTATTGAAGATTTTTCTTCCCTTTGAAAGAGAAAAAGGGACCCACATACTTTACAGCCATTTTGCCTAAGTACTCTTCCTTTGGGACGAACTTTTTTCAGATATTGATATTCCCTCTATTTTTCTTTCACTCAAAGCCTTGGTAGAAGAAGACAAGAAATATGTTTTGATAGGTTTTTCGATCATCTGGGATCAAATCGATATCGCCAAAACATATCTTTATGACTATTTGAAAGGACAGGTGAGATTATTGTGATTGTATCTTTGTCACTTTGGTTTTGACGGCCCTTTTTCCATGTTGAGGTTATTGTAATGGAGATGTAGGGCGCTGGAAATAGTTTTAATTGAAAAGCTGAATTTTATAGATAGTGGCTGTTTTTTGCCGTGAATTCACCAAAAAAAAGGTCACCGTGAATTTTTTATTCCTATGCCTACGATTAGCATGTACTGTCCTACACGATGCTATCGTCCGTTAGAGGGATAGTAAACCCGGGAAAAATATATGCGCAGAGTCACGTCAGCCATCACGGTGGTTTACGGAAAAAATGATAATAATTGAGTTTGGAACATACTGCAAACGCCTCCCTTACTGCTTATTCCGCCCCGGGCTTTCAAATTTACCCCGCCTCCTAAACTATTCACTTTTTAGAGATGGATTAAAACATTTTTCTCTGTACTGCTTTCACTTGCAGATCCACGTAGAGTCGAGCGAATATTTCTCACTGTTCATGCTTTGTCTCGCTTACCAACGCGTCAATTTCATCGAAGAGTATTTCCAAACACACTTGAACCAACTCCAAATATCTTTCAACGATATAGAAGTCCTCTATGGTTTTGGTTTTAACGATGGAAAATCGCAAGAAATATTGGAACCTTATTTCGAGAATGGTTTCAAACAGACTGATGACAAGACTACTGAAAGACTTGGTTTGTTCAATGCAATGACTGGGAGATCTAGTTTGGTCAAATCTGCTGTCGATATGATTAGCGTGCGAAATGCTCTTAATGTTCTCTGTAAAAAGATTCAAAAGACCGAATTCTTTTTCCCTGTGGTAAGAAAGACAACTCTGATTTTTAGGTTTTAATAAAATCCAATCTAGCAAAAGACAATGCCTCTCAACGGCTTATCTGGTGTCGGGTTTGAAAATTTCATTATAAAGCTATAACAAATCACGCATCGGCTTTACAGGCTATTTTCCAGATGAGATGAAGTTTTTTATAAGATACTTTAATAATTGGTCATTGGAAGTAATAAAATTGATGCGTTCTTTATGAAGTTTTTTATAAGATACTTTAATAATTGGTCATTGGAAGTAATAAAAATGATGCGTTCTGAATGTTCGGAAAAAGTAACAATTGTTTTATTACTGGTTATAACGACCAACCAAATCAAATATGAGCTTATAAAACTCCATCTTGTCCCCTATTTTCTAGTTTTGCAAAAAGTGCAATTGTTTCCCATCATTTTCCAGGTCGATGACAAAACGATAAACCCCTTGAACGAAGTATTTTTATGGGCGGTAGTCAATGGTTACCACAAGATTGCCATGTGGTTATGGGATAAGAGTGACAACAGTTTTGAGCGTGTACTTATCGCAGAAGAAATTTATCATAAATGTTATCGACGTTCTACCAAAGTAAACATCGTCTTGTTGCCACAGTTCTACTACCAATGCTACGAGTAAGCAGATATAATTTAGTTTGTTTTATTTTCGAATTACTGAGTGATTTGAATCTTTAAACGTATTATAGGCAGGCTTCTCTAAAAACTCGTTCCGTGCATATTATTCGGCTCTTTTCATGCTTAAGTACTGATAGCGCCAGTTAATTCTCTCGTGTCCATAGAAACGTAAATAAAGCCTGAGATACATGGGAACGAGGTGAATGGGGTACCTTATCAGGGAAAACTCCGTCGTGGAAAAATATTCGTCACTTGGCTAAAATTTCGTCACTTTCTCTGGACGAAGTTTTCCCCGATAAGGTATTATACGGATTATAGTGCAGTCAAAAAATGTGATTACTCGAAAAAGTTCACGACATTATACTCCCATGTTTGCTTGTTTTACAACGTACAGTTATTAGTCTTGATAAATTCCAACCAACCAGAAATGAAGGTCATGTAACAAACGCATGAAAATTTCGAGTAAAAGCGTGGTTTGACTTCAGACTTTAATTTTGTAACCTGTGTATTAAATCTTTTCACTGCTTATTTTCCTATGCCATACTCCGAATTTCAAGACAATAGACCTTATCGGAGTTTTTGGTATTTCTAAAACAGCGATGCATTGTGGGATTGTTTCAGGGGTGTTACAATAGAATTCCCTCGAGGAATTCTTAAGAGATTTCTATTGTAATACTCCTGAAACAGTCCCACAATGCATCGCTTTTTTAGAAAAATAAAAAACTCCAATAAGATCTATTATTTACTTGTAAGGATTCTTTATACTTCATTTTCAATTTCTTTTTTGTTTTTACAGGGAATTCAGGGATTTAGCTGTTAATTTCCTTGAAGTATCTTACGACATGAATATTGAAGACTCCTTAAAACTTCTCTGTAAACCATCACAAGTCTTTGAACAGGGTGGTGGTCTACAAACAACACCACTAGACATCGCAAGCTCCATCAGATGTCCAAGTTTCATCGGGCACCAAAGTGTACAACGTCTCTTAACTGAAGTCTGGACTGGCTCAATGCCATATAATATTGCTTTTTGGCAGATTTTCCTTTCGTTTATTTTTCCGCCTTATTTATTATGGGTGACTTTCCGTGAAGACGTAACGATCAGGAATTACGTACGTGAAATGGGAAGACACAACCGAGATTACGTTGACGGGTAAGTAGTAAAATGACAGTCAACACTCTCTAATTCGATCTTTAAGGGACCAAAAATTTTCTTCGAATTAGAGAAATATTAGAATTAAAGAGTAATTTATACCACCCCCAACTGAGGAGACCAATGTTCTAGTTCGAATTACAGAAAGATTCGAATAATAGAGGTTCGAATTAGAGAGGTGATTGTACCTTCAATTTACCGTAGTATGGCTAAATTTACCCACTCCCGGGGAAACTTATCTATTTTACAAAGACAAACACAAAGTCACTTCTTAGGCCGTGGTGTGTGTTGTCTACACATTTGTATTTAGCATTTTTGCCGGTATGACCGAAAACAGCGGAAAGATCCCGGAAGTACGCAAGCATGTTTCCCCGGGGATGAGAAAGTTTGGCTATTTTACGTTATACCTTAATGTTTAACAAGCTTTTTTAAGAAGAATGTATGAATTGATCTCTTCCAAGCAAAAGCGCTAATTTGACATTACATATTTTTCTTAGAACCGGTAAATTTTTGCTGATTATGGAGCGTTTTTATTTTTTAGGCTCAAACGTTCTTTAGCTTGACCAAATGTGCACTCCAATTTTAAAGCTCGAAACTTTTTCAGTCATTTTGAAAAATTTTTATCATTTCTAGGACGTCGACAAAAACCAAACCACCCAGTTTAAGTTTTGGCAAGAAGTTACTTCTATTCTATACTGCTCCTGTCACAAAATTCTTCATCAATTTGGTATGTTTTTATTGGAAGAATAGAAATAACTCAATTTCTCAGAACCTTCATATTCCCATTCCCCTTATTTTCTTTCGAAATATCTTGACTGTCGACATTAAGCCATTCAGTTTCATCAAACCCTGGTTTCATTAGTATCAAACGTGGTGGTCGCCAGATTTTTTTACTACTCTCTATCGGTTTACTGGGCCAAGGTTGAAAACAAAAAAATGTTCTTAATTGGGGACTGTCAACGTATTTTAAACCCGGGGGTGGGAGGTACTTAGGTAAGTGAAGGGTACGGCTATGTGCCACCCTTAAGGGTGCCTTTTTGGGACCTTAAAATCCCTGTAAGAGTTGTTGGAAAAAACAGAAAATTAAATTTCAATCCAACTGAGGTTTCAACTTCTTGTTCCTTGAAAGCTCAAAATTTGGTCAAATTTTAAATCACACGATATATTTGAAAATTTGTAGTATCTTGCTATCCTTTAAAACGAATAGACGCTTGATTTTCAACATGATAGGTACTTTACTTGATGGTCATGTTTCGACTGATGTCCTAGTACACCCCTGTGTCACAAAGCCACTGGGACCCCAGCTGGAAAATTTGGCAAAAATTTCGTCCCCGGTGAGAAAATACTCTGGAATTTCAGCTCCACTTGGAATTGACTTTGATTTCATCCCCATTCGAGATCTAATGTTTAAAAATTGCATTCCAAACTATCCCCGCTGAAATTTTTAACCTTGGAAGAATAAAATTTCTATCCCCATTGGGATCTCAATAGGAATATTTATCCCCACTGAGGAAAAGCTTCACCGGGGGCTGTGAGACAGTGGTGTCGTAGTCTTGGCCTCATTGAAAAATGTTTTCAAGACTAGTCAGTATCAGATATTTTATAACCAATAAGATCTTGCTGACCTTGTATATTCTTCTGAACTTCTTCTCTACAGGCTACATTTATTATTTTCTTGGTGTTTGTCTCCATTGATGCAATCGAGAATCGAACAGGAGCATTTGATGTGGACGAATGGGTCACAATGGTCTTCTTTATCTCCTTCCTCACTTATGAAATACGAAAGGTATGTCAATATCTGCTCTCAGGTGCCAAAAAACGGGTGGAGGGTTGGAAAAATTTACAGGGTTCAGAAAAAAACCTTGAAACCTTGAAAATTTTTAGGAAAATCTCATGGAAAACCAGGGACACTCAGGGAATAATGTGATTTTTAGATTTCTTGCAACAGAATAGCTTGTATTTTGGGAATTGTATCTCTAAATACCCCCAAATTAAGGTAATTGAACGAGGCTATTTAGAAACTGTTATGAAAGTGTTATGAAAAGCTCTTTCGACAGATGGTGGGGTAATAGATTTGCAAGATAATGGGTATGTGGGAACATTAAGAACTCATACCCTTTTGGAGGAGGCGCTAAATCGAGGGGAGAATGCAGAAGTTTCAATCAGTATTTTCCAGAAAGTCGCTATGTTTTCAGAAACGAAGATAATAAACGTGTCTTCAAATTACAGGTGGCATCAGTGGACATGAGTGCGAAACGTCGTATCAAGAAACATTTCGGTGATTTCTGGCACATCATGGATTTATTCGTCTTCTCGTCCTACGCCATCTCCATAACACTCCGTGCTCTACATTACGACAAGAATAATTTCTTCATGTCGATCACCGCATTCTTATCCATTCTCCGAATTCTGAAAGCTTTCTACGGGTTCTCCAGACTTGGGCCGTATATTTTCATGATTTCACGCATGGTAAGTGCTGTACAACTGGATTAGGCTGACCAAGATTTCCTTGAAATTAATTTGGATGAGGGATTCTAGAATAAAGGATTCGAGTTTAATCAACCCTTTTGATTTTGAAAAATCTTTCGCGGTAACGTGAAGCATTTAAAAACATTTTGAGTTTGGTAAATGAAAATTTATCCAGTAGGGTCGAAAAGATCTTTGGTAGTCTTTCCGCTGGGTATTATCATTAGTTTGCTTCTCCGAATGACCATATAATAGCGAGTTTATGTATTCGAGATAAATCGAGGGGGACGGTATAAAGCAAATCTGACATGGGGTCGAATTCGCCGTCGACTTTGCTCGACGACGGTAAAAAAACACCAATATACCGTCGTTTGTTTAGGTGAGCAAAGGCGATATAGAGCCGTACATCAAGTATCGACTTTGTTTTGTATCGATTTCAGTTACCGTCGCCCTCGATATCCTCCGATACATAAACTCGGTAATAAGTGCCTTAATACAGCGTACATATTATACTTTGAATAGATTAATGGAACTGATTTTAGACAAAGCTTCCGGGGGGGGGGGCATTGAAGGTGCTGACATATTACGGCTTAAAATGTTTACTCACAACATCACAAAATTACAAAATCTTCTAAAAATTACAAAAGTTACAAGGGCTTACAAAGGGTTGGCCTCTCAAATACTCTACTCAACCTTATACTGGCTCTTGTACTATGGACGAATTGTTTAAATGGACAAAGAAGAAAAAATAGCCAAACAACGTACAACCACCTCTTATTACGGAAATCATTGCCTCTTCAAAAGAAATGTTTGATATTGTATTTATTTTCTGCAGTTCAAAGAGATGATGATTTTCTTGGTGGTTTTATTCGTATTTATGGTATCTTATGGTGTTGGTATGACGTCAGTACTCTTGCCACAACATGTCAGCTCCAAAACGTTCAAAGATGTTTTACTGTACCCGTTCCTTAACGCGTTGGGAAATATCGATTTCACGTATGACCAGAAAGAAGGTAAAGTGAACTTAAGTCAAAGTAATATAGCTTTGGGTACCATCATAAAGCCACCCCCCCCCCTCTGTTAAAGGTTTTATTTTTACATAAATGTTTCTGTTTCATACCAGACACATATTTCATATAAGGGCAGTGTTTGCCTTTTGTTATTATGCTGATATAAGCGAAAAAAATGTTTTTCTTTTCCTCTCTCAGACCAATCTTGCTTTGTGAAAAAGCTTGTAAATTAAAATCGATGAATAAGCAAACGATATCACTCTTATTTAAAAACAAAACCTTTAACATTCGGAAATATTTGTAGATGTCAAGAAAGTACCTTTTTTTTGCTCAATATAGCTTGATTGTAAACTTTGACCACCTTATTTTGGGGCTATTAAGAGATACAGTAAAGAGGTACAGTTTTAAACCCCTCCTCCCTCCAGTAGCGTAGACAGGAGGGGCGCAAAATTTGCGTAGGAGAGCAGATTTTTATGACACTCTAATTTATCTATTTATAATGTAAAAAGAAAATAATTAGAGTGTCATAAAAATCTGCTCTCCTACACAAATTTTGCGCCCTCCTGTCCACACTACTGCCATCCTTCCCTTTGAAATCCCTTTAATCCCATCGTTTATCAGGCATTTGAGAGTTGGCTACTGTTTGTATTCTCCAACTCCTGCTCCTTATACTGCCGTTTCATAGAATCAAAACGAAACTTCAGGAGTTGTTTTTTAAAATGTACAGGTAACTTTTTAGCACTCTGTACACGCTGAGGTCTGGCCAAAATTTAAGAACAAATCACAAAACCTTAAAAGTAAATTAAGTGGGCGCCTTTAAGAACATGATAAGGCAGCACTTAAACCTGAATTTTTGGAAAAATATGAGCTGTCAATGCCGAGTCTAAATTAATTGGCTCTCATAAAAAGTGTGAGCGGAATTCTATAATTAAATGTAGTCAAGGGCCAAACAAACCTTGGAACAGCCGGAAAAGCTGGAAAATAAAAAAGAATTCAGTAAAACCTTCAAAGCTTCTTGTTATCCTCTTTGCCTTTTCGAATCAACATCGCTTACGACCAGAAAAGTGGTTAAAGGTTTAGTGGTAAAAATAGGACCTAGGTTAGATTGATTTTTCTTTTGTTCTTAAAAAGTGCTTTCTACTTAGCAAAGTGTGTTTAGCCGAGAAATCCTTCGTTGCTTTTTCAAATTAAGGGTTGTAAAAGATATCAGATGCGTGAAATGTTTTAAGTATTTTTGAAAATTTATTCAAGGAAAAAAATGAATTAAAAAATGTATAATTATTACAAACTACCAGCGTGGGCGTGGGAAAAAGCCAAACCCTTACGGAAACTAAATGCTCGTATTCCATTGAAAACGAATATAAAATGCATTAAAATAGAATAAAATTCTAGGTTCAAAACTTTGATGAATTTCTAATTCATTGGGTATCAAAATGTATTTAAATTCTAGACTTTAAATTACATATAAATGTATAATAAAAGATTACGTTGAACTTGAGCAAAGAAAATACAATTCAAATGTTGTTTCAATTGAATTCATTTTCCATTAACTTTTTTAAACGTAGTTAAATTATATTTTTAATGTGAACCACGGATTCACTAAAATAAAATGCAATTCAGATGCTCTCACAAATAAAATGCATTTTTTATTCGATTTTTTAAACGCATTTAAACTAAATTTTTCGATATGCTGATGAATTGACAAAAAAAATGCAGTTCAAATATTTTAAAAATAAAATGCAGTCCATTTCGATTTTTTAAACGCATTGAAACTAAATTTTTCGATATGGTCATGAATTCGATAAAGTAAAATGCAGTTCAAATAGTTTTACAAATAAAATGCACTTTCCATTCGATTTTTAAACGTATTGAAACTAAATTTTTCGATATGGTCACGAATTTGATAAAATAAAACGCAGTTCAAATAGTTTTACAAATAAAATGCACTTTCCATTCCATGCTGTTTTAATTTTTTTTTGCTGAAATTCATTTTTTTCTAATTTTTTAAAATCAAAAAATAAGTAAAAAGATAAATTAGTAAAGATTAATACCAGAGTAAATAGTCACGAGACTAAATGCAACCTAATACATTTTAAGTAAAACTATAGCCAGTCTATTCGGTATTCAGAAAAGAGATAGAATGATTATAATGGTACAGGGATTACCAAAAATTTCCATTTTCACCTATTTGAATTCATTGAAGAATGGAGATTTTTCGCAAGCCTTCAAATAAAATGTTACCAAAATTCTTGAAACTTAATTGAAATCCCATGTTCTTTCTTTCAGTGTAACATTCTATTTCAAGCTAACCTTTTCCGTGGTGAAGTGAAAGACCCAGCGTTTTTGTAATCTTAAAACCATATTTACCACAAAAGATCTTTAATCCATGTTTATCATGTTTTGTTAAATCTCCTCCTTGATTAACTCTCTCGCAGCTGTTCACAAGCTAGAGGAAACAGCCCCTAGAAACAGACTCGGTGGGACCCCTCCTCACTGGAAAAAGCCGCCAAAAAATGGTCCCGGTGATAAAAATACCCTGAAATTTCACGAAATTTCATCCCCATTGAAAAGCTACAAGAGCTCTCATTGCCGCTCGGAAAAAAACACTGAGACACTGAGGCCATCCTCACTGGATATGTGAGCTGTAAACATTAGAATTTGAAATCCCCACTCATTTAAAAACAAGCGGTTTTCCACTCCCATTGGCATAGCTCATTTTATCTTCACTGGCTAAATAACTTTAACAGGGTCACTGAGACAGGGGTGTCAGGAAATAGATCTGAAAATAATATATAATGTTATATTTCATTGAATATGCTATTTTTCATGAGTTAAAAATTACAGTTCATTATGGTAGGTTTCAAAATTAAATGATGTCAGAAAGTACTTTTCAGGAGTTCTGTCTTTTTGAGAGCACGACCAGTGCACGAGTTTAAAAAAAATCAAATACAGCTTTTTGTGCACAATGCAGGGCGGGTCGGGAAATCATTTAAAATTTTGAAATTTTAGTGACCCAGCCGCCCTCACGATTAATAACGAAACTTTTTTTCTCTGAACCAGATAAACTTTCGATACTCAGGCAAATTAAGGCACGTCCAAATTTTCCGTAATTTTTTTTCACCAGTTCCACCTGTCAAACCATATCACTTCATACATCAAAAGAAGCGTATTGAAGTGAAGATCACCAGACTTGCTGTTTTAAAATTAATTTTTACACCAAAAAAAAGATATTAGGAAAAAAGCAAAAAATGCTGATGTCAGCAAAACTTGTTTCTTGAATAACTCCAGTTTGGCTGATGGTATAAACTTGAAATTTGGACCAAAGCTGAAAATCGTTAAAATGATAATTTTAAATCAAAATTTTTTTTCAAATATTGCTGATGTCAGCAGAAATCAGCAATATACGAAATATTGCAATTAAATGCTGACGTCAGCAAAATTTCAAATTATTTTTTTTTCAAAATGATCTTTTTAATGTTGTGCAACTTTGGTCCAAATTTCATGTTTACACCATCAGCCAAACTTGAGTTATTTAAGAAACAAGTTTTGCTGACGTCAGCATTTTTTGCTTTTTTCCTGATATCTTTTTTTTGGTGTAAAAATTAATTTTCAAACAGCAAGTCCAGTGATCTTCACTTCAATACGCTTCTTTTGATGTATGAAGTGATATGGTTTGACAAGTGGAACTGGTGAAAAAAAATCAAGGTATATTTGAAAGATTCGGACATGCCTTAAGTTGCCTGAGAGTTTTTTATCGGACAAAAAGTGAATATTTGTCTAACAACAAATACTTTTAATATTCGAAAAAACTTGGAAAAGCGAGCGCGTAGCAGCCATTTTAGAAGCTCTACGCGCAAGATAACAGAATATGTTAGCTTTTAGTTGCAAGTAGCGCATGATCCTGAAGTAGGATGAATTCTTCCGCAAATTATGAACAAAAGTTTTTGATGTTATTATTATCACATATCATAGTATTTCACAATAATGGCGCAACTTTTTTTCTGATTTTAATCATAAGTTTTTTGTCTGACAAAAAAAATGAAAATCTAGGGTCTAATTTTCTGTCTTACTTGTAAAAACGAGACTAGCACAGTATTTCCATGGATTTGTAAGTTGAGTTAGTTCACAATAATAAGGACAGAAATTTTGTTTTTATCACAAAGAAAAGATCGTTTTTGATGTTTGATTTATTCTTCAATGCAGAAGAAACTTAATCAAAATTGTAAAAATTTGTGACAATTTTTTTACGTTTAAAATTCTTAGATACGTTTAAAATACATTTATTTTTTTCGAATAATTTGCGTAAATTGCTCTGCTCCATTGATAATTGTAGCAAATTAGTTAGCTAAATTGTTTTGTGTATTGGCGGTTTAGTTTGATTAAATTACGAGCAATTAGAACACAAAAGATTTGAGAAAATTGATGTTTAAAAGTTTTACTTTAACAAGCCAAGTTGTCAGTTGTGTCAGTCACATGTCCGTCAGGCCATGAGCTATGTTTAGAAATGATGTTAAGGAAGAGTCTCTTCTTGGCTTAAATTTAACAACTCCAATGTTATTTCCAAAATTTATCTATTAATATTTATTTTCTTTCTAACTTTCAGGTAAAATCATAATATACCGACGGAATACTGACACACAATTGAAGGATGATTAAAATCACGATACCAAACAAAAGACGAAGACGCCATCTTATTTTTCAGTTTTTTAATTTTTAATCTTTCATTAGAATTTTCTTTGTAAATTTTAACTTTAACTTCTGTTTATTCTACTAATAAAAATTCCATTTGCAACTCAAACGATTAGACTTGTATCCTGTATCTCAAAACGCAGTTAATCTGAGTGAATATTAGCCAATAACCCATCGAATACAGCTCAACAATGTATACCCCTTAAAAAGCATCGATAAGCCTCGGAAAATAATCAGAAAATGCCCCGATAAAATCCCTATAAGGACCCGAATACTGGTAGTGGTATTCTTACAAAGAAAAGAGAAAAATAATGCATTACAAATTCTCAATTCTTATGAAAAATCTTTCCTATAAGAAATATTTCGGATATTGAAAAGGCATTATAAATTTGGATTTTCAATTCATTTGAAATCTTGTCCGCTATTGAAATTGCATTTTAATTTTGACGCCATTCGTTAAAAATGTATTTATAATTTTCCTCAATTCTCTTTTTCATGTTAAAAATGTATTTGTAATTGTGAAGTATCAAAAAATTATAAAATTGTTCAAAAAATTAAATGCATTTTAAATGAAATCCTAATGAATTATATATCCTATTTTTTCAAATGTTATTTCAATGCAATTAAAGTGCATGCTGTATGCTATTCCATAATGCATTTTATTTGCAAAGTTTTTACTCTAGCAATGCGATTTAAATTCGTTTAACATTTTTGTCCAGGTCCAGGTTTCACTACATTTAAACTGCAATTAAACTGAAATTTCAATGAAAAATTTGATGCATTTAAAACGCGTGGAAGTTCCGTAAGGGAATGCTTTCTTGGACCGTGTCGATGTTGAAGGCTTCGTTGCAACTTTTTCGAATCGATTGTGATTTTTCTCCTTTTCTGATTTTGTAATCTGGAGGTGATTTCTTAAATGATCTCTTTCGATCCTTGTAAATTCACATTTGCTTTTAAAGTGAGTTAATTCTTGTCTACTCTTCGTTATGACTGTTTCCCGAAAGCCAAGGTCCAATCTCATTTTAACTAACTCGGATGTTAACGTTTTGTTTGAGTTGGATAAGGCGTTCTTCTCGTCACTGAATCGGATGTTCAACTTCTTTAATTCTTGATTTTCTTCATTGAACTTGTGAAGTTTCTCATCCAAACTCGATTTAACGGAAGCCAGCACTTTGTTGCTTTTGTTTAAACTCTCCAGTTCGATCCTCGCTGTTTTTACAACGCTCCTAAGCTTTACATTTTCCTTATTTGACTTGTCAAATTTATTCTTTAAGTTCAAGTTAGAGGACTCAAGGTCTTGGTTTCTTTTATTCAAACTCTCAACATCGATTCTCGCTGATTTCAATGTGTCTCTTAATACTCCATTCTTGACTTTAGACCTTTTAAGAATCTCCTCTAATTGATCATTATCCGAAACTAGTTCTTGGTTATTTTTCTCAAGGCTATCTATCTTATCTGTGGCTGATTCCAAAGCTTTCTTAAGTTCTTCATTTTCCGCCTTTCCTTGTTTTACTGTATTCTCAGATTCCGATATTTGCCACTCGTAGTCCGTACACTCCTTTTTCATCTCTTTTATACGCATTCTCAGATCAGTGATTTTCAGATTCTTTTCATCAGACTGCTTTTTGACTGTTCTAACTTCTGCTCGGTATTTAGATATTTCGTTAGCATGCTTTCGAGCAGTATCCTCTTGTCTAGCCTTCAAAGCGTCAATCTCTCTACGTAAAACCACCAATTCTTGATCTCGTTGGGACGTAGAATTATCACCCTCTTGGAAATCTTCAAACACCTTTTTTGAACGTAGTTCATATTTTGTTGGCGTTTTACGCTCTTTTCCATTTTTTTCCTTAGCCTTGCCTACATCCTTTATAGGTTGAGTGGTAGATTGTTTCCGGCTATTTCCAGTTTCTACAGAAGCGAGTTCTGTCAAACTACGCTGTGAGTGACATTCCAACTGACGGTGAGATGTAGCCCTTTTAAGAGAAATGATTGGTTTATCGTGAACCAATCTTGGAGAAGGCGGTCTGGGCTCGAGAAAACATGGTTCATCTTCGTCGGAATCAACTTCTTCAATTTCTAAAGTATTTTGGTAATATGAAATGACAAATTCCTCTTCTTCGTCACTTGAAAGCTCTTCTTCAGACATCGGAAGTTCCCAATGAGATGACTGCTCTTCTTTAAGTACCTCGAAAACATCCTCTTTGACTATCTGTGTATTGTTACTCGTTAAACCCATCACTTCTTTCGCTTGTTGAATCTTTGCGTCCACTTGTTCGTACACCTCGTTAACGTAAATGATACCTTTCCACACATACCATAGCCCTATGAAAAGATATCCATACGGTTGTTGTATTGAACTCATCTTTATTGTGTTGGATGCTATGTTGCTGCTATATAATCTGCTACTGCTTTATACTATTCAAAAATTTGTTGTTTTTTTTTTCATGCTAAGAAGACTATTTTAATCATGCTGCAAAAAAAATAATTGACGTCAAAAACATAGAAAAATTGACGTCAAATAAAATTTTATAAATGATGTTTTCTCCAACTTGTCTAGTTTCACACGGACATGCACGTGCCTTGTCATCCGTGGCCGAACTCACCAGAAAAAGGAAGAACAGTTCGAATACTCAGTTGAAAATGTACATTTCTATAGTTTTCAATACACATTTTTTTATAAGAGATTTCAAAAGTTTTGAAGCCTTCGGAACCTGTTACTATTTTTTTTGTTTTAAGCCTAACATTTTCACCATTTTGTGAGGATTTTTGTCCATTTCCCTAGGAATCGGTTGCTTTAGAATCCTAAAAAAGCCCTAAAATAAGTTCTTAACTTGTTCTTAATATTTTGGCCATCGAACCATCATGTTCTTATGTTCTTATAAAGTTTGTTCCTACAAAAACCGTTTATAATGCGTGTAATCAAAGGTGTAATACAGTAGTATAGGCGTTATAATACAATAATACAATTATTGTTACGGGATTTAGTTTGTATAAACTAAAATAGTTCCATCCGTTAATTTTTGCTTTATTTATACTATGTCTGAATTAGTCGTCTAGCTTGCTAATTGTAATGAAATTGTTTTTCTTCTTTTTCAGCCAATCAGACATCTTTTAACACATATAAGTACAATGATTACGGAGAATATGTTGGATGGGCTTTCATGATCATTTATCTGTTGGTTGCCAATATCTTGCTTCTAAACCTTCTCATTGCTGTCTTTGGGTAAGGAAATTTCATCTTTTGGCGTCTTAAGGGCTCTGACCATAGTGAATTTTTCATAATTGCCGTGTTTAAAATGTGTTTTCTGACTGATGTAACCAACAAGACTATGGCATGTTATACATTTTCTGTTAGACAAACTATTCCTGAATCTGAAAATTCAAAAATTGCATTGAAAAATTTTGATGAAGAAGAAAATGAAGACTTTTGCGAGGAAGAGTATTTCAACTTTGAAGAGCTTAGTTTCGGCGAAGAAAAAACATTTTGAAAATTTTTTCACAGTAGATGGGTGTATCTTTTTACCGAACAATAAAGAGTTTTTGGCGGAAAATTTTGTAAATGCTTCTTTGTCTCGAAATCTTCAAAAAAGTGGTTTTTCATCAATTTTTCATCTGGATTTTGCTTAAAAAAACAGTCATAACTTTTGACACATTTTTTTAGAAAAATTTTCCGCAAATTTAAAATAGTTCAATTCTTTGCGGACAGTTTGAAAAAAGTTCGAAACAAAAAGGTTAATTACCCATTAAAACTTAGCACTTTTTATAAAAGAAGGTGATGCAACATATTATTAACGTCTTTTTAAAGTTCATAACGTCATTTTAGCAATTAAGTTCTTAATTACTCTTAAGGGATTTGATTAAAAAGCAATTTATAAAGGCAATTCTTTGTTAAAAGTGTTAAAGAATCTAAAACATAACTTTTATGTTCAGATACTAAAATCAATTTTCTGACTATGGTCAGAGCCCTTAAGCTTGGTACTCATGTATTAAAAAAGTGGCGTTGGACAGTAGTCGCGCGCTTGTTATGTTAGTCGTAGGCGTTTAACTTCCACTGTTTAACCATCTATGTACTCATTGGCAGCTTTTCAGCACTAAACGCGTGCGACTAACTAGTGTACTCACTAGGATGAATTTATCTTAATTGCGTGCGTTTAATGTTAAACGCGTGCGTCTAGTGTTAAACGCCACTTTTTAAAATACGTGAGTACCAAGCTTTAGTGGATTTTCTCTGAATAGTTGATATACCTTATCGGGGAACATTTTCGTCGGGGAACATTTTCGTCGGGGAAAATTTTCGTTGGGGAAAATTTTCGTCGGGGAAAAATATTCGTCACTTGGCCAAAATTTCGTCACTTTTCCCCGATGAAGTTTTCCCCGATGAAGTTTTCCACGACGAAGTTTTCCCCGACGAAGTTTTCCACGAAGAAGTTTTCCCCGAAGAAGTTTTCCCCGATAAGGTACATGCTTGTTTATAAGAACATCCTAAATGTCAGAAGCTTTTGAATTTTTAAGCCTAAAAATGTTCTTGAAATGTATTTATTTTAAACATTATGTGAGTACTTTCGTGCGATTTCCTAAGAAATTGGGTGTTTCGGTCTTAAAATGTTCTTAACTTGCTCTTAATATTTTGATATATTTCTGTTACTTCAAAACGACGTGTAGAGAGGTTGGCTGTTCATGTCTTTTTCAAACAGCTATGTAAACTCTATTAAAACTCTATGTAAAAAAAGGTACTGCCAACGTCTGTTAGCGGTCCACTGATCTTTACCTATCTTCCCAACTAACACACAACGTCAAAACGACGTACATCTTAAGTTCACAACTTAAGAGGCATTCTAAAATAACGCAACGTTGTTCTCAGCTTGTATTTCTTGAATTTCGGTATAGACTGGAGTCGTTTATTACGGAAGCCGAGAAGGGACATCCAAACTTTCTTTTTTGTCGACTTTTTTTCTTATTTTGCTGACTTTTTTTCTTTTTTTGCTGACTTTTTTTCTTTTTTTGCTGACTTCTTTTCTTTTTTTGCCGACTTTTTTTCTTTTTTTGATTTGAAGACTTTTTTTCTTTTTTTGCCGACATTTTTTCTTTTTTTGCTGACTTTTTTTCTTTTTTTGCTGACTTTTTTTCTTTTTTTGCCGACTTTTTTTCTTTTTTTTGATTTTTTTTTTTTTTGCCGACATTTTTTTTTTTTTTTTTTTTTGAAAACTTTTTTTTCTTTTTTTGCCCTTTTTTTAACTTTTTTTTCTTTTTTTTTTTTTTTTTTTTTTTTTTTATTTTTTTCAAAAAACCCCCGGGTTTAAAAATGGTATGGTTTGTTATGTTTTAGTGTCTAGATTCGAGATAATTAATTCATATCTAAGGTGTATATATACTGAAAAACTGCTGACTCAGCTGAAATTATCGATAATTTTCAATACTTAAACCAAAAAAAATATCTGTCGAGATCTAGACATCGAAAGTTAACAAACAATACCAATTAATTAGAGCTATCCAGCCGCCAGCTGTGAGAAAGATTTTTCCTAAAAAAATGCTCACAGCAAAATGCTGACGTCATCGGAAAACGCCATTTTCGCCTTCAAAATGCCATTTCTCGGCACCAGATGGTCGAAACTTAACAAATAAGAAGCCCATTTTCTTTATCTACTTTTCACACTGAATTCGTTGGTAGCCTCCGATAGCCGATTTGGAATTCGGCTTCTCAGTTTATAATTTCAACTTCTCAGTTTTATGATATCTTTTTACTATTAAAGTTTTTCTTCTTCAAAAATTAAGAATTTATTATTCCGCTTCTCAAATCATCTTTTCAGCTTCTCAGATCATCTTTTCAGCTTCTCAGATCATCTTTTTAGCGTCTCAGATTAACTTTATAATTTCTCAAATTGAATAACTGTGTTCTAAATCAAGTTGATGCCTGAGTTAATGCTATTGGGAATAGAAATAAGCTGAACAGCTGATTTGAGAAGCTGAAAGGCTGAGAGTAAAAATTTGAAAAGTAGAATCGATGATTGGCCGAAAAATACCTCTCATAGGGGGGACTTTTGATAAGTTCTATTGATTAACTAAAAATCGATTCACTCGAAAACTGCAGGAGATTCGAAGGGCAATTTTTTCTTGTCAATTCTACACTTTATTAGGAGCATAATATCAAAAATTTGCCCTCGTCGAAAGCAGTCTCAAAAGAAAAGTTAAATTAAAAAAAAAACTTTTTTAAAAAACCGCAAAAAAGGAAAAAAGTTTTCAAAAAAAGAAAAAAAGTCCGCAAAAAAAGAAAAAAAGTTTTCAAAAAATGAAAAAAAGTCAGCAAAAAAAGAAAAAAAGTTTTCAAAAAAAGAAAAAAAGTTGACAAAAAAAGAAAAAAAGTGAGCAAAAAAAGAAAAAAAATTAAAAAGTCGACAAAAAAAGAAAGTTTGGATGTCCCTTCTCGGCTTCCGTAGTTTATAATGCGTGTAATACAGTAGTATAGGCGTTATATGATGATACAATTATTGTTACGGGATTATAGTTTGTATAAACTACAAAATTTTCCTTCCATTACTTTTTGCTTTATTTCATGTCTGAATTAGTCGTCTAGCTTGCTAGTCTAGGATTTCGGCCAATTTTTTTGTAACCATTGTCTGTGTAATTTCGTTTTGTGGTGCTTACATAATAGGATAGCTAAAACCAAACATAAAAAACTTCTACAGTTGGCGCTCTCTAATTCGATCTTCATTGGGATTTGAATTTTCATCGAATAAGGGAGCTTATCGAATAATAGAGCGTTGTTTATGAGAAATTCTTGATGACTGGGACTTTAAAATTTATCGAATAAGGGAGCGTATCGAGTAGTAGAACGTCGAATTAGAGAGCGTCAACTGTATTAAAACAAACATACATATTTCGCTCTTGTTTCTACAGGAGCGTCTACGAAGAAGTGAAAGATGATTCGAAAAACGTTTGGAGTTTTCAACGATTTCAAATTGTAGAGGAATATGTACGGAGATCAAGAATTCCGAATCCTTTTTCCTTCTTCTCAGATATGTATCACCTCATCTTATGGATGATCGGTAAATGCTGTTCCGGTAGGAAACGGAGATCGCTTACTATAGGTAAGAAAAGAAACATCTGCGTTTAAGCTATATTCTTAAAGCAGTCTGTATTCATGGATATTTACGAGTTTATGTATGTGTGTTTTTCAGCGACGGAGACGGTAAGGTTCTAATTTGACTAGATCATGACCAACTGAGGACGACGGTAAATCAGCACTTTTACCGTCCTCGATTTTGTAGGTCAGAACTGCGGGTTTTTTTTTTGAATAAGTTGGTTTAAAACTCTTATGATGTATTGTTTTTGATAGGTACAGCTGTAATGAGTGTTTCGAAAGACACTAAAGAGTTGATCTTCTTTGAGCGTAAAGTTGCACAACGTGTTCGTAAAGAATACGAAGCTTCGTTGTCGAAAGAAGAACAATCATTACTGCTCGAACGGTGAGTGTTCTTTAATATTTAAAGGGATAATCAGGCTGTTACTGATATTTTACCTGTTAAAGTAAACCTCAAAGTATATTTGCCTAGCTATTTTCCAATGTAAATTCCAAGAAATTTGAAATTTCTTGAACGGTCTCCTTAAACGCTTCTTCTGTTGAAATTCTATTTTCTTTTTTCTAAAAGTCCAAAACTTGAAACTTGTGTTTCTCTAGTTAATCAAGTTAAACGAGATGGTCAAGCTAAAACATTTTGAGATTTTGCTCAGGATAGCAGAAATAATCAAATGCCAAATATCTCAACCCATCTGATTATCCGTTTACGCCCACAGCGTTTGTTTTCCCTTTTCCAAATCGTCGACCTTTTTCCTTTCACTGAATACCTGCTAGATTTCATTTTTCCAGAGTAATATTTCCGCATAATGATCCCAGCGCCTCTTATACTACTCTACATGCCCTCGCCGAGATAGCAGAAACTGCTAATTATGGGGAGCACCCTATCAAAAGCCTCCCGTAATACTGCAAATGTACCAACTCGGTGTTGAAATATGAATTTTTCATAAAAATTTTCATTTCAGAATGATGAAACAAATTGAAGAACTGAAGAAGAAATTGATTCAGAAAATTCATCACAAAAAATAAGAGAAACCGAGTTTTACTTTGAAGAAGGTATCGAAACATTCAACATTCGTTAACCAACTACTTGTCCAACTACTCGTTGACTTAATCTTTGGAGGACAAAGGATTCAAAAACAATACATACAGCATGTCCAGTAAAAGCGGGATATAATTAATACAAAGAAAAATCTTCTTAATTTTGATGCTCTCTCATACTAAAGATACCTTTTATCAAAAAATCATTTATTTGCCTTGGGTGACTATTGATTGAAAAAGGAATTTTCATATAAGTGTAGAAATTCCAAATTCAGTGAAGTAAAATTACTTTTTATAGATTTTTGTTTATCTGTTCCGTTTTTTTTCCGACATACTGTAGAACCAACAGTATATTAATAAAGAACATGGTAATTGAAAATAGAGAACTATGGACCTCTCTCATTAACAAATTTGGTTCACAAAAAATATAAACTAACACCTAAGGCCGGTCTCCACTTGCGCGCGCTTCGATTGCACTTTTACGAGCATAGCTTCCACCTTCCATGCTATTGGTCAAAAGAAGAAATGAAGAAACGCCATTGGCGCGATCTGACGTAACGATTGAAAAAAGTTTGTGTGTTCAACTTTTTTTTCAAGCGTGCGCTACATTTTTATGATGTAATCTTTTTTCCAAGCAAAAAGGATCGAAGCCAAAAGGTACGATCGAAGCACACTCAAGTGGAGACCGGCTTTTACCAAAAAAAGACATCATCTATCATTATTTATCCGATAGTTTTTTTTTAATTCAGTTTGTAGAAATATAGGTTATCATAATAAGTATTTAGAAATTATTTTGTAATGTTAGGAAGAAATATGTAAATTAAAAAAAAAATTGAACCATTCTATATATCCTTTCTATATGTCAATACTGGCAACAAATTAAGATACCATAGTGATTTTAATTACAGCTATGAGAAAAAGTAGATCGTTTCCCAGAATATTATAATAAGTAACAATTGTCCACCGGCTTCGATTTAAGACGTCATCTATTTGCCTTGGGGGGGGGGCACTCCAGGTAAGTGACCTACCGGACGTGCGGCCCTTAAGGGTAGGTTTCTTGGACTTTGGAAAGTGCACTGTAAGGGTTGATTTGTGAGCAAGTGGGAAAAAGTGCACTGTAAGGGTGTAAAATTTGGGAAATACCAAATTTTGAGGAATTCGAGAAATTTCAAAAAATTTTGCCCTGAAAAGGGCAAGAAATTTCGAAAAATTGCACTATGAGGGTTGCATTTCAGCCAAAATTTTCCTGCACTGAAAGGGTCCGATTTTAGAGACCTGATTTTTGCCCGAACGTACGGTCGTTTTCAAATCGAGTGCCCCCGGGTCTATTTGGGACCATAATACATATAAATTTTCGTTAAGAGGGTCCGTAGCGTCTAAAAAGTGATCACAAAAATACGAAATCTTCACAATATTAAAAAAAAAATAGCAAACACATTAAAAAAACATTTCTAATCACGCAAAATCTTGAAAAATTAACTGAGTAAAATATTTAACTCAAGTTTTCGATTGATAGGTCAAATTATGCTATATTTTAAGTTACTAGTCAAAGCTTAGGCTGGGTGTCGTTGCTGCTTGTTACGAAATCACATCGCTTGGTATTCATGGCTCGTTTGCATCGAATTGAAGGGTCCGTTTGAACCGCCTGTACCAATCTCAGTAAACCCTTTCTTCTGATTTTTCTTTCGTTGACATTTCGCAAAAACCATGAAAACAATGACCAAAAGAATCGCAATAACACCAATGGTGATTCCCACAGCTGTTCCATTCGAAACTGGTTGGGAATCACCTTTAATTGATCCTGTAGACTTGTAGATTTGGGCCTCCTTTTTATTGGCCGGTGATTCATTTACCAGAGCTCTCTTCAAAATATCGATAGCTGACATTGACATCTTACGTTCTGCATTATTTTGAATTTCATCTTCTGCAATATTCTTGATCCCGATTTGAGCAAGATCAGTAATTCCACGCTCAGCCAGTCGATCCAATACAAAACTAGAATAATATGTAAACATACAACCTTTGATGGATTGATGATGTGTATGCATAAACATATACTTTAATATTTATGCTTTTTGAGGTAAATTGACTTGACATTCTTTGGAAAAAAGAGGCTTTAAGAATTTTGGCGATTTTTAGATTTCAAAAAATTGAAAATAGATAGATTGTTATGATTTGTGTGGACAATCGAACACGAAGAAAATCTTCTCACTTCAAATTCTTCCCAACCAGGGCCCTGAGTGATTTGCCCTTAAAAGTTGAGCAGATTTCTCTTAATATTTCTTAAATTTTAGTGTGATTTCTGCGAAACGTAATCCTAAGCCCTTATAAGTTGACCAGTGGAAGCTTCTCTAAATGCCTTTTAAATTTTGTTGCCTAATTTCTGCGAACCTACGTCCTTATATTGGGCTCTTCCAGAAAGAAATTTGAATATGGGGGGTGGGGTGAGGATATAACCTTTTGTGGAAATTTACCCCCCCCCTCTCCGGACATGGTGAATTATGACCCCCCGAACAACAGACCCCCCCCCCCCGGACAAGCATCAGTTGACCCCCCTAGACATCCAAAATTACCCCTAAACGGAGGCAAAAACAAGGCAAATTTTGCCAATATATACAATATAACCTCCATCCCCCATGTACAAAAACTTTTTGCAAGAGCCCATTACTCTTACCTTTTAGTAACCAAAATCCATTGTTGATTTTTTGGATTTTTAAGCCATATCTTTCCTGTGTTGTCGTTTATAATCGTTAGAGGAACTGTAATATTCATGTTAACTTTGGGTTTCGATCTGAAAGGTGGCCGTTTCACATTTGAAAAACCATTAACGGAGAGAGAATTTGCTTTGATACAATAATTGATCTCGCAGCCTTGGTCGATCATTGCTAAATGTTGTGTGTAGCCTTGTGGACAACCTTTTGGCCAGTCACGAGCGTCACCTTTAGAATCAGAAAATACCAAGAAATTTAGTTGAAACAGTAATATGACTATTATCGGGGCTGCAAATGGATGAATACATATATGGTATGTACCCAGACTATTTGGATTATTAGAAACATTGCTAATATGTGGCACAAAGGTTGCTATGGATCCAAAAAAACTACCAAAAAAACCGTAATCAAATCGAAAAGTTTTGGACACTTTTTGGGTATTTTATGATGACGTCAATTTCATTACAAGCCCCTGCTAGCATATTTTTAAAAATGTTTGTCAATTAGATCCCCTAAAATAGCTGGAAATGATACCCATAATCCGTCATATTTCCTTTCGCCCGTTCGCCCAATAAACGTACTATTTAAATATGATATAGTTTAAAGGATTTCTTTCAATGAGATCTTCCCTGATCACCTAAACATCGTCAAAAATTGACCTAACAAAATCATTGATCTTAAACTCAAATATCTCTTCATCATATATATTTAAAATCTCTGTGCCGTCAGATTTCAGTCACATTCTAATGTTTTGGAGTTGTAAAAAATCAATAATGAGCACAAACCTGGAGGATTTGTCATTGCCATTGGGTTTCCTATGTCACACGTGAAAAACCCGCCAAAGGGAATTGAATAATGTGACCCATATTCGTAATCATCACTGATACAAATGACCATATCTTCAGCACCAAATAATTGTCCATAAAACCCTGGTGGACAGCTTTTATCTCCGGTCAAAGGGTTTGATGAAATGTTATTGTATAAACCTCCAAAAAGGTAACCTCGATCATCTGTTTTATCTTCAAGAAAAAATGATAAATAAATAAATACAAGAAGCCGGAGCTGCGTGAAGGTCCAGCTGACGTGGCAATAACCGAATGTTGTTCGTACCGGGTTCCTTAAGTGACACAAATAAATTTCCTTCCCATCCTCCACTCTGAGCTTCCATTCTTTGACACTTTCTTTATTTCGAAACTTTTGCCACTGATGGGATTCGAACCCACTAAATACAAAGCACCTATATGATTAGAACGCCAGCGCCTTAACCACTCGGCCATCGAGTCACAACTGCACTAAGGAGTTCAAAGTTCCTTATAAACATGGTATTTACTCCAAACTCTACCCGGAGGCTAAAACCATAACCAGGGTTTAACTCCCATCCCCAACCCCAGCCCTAACCCTACCTGACCCTACCTGAAACAACCCTTTAATCTAACCGGGAAATTTGACTCTCCTACCAATTCAATCCAAAACATAGGTCAAACATCGCGCGGGTAGGCGGAGCAAAAATTCTAGATCGGCGGTTGGTTTAGTCTGGACTTGTTAATTTATTGCGCACACAGTTCCCGACAAAGGGGCCTTGTTTTTGGATTACGTAATCTTACGCGTTCGAAAAGTAGACAATGTCAAGGGTATTATCTAGCGCTATCAGTAAGAATCAAAAAGCTGATAATACACAAGGAACGAGGTTGGCTCGAAGCTTCAATACGTTTTTTTTCTTAATGTAAGCAGAGAAATGTAAAAAGATGGAAAAACAGCTTTTCTGATTACTCAAAGTTCAACGATCACTTCTATTGAAAATTCTATTGTAAAAACGTTGATAAGGTCATTAAATGAAAGTCCAGAAAAGATGGCTCGCCATACAAATCGGACGGTTTCTACATGAATTGTAGACTATGTTATAGTCTAAGACGAATCACTATCAAAGAAAAAAGCTCAAAGCCGAAGAAAATTCGCAAACGGGTTTGTTTGCCGAAAAGAGTTTACAGTCGGTAGAGTTGCCAGTCTTTCTTCGAAACTCTCCCGCCGATTTTTTTTCGTATACCGCCATAACGCCATACCACCATTTTTCCCGCCTTTACTATCACTGTAACGGACGATAACATCGTCTACATGAATTGATGATAAAAATGAAAATTTTTTTTTCCTTTTTTGCCGATTACTAGTTCATTTTTTAAGAATAAGGAGCAATATTTTTACCGATGTATAGCAAACGAAATTATCTTAACCCTTAGAAGCCAGAATACGTATATATACGTTTTGAAAAGGCCATTTTACCGATACACAGTCTTCTGGTCATAACTCCTGACCACTTGCGATTCAGAGAAAAAAAATCTGCTATTTTTTGTAGCTGAGAGAAAGGGCTTTCCAACAATACCAAAGTTGATATCTGAATAGTTTGTCCTGGTCGAGAAATCGCCTTTGAAAGAATAAATTTCCAGAAAAAAATGATGAACTTTTTGGCCTTTTTCAAAAAAAGACAGCGGCTTTGAAAGGTTAACGCAACGATATCAAATTGGTTCTTGTAAAACTGTCAGAAGTCGAGTTCTAGCTTTCTATATTATGGTGCGGTCATGATGCAGTTATATCAGAAGAATCGCTAGGAAATTCTGAGCAAGAAGATATAGGTATCTTTTCGTATAGGAGAGGTGTACCCAAAATATAAGCCCTAAAAGTTTGCACATAATCAGGCTTGAAACAAAAGAATTTTGTCACAACACGCTAATTATGCAGATTTTATATAGCGACAAAAAGAAACCTATTTACTCGACATAAAGTCCCTTAAGGGCAAGAGACCTGGGGTATATATGACGAGCCGTTTTTCCATTGTTTTCAAGAAGCTGTTTTTCCATCTCTTTACATTCCTCTGATTGTGGGATTTTGATTTCGCTTTTTTAAGTTTCTGTTGAGAAAAAAATCTAAAATGATGTTCTAAGATTCACGAGTTTCTGATACAAAATGAAGATGGTAGCATTATTCTACAAGAAGTTGATTTTCTTCTTTTTCGTTTGTGATAATATTCCACACCGGATTATCTTTTTAACGAGAACAAAACCGCTAACTAGTTCAAATTCTATCAAAAGTTATCGAAGTTTGAAAAAACACTACCAGCTACTTTGAAGTTGAAATAGACTAATAGGGGAACTCAACAAATTTTGGATTTTTTTGTTTCTATCCTGAAATGGTTTGTTTCAACGATAAATTTCAAAATTTCAAGGTTGCAACTCTCCTTTCACTCTAAAAATTTGTTTAATAAGCTTTTAAAAAGAGGCTCCCCTCTACTTAGGCTGCACGCATCCCCTCTGATATGATTTGATACACAGATCTCTAAAGCCCGAAGGGCTAGATTTGCGGCCTTGGTCAAAAAGTGAAGCTCACCTTTGAAAGGATTTCCTACCAGAGTCACGTGACTAAAATATGCAATTTCACCGGTTTGAGAGATGTGAAATAGCGTTTGCCGCCTACTTTTTTAGATCTCGCGCTCCGAAAACAATTAAAATGCTAGATCCTATCCATCGGCACAAAATTTAAAAAGTCAAATTTTTGCTTCACTTTTTTTTGCTGGAGAAAGCTTAAGGTTGCCTATCTAGCCCTTCGGGCTTTACAGATATCTGTGATTTGATATAGGGGATGCGTATCGTCTAAGATATTCCTGTCCCAGCTTACCCCCGTCTTTTCTTTTCTCTTTTTTGATTATGTGTCACAGCTGTACAACGACTTCTCTTTTTCTTTGTTTAATGAATGAAAATTTATAATTATGAAAGCAATATAACACAATAACGTCATTTTTCTCTTTCTGTGATTGGATGTAACAAAATTATGTAAATTTATGCAACTTTCGGTTACCCCAAATTTGAGGTAACTCTCGGACGAGAATTTCATACACGATACGCATCCCCTATATTAAAATAAATTCTGGGGATGCGTGCAGCCTACCCTCTACTAAAATGAAATTGTTTATCAAATAAAAAAGACGCACTTTCAGCTGTTTTATGACGTAGCCGTATTCAGAAAGAGGAAGATGCTTATCTTCTCAGGCTAAAAATCAGTGAAGACAGGCCCTTCAGTCCCGGCCCTTTAAGTCGAAAAATAGTCGAAAAATTGATTTTAGTATTTGAACATAAAAATTTTGTTTTAGGTTCTTTAACACTTTTAACAATTAATTGGCTTTATAAATTGCTTTTTAATCAAATCCCTTAAGAGTAATTAAGAATTTAATTGCAGAAATGACGTTATGAACTTTAAAAATACATTAATAATATGTTGCATCACCTTCTTTTATAAAAACTGCTAAGTTTCAATGGATAATTAACCTTTTTGTTTCGAAATTTTTACAAACTGTCCGCAAAGAATTGAGCTGTTTTAAATTTTTCGGAAAAATTTTCTAAATTAATGCATCAAAAGTTATGGCTGTTTTTCTATGAAAAATTGGGATGAAAAATTGGTCAAAAAGCACTATTTTCAATATTTTGAGACAAATGAGCTTTTACAAAAATTTTCCGAAAATCTATAGGTAGTTTGGTTAAAGATACACCATCTAGTGCAAAAATCTTTTCAAAATGTTTTTTCTTTGCCGAAACTAAGGTCCTCAAAGTTAAAATAGTTAGTCTTCGCAAATGTCTTCACTTCATTTTCTTCTTCATCAAATTTTTTCAATGCAATTTTTGAATTTTTCAGATTCAGGAATAGTTGGCCTAACAGAAAAAGTATAACATGCCATAGTTTGTTGGTTACATCAAACAGAAAAACACAATTTATACACGACAGTTATGAAATTTTTTTACAATGAACAGAGTCCTTAAGTAAATTTACCTGTGTACGCACACCAATGAGGCTGATAGTATGTCAATCTGCATGATACCACACAAGCAGTCCATATCGAAAGTTTGCCAATATCGTCTTTACAGACTTGGAAGCAGGAGTCGAAAGGATTTAAAATTGTTGAATGTCCTGTAATATCTTGATACCTTTCTGGACACTTGAAATCACCTGTCTTGAAGTTTTTTTGAATGTATTTTGCTTCGCAATAATTTTCTTAAAAAAATTGAATTATTTTGGTGAGAAAACCTGGTTAATTTGAAAAAATTACTGACAGAGAAAGTCAGGGAAAACTAGGCTTTATGTACAATGATCATAAACTAAGATCCAGTTGGTTTTTGAAACCTTTTCCGTATTCTCTTAAGTTTCTGACATGACACTTTCGAAATTCTATTTAGTCAGTCAGAATAAAAAAACACTTTTTCTGTTTGGTGAATTTCTAGCTGTTGTGCATTACAATTCATGATATTCATGACGTAATGTTTTCTACGGAAATACCCCGGTTTTAGCCAAACAAATCAAGGCTCCTGGACATTGCAGCTCATTTACAATCTAACAATACTAGAGTAGCTCAATACTTGGCTGATTTGATCGTTACAGATTTTGGAACACATTATTTAAACTAGACAAAAGGTATATAAAAAGTGCCACTACTGGCTAAAACCGGGGTGTTTCCGTAGAAAACATTACGCCATGAATATTATTAATTCTCATCACGACGTTTAATAGAAGTCATTAAATTGCAAGAAACAGAGCCGGGTTTTTTGAATAATGTTTTTAAAAAGTCAAAATAAACTCGGGAAAGGTGTAATGCCGTCACAATGCAGTTATGTATACCGAGAATCGCCATTACCCTTTTTCTCTTAGATATATAGTCCTCTTGGCCATGAGACACACTAGAACGAAGCCAATGAAACTTACGATCGCTGATACAGACTTGGTACATACCACCAAAAGTGAAATTCTTGGACGACTTATCACACGTTTTGTCATCCAAGATGGCTGCAAAATTGAAACTTGGCGAGTCAGGATTTGTACACCCTTTAACAATATTATGCTTATAATAAGCTTTGATTGAATCTTCAACAATAGATGAAAGTTGTATTGCCAACATATCTGGTAACTCAGGCAGCGTTTCTGACGTTATTGCATAATACAAAGGATCGCCTGCTTTGTCGATTGCAATAAGATTATCAGCTAAGCTGTCTTCCCATTGGTCAGTTGTAAAATTTGCTCGGTACGGTGCCCCACCGTGAGTATGTATACTGGAACCTGCTACATTGTTTTGATAAGCCGCCACGTTAGATTTGTTTGCTGCGTGAGAGGCAGACGTACTTACACCTCCGAAAGGAAACGAAGCGCTGGCTGATGCTGTGATCTTACTTCTATCAGTATCTTGACTCTTTGCATAGCTTGATTTAACGTGATCAATTTTCTCTAAAATAGCTCCAGCATCTATACTTGTAATATAATGTGTTCCAAAATCTCTAACGATTAAATCAGCCAAGTATTGAGCTACTCTAGTGTTGTTAGATTGTAAATGAGCTGCAATGTCCAGGAGCCTTGATTTGAAGTTTGGATGTAATTGTATACCAGGTTGTGCTTTCACGGTATAGAATTTATGTCTTAATTGAACCTTAGTGGTGACAGCTTTATTCTCGACTTGGCTTTTCTTGATGTGTTGAAATTCGGATGAGAATTTACCAGAGACTCCTATTCCAAAACCAGAAGCATGAGCTTCAGCATTGATTGATGTAGAAGTAGATGATGTGTAGTCACTGAAATGATCGAAATATTCCGATGTTAACTCTACGCTACTTTTCTTCAAAGCGATAACAAAAATATTATCTGGGAGTAGGTATTTGCCGTCGTCACTGGTCAAACATTGAGAATAATTCTTCCAAACAACCATACTCATGTCCAGGTTCCGTAAATTATCCCATCCGGTGCCAGGAAGGACTTCCATTCTAACTAAAGTGTTGTCTTGTAAAAAACAATTCCTCGGATCACCAATTGGAAATTGTTTCTTGTTTAAATCATTAGAATGGTCTTCTTTTGAACAAGTCTTTGATTCCGTTCCACTTTCCTTAAGTAAAATTGAACCATCATGCATTGCAAAGAAAGCACTTATCAAAAGTGTGAAAATTAACACTGCACTCAACTCCATATTTTCATAACTGTCTGATTTCTTTTGATTTAGAGAACTATATAACCATGTCCCTTTTTACTAAAAGTACGTCATTTGGATTACCTTACAGTCATAAGACTTTCATGTGATTTGGTTTCGTTTATCTAAGGTTCACGTAAAGGCATATTTATATTATTTATACCTTATCCTCTAACATGCTGTTTACGTACCAAATGTTGTTTCAAGCTTACACATAACGTTATTTCAATATTCGATAGTCGACATCTTAGGCTTATTTTCAGGTGGCTTCTGCAAAATAAGATATGAAATCAAACTACACTGTAAGAGTTGGAAACGTTCGGTAAAATGCACTGTAAGGGTACTTTTTCACTGCTCAAGAGCGGCACTGTAAGAGTCCGATTTTTTTGGCGGCAAATGCCATTGTTTAGAAATCGATTGCCCCCCCCCCGGATATCAAACTTTGAAAATGAGTACAGAACACTTCCCTTTATATACCCTGGACCAAGTTTCTCAATCCTGACCAAGAAAAATCTGTGATCAGAGTTTTTTTTAAGTGTTACCCTAATTGCGGTACTACTCAATATCGGTGTAAATGCATCGAAGGCGCTAGATCTACTTTCCCTCGAAAACTTTTGATGATGTAGCGATATATAAAGGTCAGTGTTACAGAACAGTACAGATTTTAAAAATAGTGACGTAAATAGTCCTTGTTACATGTTAGGGAAAGCTTGAAACCAAGGAGACAATGATATTATGTTAAGTGACGATTCGTTTGGTTTTTCCCAATCACATGATATATGATCGACTACTCAAAGAATTGCTGAAAGTTGTCTAAACTTGTTTACGGTCTAACATAATGGCTATTGCTTTAATTTGTTTTGATATTCGATCACTATTTAAAAGTCCCCCTTAATAAACGAAAGTTTTGATATCTGTAGAAGCAGGAAAGTCAGTTTTGATTTTGATTACAAAAGAGAAAGTTGGGATAACTTTTTTTGCATTTATCATGCAAGCTAATTTTCTTGTTTTTGCGCTTTTCGTGAGCATATGTGCGCTTAGTAGTGGATCAGTATATCTAACTGATAATACTGGAAAAGATGGAGGAAACCCACAGCACTGCCAAGCTAAAGGTTGTACCTCTACCTTCAGAAATGGAAACCTATTTCCAATTGGTGATCCGAGGAATTGTTTTTTACAAGACAACACTTTAGTTAGAATGGAAGTCCTTCCTGGCACTGGATGGGATAATTTACGGAACCTGGACATGGGTATGGTTGTTTGGAAGAATTATTCTCAATGTTTGACCAGTGAAGATGGCAAATATCTTATCCCTGATGAAACTTTTGTCGTTGCTTTGAAAGAAAGTAATGTTGAATTAACATCAGAATATTTTGATCATTGGAATAATTACACTTCGACGACCTCAACAAGTGTCAATGCTGAAGCCCATGCTTCTATCTTTGGTGCAGGCCTTGGTGGTAAATTCTCCTCGGAATATCAATCAGTCAAGAAAAGTCAGTATGAAGATAAAGCCGTTACAACCAGGGTTCAGCTAAGACATAAATTCTACACAGTCCAATCACAACCTGATATGCAATTACATCCAAACTTCAAATCAAGACTCCTGGATATATCAGCTCATTTACAGTCTAACAACACTAAAGTAGCTCAATACTTGGCTGATTTGATTGTAAGAGACTATGGAACACATTATATTACAAGGATAGATGCTGGAGCTATTTTAGCTAAAATTGATCATGTTAAATCAAGCTACGCTAAAAAGGATGATATGGATAAAAGCAAAATAACAGCTTCGGCAAGCGCCTCATTCCCGTTTGGTGGTGCCAGCGTATCTACAACTCATACGGCCAGTAAAGAAGACATAGATCTCTACCAAAAGAATATTGCAGTTTCAAAAATCAAAACCTACGGCGGCCCACCTTATCGAGCAAATTTTACCACTGATCAATGGGAGGATGGGCTGTTGAACAATTTGGTAGCCATTGACCGATCTGGGGATCCGTTACATTTTACAATCACTCCTCAATCTTTACCAGAATTGCCAGAGATGCTGACCTTCCATTTATCAGAGTTCCTTGAAAAAGCTATCGAGAGCTACTACAAGCATAACAGTATCAAAGGATGTACGAATCCAAATTCGAAAGATTTCAGTTTTCAAGCTATCTTGGATGATCATTCGTGTGGAAAACCTTACAATAATTTCACTTTCGGTGGCGTATATCAAACATGTCAAGTTTTAGGTAAGTTGATATTTTTCTCAATTTTATATGTAGTGCTGAAATATAATTTCAAACAAAGAACTATTATTCACTTACAAGATTCTCAGAATTTTTCTGTTTAGTCTTCTTTTTGAAGAAGTCTTCTAAGTGGCCAGCGTTATCCTGACCATTAATATTGGCAAGCCCTTGTATCAATATTTCAATCTAATTTATGCTTACTCTTTTGAACATTTTGATGCTCCCCTGATAGGAGTTATGATACAACCATATCATATACCGATGCGACCCTTCACGCACCATCCCACACGCCACACTTGCGTCTCGTCTCCTCTGGGAAGGGCGTAGACTTGTCTAGGAAGGGCGCCAATACTTTAAAGATCAATAACAGACTTTAACCCCACCATCGTCACTTACATTTATTCCCCCCAAGCGGTTTTCGTGATGACGTGATGATAGGGACATTTTTGCAGCGTGATTACGTGATTCAAAATTTCTTTCTTCGTGATTGCGCGATGAGAGGTCATAACGTGATCATGATTTGAAAGATTTTTGAACTGTGATACGTGACTCTTTTAAAGGGATGCGTGATTAGCCATTTTTTTTTTTTTGCTGATTTGCGTGATCGTGATTGAAGACAAAAATTGCGTGCTGTTCACGATGAACAGAGTTACCGCTGGGGAGCCTCCTTTATCTTGTGGCTCAAGACAAAAATATCAACTGAAATCCTTCTGTATTTTCTCTTTTAAACAGGTTCCCATGATGCTGTATGCGTTGCTAATTTCCTTCAGAAGAATCCGAAAACCAATGATTATAGATGTCCAACCGGATATGAACCAGTAATGGTTCACAAAAGAACTTCACCATCAAAATGTCATCGTGTTTGCCATCGATTCTGGTTTTTCTCCTGGGATTGTCACAATGAATGTGGTCATGCTGAATACTCTACCTTCTGGTGTGCTGCATCAGGTCAGTAGTTACAACCATAGATTTATAAAGCCCGAAGGGCTAGATGTCGTGCTTTGGCTGAAAAGTGTGCTAAGGTTGGTAGCAAATCCTACCTAGGTCACTTGACATTAAAATAAAATTTCAGCACTTGACCAACAAAAGGCTTCGCGGGTTTTCGAAAAAAAGAGCAGCAATATTTTTTGCAATGTTAACTTTTTTTTTGCTTGAGTATTGGGAAAGCTTAAAACACGACATCTAGCCCTTCTGGATTTACAGAAATCTGTAATCACCGCTACTGACTTGCTAGGAAAATTCGGTCAAAATAGTCTATTAGTGTTGAAAGGAACCGGAGAGTTGAGTCCCTGATAGGAAAAAATACTATAGATTTGAGAATCTCTAATGGGTCTTTTGAGATTTGAGCGAAAATTCGAGGCTTTGATTCGTGGTAAATTATTGAGACAAGGGTGTTCAATGATGAAAGTACCAGCTCAAAGACAGTTACAATATCGGTCAAAAATGTTACCAAGGATAAAAAGTCAATCATTCTGCATACGAATTTTACAGTCGCACTACTTATGTATCTTAATTTAGAAAGAGCTCTCTTTTCACCTTTTAACCTATCCTTGATAACCTCTTTTAGAGGTTACATTATAAACTATACTATAATTTTTTCAGGTCAAGTGCCACCAAATTCAGGATATATATTTGGTGGTTTGTACAACAAGTTGATGGTTAACCCTCTCACTGGTGCTGCTAATTGTCCACCCAAATTTTATCCACAAAACTTCGGACCTGAAAATATGTAAGGAATATTTTTAAGTTTGACACTGGTCTGACTTTCTCTCCAAGAGTATAACGGAACAAATCCAGAAACAGATTCTCTGGCTAACTTGTTTGCTAGAATTTTATCTGGCTTTATAGCTTGATAGTATAAATGTAACACAAATAAAACAATGTACAGTTAGCGAGTACATGGGGCAGATGTACTAAAGATATTGCCAAAGGTCAAGTAACGACCGAGCTTGCGAACCAGTTACCAGTGGTCTAGGTCAGTAAGAAAATCAATAAAATGTCAACAATATTCACTACACCCCTGTGTCACAGACTCGTTGGGACACCAGCCCCACTGGAAAATTCGGCGATAATCGGAAAATATTGTCCTCGGTGGGAAAATATTCTGGAATTTCAGCCCTGGGAAATTGACTTTAACTTATCCCCATTCGATATTCAATATTGAAAAATTTGTACTTCAAAACCATCCCCACTGGAATTTTTAACCTTGGAACAATAGAATTTCTATCCCCATTGGGATTTCAATAGGAATTTTTATTTCCACTGAGGAAAAAAGTTCCACCGGGCCTGTGAGACAGGGGTGTTTCACTGTATTTGCCTAGTTTAACAATCTTTCTTTTTCCATTTTGTAGGTATGTTTGTATAAGTGATGACTACGAATTAGGATCTCAATATTCAATCCCTTTTGCTGGATTCTTTAGCTGTACTACTGGTAATCCGCTGGCTTTGAAGAAAAAAACAGGTATAAGCTTGATCATTACTTTATTACAGAAATATTACTATGCAAGTATTTAACGGCCTTGAAATTTGTATAATCTGAAATTAACACGATTTTTCTGCTTTTTCAAGGAAACAGCGGCTGATTTTAATCAAGGGGGTTTTTACTAACACAAAATTTTTTAATTTTATAGATCTAACTATAGATTTGTTCTTTTTACACCCGATTCTTGGGACCAATTTTGATGGTCGTTGAGAATCGATTTGCTACATCCTCTATAAATAGCAAATCGTCATGGGGAGGAAGTTGGCATACCACCTTACTCTACGTGAGAAAATAAACATGCTAATTTTGTTGACATTATTTCAGTTATTTCAGCACTTGAAAGTCAACTTCACAGTGATGGTCCACAAAACTGGCCTAAAGCTTGCCCACAAACTTACACGCAGCATTTAGCTGCTGTTGATGAAAACTGTGAAATTAATTATTGTGTCAAAGCAAATTCACTATCTGCTCATGGATTAGCGATTGTACGAAGACCACCATTCCGTTCTTTACCAAAGATGAATAGAAACATTACAATCCCACTAACGCTGATCAATGATGATACTGGCAAAGTATGGTTCAAAAGTCCAATGGACCAGAAATGGATTATGGCTACGAAAAGGTAATAAAACTTATTACTAGTCCCTTAGTTCGTTCTATACGATTCTGATAGCGTTTATGATTATACTAAACCATGACATTTAAAATCAAAAAATGTGAGTTGCACTCTTGGTATGGCAAAGTATAACAACCCAACAAACATTTTTATTCTACACTTTTTTTTGACTTCGTTCCTTTGTTTACGCTCTTTTTATAATAAGAACCAGTAAATTTTTGATGAGGCTCGCATGTCTTTATCTTTTTGGCACTTTGAGCCTCAAATTATTCTTATCATGTTCTTATTTATATTATATAATTTTCACTACTTTGAAAACCCTTAATCTCTTGAAATCGAGTAATTCAATTCCGATTTTAAGCTTAATTGTTCGCATAAAAATGAGTATTTGCATGATTATGAAATTCTTCACTGCTTTCTTCTTCAATAGCACTGTCATGGAGCATCTTGCTGATGATATCAGCGATACTGCTACCGACAACATCAAAGGTCGTGCGATTTACAATCTGAAATCTGCTATGGAGCGTTTAACACCTGCCGAAAAGAAAGAGGCTCAAATCTCCAAGTCTACAGGATCAAATAAAGGTGATTCCCAGCCAGTTTCGAATGGAACAGCTGTGGGAATCACCATTGGTGTTATTGCGATTCTTTTGGTCATTGTTTTGATGGTTTTTGCGAAATGTCAACGAAAGAAAAAGCAGAAAGGGTTTACCGAGATTGGTGCAGGCGGTTCAAATGGGCCTTTGGATTCGATGCAAACGAGCCATGACTACCAAGCGATGTGATTCTTGCAGAATTCTCTGGAAGCCAAATATATTAAAAGTCCATGCTTATTCACGGACCCAACAGCTGATTGGTTGTGAGTGCATAAAATCAGTCAATACGTTACTTGCACAAAATCGGTCCGTGGAAGACATTGTAATTGTACATATTGATGAATACACACACATGAAATTGAGATGTCTTTTTTGTCTACTATTTTTTTAACAAAATTTCTATGCGGTAAAATTTTTGCTGAATTTTTCAGGATCATTACTACAAAACTATAAGTTTCATGTAGCGTTCACTTACTCTAAAGATAAAAATGAAATTATAAATACCACGAATAACTTAAAGATTTTTCTCTTTTTTCGTATTGCATAAATCAGGTCGAAGATCGAGAATACGAATAGGGAGGCGAATACGTTAGATTCTGATTTTTAGATCCTGTCATTTGACAACATAAAGTTAAAGACATACCAGATGAGACAATGAACTCTTTATTAAGCTCAATAGCCAGTGCCACACGACTATGCAATTTATAAACGCTTGAAAAAAGTGTTATTTACCAGACAGTGTAATGTTTGTACTTTGAGTGCCCATTAATTAGACATTTGGAACTGTAAATTTCTTGGGAACTCGTCAACTCGAAAAATACCTTGCCTCTGAGTTTTGATATGAGACTTAAGACTTAGGATCTTAGAATCTCAGGATTCAAAAGGTTTAAAATTGTTCTAATAAGGCTGGGAATATAGCCTAGAAGCTATTAAAACTCTCCAAAATCGAAATAGCAAACGAAATAAAGTGGAAGTGCTGAATCATCACGTAATTCTCGCCCGAGCTTTAAATTCTGAAAAACGGTAAAATATACCCAAAATCATTAACATTTGAAAACTTGTATGTAAAGTCTATTCACAATAAGTGTGCACTTTTTTTCTTTTACCTATAACTTTTGAAGGAATTCTTCAATCTTTATAAATTTGGTATCGTTGGAGAGATATTTGTGAGCGGAACAATTTGAAATAAAAAAGTCTTTAAAAAAATTCTAAAAACGAAGATGAAAATAAAGAAGAACAAAATGAAGATCTTAAAGAAAAGTGCTTTAACTTTCATTTTCACTGGAGAGATTTTTTGATCTTAGGAGGTCATCATTGTTAAGAAATTTTATTTAATTTTTATTTAATATTTAATTTATTCAATATAAAGTTATGATACAAAGTTAATAAGTGATTGACCCCCAAAAACAGCAGAAAGCGTTTTTAGACGTCAATCAGATGAAATCAAACTTTGTTTGATATCTTTTGACTGAAAGATTATTTTTGAGAGATTTTTTCACAGTGATGACGTTCGATGATCAAGAATTCGAGAATTCACTTCAGTGAAAATGATAGTTAAAGCACTTTTCTACAAGATCTTCATTTAATTCTTCTTCATTTTCATCTTCATTTTTAGAATTTTGTAAAAGATTTTTTTATTTCAAATTGTTCCAATCGCTAATATCTTTCCAGTAATTCTAGATTTATAAAGATTGAAGAATTTCTTCCAAATTTATAGGTAAAAGAAAAAAGAGTGCACACTTATCGTGAATAGACTTTAGTACTTTTGCCAAATATCGTCGTTTTTTCTTCAAACAAAGACTGAGCGAGATACCGACAAAAGATATGGCAAATACCATCACACTGTACAAATGGTACACCATCCCCGCCCAAATAATCTGTCAATAACCCTTACAATACTTCCGTCTATTATTAGATTAGAAGTTCTGTCAATCAAACGATATCTATAGAATACCAAACTGCACAGTCACTGCGTGGTAAGACGCGTGTAGTAAAATAATGATTGATAAATGCGTCTTTAACGTCACAATTTCGTACTAGTACACAACAAACAGGAAGAAAATAATTTATTTCGTCGTCTCTCTTTTCCTCGTTTTCGTTGTTGCCTCTGTGTAATGGCTTTTCTCTTTATCCTCTAACCAAAAAATTTCTAGAAACAAATTAGAACTCTGCCAATCAAAATAGTTATATTGTTTTAACTAAGATTGAACACTGCTTCTGAAACTTCCTAAGCTAAAACCATTCGCAGGAGTTAGAAAGATATTTCTGCCTTTTCACCTAAAAAACCGCAGGTGTAGTATACTAGTATAAGGAGCATGAATCCGTTGGAGTGTCTTGAGGATCAGTAGAGTCTGACTATGGTAGATGCCAGTAGACAGTAGCCTTGTCTGTCTTTTTGAAAAGAGCTAAAGGTCTTGTTAGACGATAACATTCGGTAACATTTTTGTGTAACATTTTCTAAAAATAGCAAATGTTGTACAAAATGTTACCGTGTAACATCGATTAACATTCAGAAACATTCAAATGTTAACGAATGTTACGCACAGATAGCAAATCAAAAAAAAATGATTTGCTCTCATGGTTAACATTTTGAATCAAAGGATGCCGCCATTTAAAGGGAATTTAAAAGGATACTTCAAGTGCGCACGTGTTTTTTCGCCGATTTTTCTCTCTTTTTTAATAAAAAAAATCAAATGTTATGCACAAAATGTTTGCGTGTAACATATGTTAACATTTCTTGAGCACATTTTTGAAATCTTCTATTTTTAGAAATGTTAGCAAATGTTACACAAAAATGTTACCGTCTATCACGACCTAGCTAAGTCATTTAATTTTTAACCCCAGAGCTGACGCCCTCGAATTACCGCCTGTGCCGCCAATTTCCGCCCTTTTTCCCGTCAACATTAGTATCTAGAGTTTTGGCGCTTTATCAAACCTTTCTTTGGGTTTTGGCACTTGATAAATTTATGCAAACGCTGCAAATTATGCAACTTTCAGTTTGGTACCGTTATGCAACAGCAGTACGTAGTTCATGGTTGTGGGTAGTGTAGTATGATAAGCTTATTAAAAAGTCTTGTTTTGCTGATCAGCCAACGAAATGATGTAGCAAATTTTTGTTTGGGCAAAGAATCAAACACTAAACCTTGCAGAGTCAGCAGTTGATTGCATAATAAAGGACTTGTTTCATTTGGAAAAAAATAGTCCTTGAATTTTAATTTATAAATATTTTTATCATTTTCATCATCCATCATCACACTACACAGGGCAACACATAAACAGCAGAGTGGTAAGCAAGGTTAGCTAGCTAGATAAACATGTTGTAGTACCTTTTTCCTGTGTTGCAATTTTTCCCTCTGTAGACAGGAATCCATCCAGTCAGTTATATATAGACTTTTAAACTCCCAGGGGATGTCAATCGAAAAATTTAATCGAAGCCAATCGAATGATTGATTTTCGAATAGCCGAATTGATCGAACGCCAATCGGATTTCACATCTTTTTTTGATTGGATTTGATTACTGTTCGATTGGTGTTCGATTGATGATTCGAATAGTTTCGATTAGCTTCGATTGCATATACTTTTCGATTGATTCGATTAGTTTAATGTTCGATCAATTCGATTTATGTTGGATTGGCATTCGATTAATTCGATTTATGTTTGATTGGCATTCAATTAATAGACCTTTTTTCAAAGAGGCCACCCTGTTGAATAATTATGTAGTCCAGCAGAAAAACAATGATAAAACCATGCATAATTATTTGCAAAAAAAAAAAAATATGCATGATACAGTAATTATGCATGGCTCTATCATTGTTTTTATGGCTGGACTACATAATTATCTAACAGGACGTCCTCTTTGAAAAAAGGTCTAATCGATTTATGTCTGATTGGCATTCCATTGATTCCATTTATGTTCGGTTGGCATTCGATTTCTCTGAATGAAAAAAATTTCCTAGAAATCTTGAATTTTCTGACCCTTATAGAGAGACTTAAGTTTTGTGATTTTTGCTACCCTCTTAGACTTTGAAAGGTGAAAAAGCCAACCCTTACCGTCCGCACATACCCATCACCTCTTTTTTTCCTAAGTACCCCCACCCCCAGGAATTAAGAAAACATTCTTCCGCTAACTTCTTTTGGCGGGAAGGGAAAATTTCATGGTGGTGTTACAAAAAATTTTCCAAA